>NC_137829.1:7150549-7185549 GCF_963921795.1 Nannobrachium achirus
CTGTCCCATGGAAAAAGGGTGCATTAACCATTAACCTGTTTTGCAGTCATACTTCCTGGCCGTAGGAGAACAGATGGTGTTGTGAAGAAAGTGTTACAGCAATGTATTTTTAACTTGCTCTAAGTGCTGAGGCTGGGAGGCGTTAAGGAGATGAGGGGAGGTTAGCGTTGCGGTTTTATGAACCTTGCGTTACTCGCTTTGCTGTGTTTGATAAACAGAGATGGCAGGCTATCAGGCGTGACATGGGAACTGAACACGGTTCCTGTCAAAAGGACAGTGGTTAACCACTCAAGCCCCATTTTATACTTTGTCGTACAATGACGTTGCACTGCGAAAATAGCTCATCTGCCGACTCGCAACATGTCGTATCGGCCTATCAGGACATGTTGTGTAACTGTGGATCTTCCAGTTGTCACTAAATGTTCTCCTACTCTGTGTTAAGGTAGCCAGAATGGGGACGATCGTGTGGTCGAGAACATATTTTGCCTAATGACAATATAACATGTGCCCGAAATAGGCATGCACTGAACGCATGCCAGTACATTCTGAGCCGAGTCCAAAGCCCATACACACAACACACATAACTAGCATTTTCATTGAGAACGGGTACACATTATTGTGTATCATTATTTTATGCTTTAACTATTGACAAATAGCAGATATACAAGCTCACAGCACGGCACCGAGTGAATTTTGACCCGATTCTATAAGTGTCTTTTGAATCCTTCTAAGGTTTTTTTGAAAAACCTATGTTTCTATTTCAGCAATCTGGCCAGCCATCGTCAAAGAAAAGGTAGCTTAAATGGAGCTCAGTTAGTCTATTCTTGAGAGACTACTATGTCAGTGGTTCTCAAACCTTTTCATGTGAAGGACCCCCAAAATGATATTTATTTGGCCACGGACCCCCATCTCAAAATATTTAGTTCCAGCGCGGCGCTGTGAGCTTGTATATCCGCTATTTTTCTCTGGTTAAAGCATTCAATAATTCTAAGCCTAAATGGGTTAAAGGAGTAGTTCACCCCCAAAATGACTTTTTTTCTATTTATTACTCACGCCATGGAGACTTGAGTTCAATAATATTTATTTGTAGTTGTGGCATTCCTAACAAAAAAAAAAATGATTATAGAAAATTCACCCCCATTGATTCTGGATGGGGACCGTAATGCATGGCACTGGATGGGGAAACAATGGGGGTAAATTTACTATAATCAATTCCTATTGTCTTAGGAATGTGACAAATACATTTTCAGTACTGAGTGAACTACAGTACTGGTGGGCCTTGTTAGTGGGCTGCCAAATAATTGTCTATGTTCTATTTGGAACTGGTCAAGTGATCACACTAGTGATAGACCGATTATCAAAACGAGCGATTATCGAATTCGATATTCATACAATTCATTAATATCAAAAAATATCGATTTTATTAAGGATTTTTAAGGATTTTATTTATATTATTAAAATAGCTCAAAACTGTTCAAGATTCCAGACCAACAAGCTCAAAATGTGTCGCATTGTGTCGGCCTCTCCATCATCAAAGTTGCCCACCCCTGTTCAAGGGTAATGCGGCGACTAGATGTGAGCCTCTAGAACAATTAGTATGGGAAAAATATATAAATGAATTAACCACCTAACCACCATTTAAAATTGGGGGATTTATTTTATTTTGTTTACTTAAAATGCATATCGGTTCTTAACAATTTTGCTGCCATTTTAAACATAGCTGTAGTAAGCAGCTGCCAAATTGTCCTTACCTTTTAACGTGGGCACGTGCACGCATAGTGCATGATCTGTGCGCGACTCATGTAGTAGACCGGTAGACAAGATGACAGCTTTCGAATAAAAAAAATCCATTGGAATAGACAAATCCGTTGCCAGGCTGTTACCCCTGCTGTAGCCGCCGGTGTTACATAAGAAAACATTGGAAACGGCCAGTTGTGCGCTATGGTAACACGTAGACACGTTCGCGCACATAGCAGACGATATGTGCGCGGATCATATGCCAGGCGGGCACAAGAATCGAAAAGCTATCAAATAAAAGAAAACGCGTGCTGCTTCTTCCTCTGTTTACAATGTAAACAGATGGGACGGAAGCTACGATTGGGCCTTGGACAGGATACGGAAACCTAGATCCGGTCAGAACCGGAAATACAGCAGGATACAGTTAGGGGGCGGGCCTAAGACTCAGAAACGTCCATATACAGCGATCATACTTTTAATTGTTTCATAATGATTAAAGCTAATTAAATTTCCGGGAACGACGGGCATCGCACCGTGGTACAGCGGGAAATCAACGGTTTCGGCGGGGATCGCAGAGTATGAGTTAATAACGGTTATCGGCCTCTTTGATCACAACAAATTGATATCGTAATCGAACATGAAAATCCCATATCGGTCGACACCTAGATCACAGTGCTGTGATTAAGCTTGTGTATTACTGAGTGGATATCAATCATTCATTCTCTCACACACAAACACACACGTGTGCACGCACACACGGGAACACACGGTAACACTGTGTGTGTGTGTGTGTGTGTGTGATTCAGATTCAGATTACTTTATTAACCATTGTGTAATACACATAGGAATTTGCTTTGGCATACTACATTTTTGCATTCAAATCATTTTTTTCACATATAACATAAAAACCAAAAACAGACAAACACCAAACAACACCGACAGAACGCAACACGTAGTCACCACAGCAGCCATGGGCGGCGCTATGTGTGTGTGTGTGTGTGTGTGTGTGTGTGTGTGTGTGTGTGTGTGTGTTATTGCGACCGAAGGTCGCATATACTCTGAAGAACCGTGTCGCTTGAGTGTCCTTCCGTAACCTCTGTGATGTCAGTGTGATGTCAGCGAGTTGTGACATCACTTCCTGTACAGGGCGGCTACACAAAATGTGGATAACACTATATATGGAGATAGTCCATCATGTCATATGGGACTACCGTCATAGAAAGTAGCCATTGTTAGGCCGGAGTCAATGGCTGATACGGGCGGCTGGACTTAGATCACCTATGAAAGGATGTCCATGAAAGAATGTCCATCCACCTGGAGAAAAGAAAATGTAACAAGGAGGTGGCAACGGGCGGCCAGATAAAGTTATTAGGCCTGGATCCAACTTTAAGTCGATGTATCAAACCGGTACTCGAAACGTACTTAGAATTTAACATATTTTCTAAAGTAAATATGGGGGCGGCTGTGTTAAGAATGTTTCGTTGTCAAGCTCAACGTTACATGGAGAAATGGAGCGAATCTGTTTGGCCTAAACATGGAGATGTGGATAACACTGTGTATGGAGATAGTCTAGTCCAATATGTCATATGGGACTACCGTCATAGACAGTAGCCATTGTTAATCCGGAGTCAATGGCTGACTGTCTGTACAGGAAGTGATGTCACATGACATGACACTTTTTATGCCCATACTGTATATGAGTCCTAACATGGAGATGTGGATAACACTATATATGGAGATAGTCTAGTCCAATATGTCATATGGAACTACCGTCATAGACAGTAGCCATTGTTAGGTCGGAGTCAATGGCTGTCTGTCTGACTGTCTGTACAGGAAGTGATGTCACATGACATACTTTTTATGCCCATATATGAGTCCTTCTGTACCACATCTCCATGTTTAGGCAAACTCCACACAGAAAGGCCCTATCGCCAACCCAACCTAGGGTGTGAGCGATAGGGCCTTTCTGTGTGGAGTTTGCATGTTCTCCACGTGTCTCCTAGGGTTGATACCCTCACAAAAACATGAACAAACTCCCCCCAGAATGACAACAACTAGAATCGTCAGAGAAACGCTGTGGTTGGCCAGATGGTCAAGAATTGGCATGTCACCATGAGGTCGCATTCCACCCTCAGGTGTCTTACTAGTATATACTGTTTTTATTGCCTGTTTATGTTTGCCTATATATGCGTGCATGCATGCGTGTTTGTGTGTGTGTGGTACAATAACACACTTGACACCACTTGACATATTCATGTCCATCTGTTGTTTAGAGACGACACAAGGCGCTGCTCCAGGGACAGTGAGGAGGCGTCAAACCACAATATCTTTGCTAAATGATGAAGGTCCACACAAAGTCAAACACATCGTTTTGGGGGCTTATTTTTCTGTTCTCACTGGCCTTTTGACCCTTTTCTATGAAAGAAATCCCAAGCAGAGCAAGAGGAATGCACTTTTTATTAGATTTGCTCCAAATTCCAAATTCTTCAAACATTTTCAAGAGTTTTCTAAAATGTAAAAAAATAGCCGATGTTCATTGCCTGGTTCCAGACCATTATAGACCCCGCCCACTCTCAGAGTGGACTGTTTCTCTGGTCTGGAGCTGAGTACATGAATCGGCAGTTTAGCAGCCAAAAACTGCGGCTGATCCAATGAGCGCAGGTTGTAGGGGTGGGTTTAACGAATATCCAATCCGCGCAGCAGTTGAAACGATTCAAACAAAGTTCACACACCACCAGGCAGGCAGAGGCAGGCGCACACACACACACACACACACACACACACACACACACACACACACACACACACACACACACACACACACACACACACGCGCGCGCGCTGATTTCACCAAGCTGTTAATGTTGATTACATGTTTCTGGTCGCAGTTCTGTGTGGAAGCACTCACTGGCACAGACAGAGACACACACACAATCACACACACACACACACACACACACACACACACACACACACACACACACACACACACACACACACACGACTGCGACTGAATGCGACTGTGCGTCGCATTCACTGTGCGTCGCGATCACTCGCGCACGCTCGCAAAAAAGTCCCTTCCCCCGTAAATCGCTCAGAATAGGGCACAGTTTCAGACTAAAGCGTGAGCTGAGTCTGAAATCAGGCTACGATGTTCAAGCTCACTTGTATATCTGAGTTTTTAGAAAAATGTTTGTTGCTACCCGGTGTACATATAGATAAAATCTAAAGCCCCGTGCAGACGACAACAGTCTCTAGAGAAAACAGCGAGGTCCCGGGACCTCGCCGTTGCGTTGTCACTTTTTTTTCCAGCGTTTATACAAAGACGCACCAGGGAATGAAATGATGTAGTGTGCACTGTGCATGCCATGTCGCTAGGTGGTGGCGACACACTGCCAGAGAGTCAAGTGACGCAATGTCCGCTCTTGCTTTGTTTACATTCTCCAGTACAGCGTGGAAAAAGTACTCACATTCTTTACTTAACACTTTGCCGTCCGAAATAGAATTGTTGTTGGTAGATTAGCCGTGAAATTTCTATTATTGTATTGTGATCTGAGACATAATATTATGTTTATAAACATGAGCCCGCCGCCCCTCCTTCTTGGACAGCGCCGTTGTTTTTTCTTTTTTTTTTCCCCCAGGTCATTAGCTCACCGTGATTTTCTCGATCTCCGTTGGGATAGAGTGGTGGTTTTGGCCGAGCATCGATCTCCCCGTGCGTTTCGCGTGCGTGATCCATGCATATAGTCCAGGAGTGACTGAACAGTCGATGTGTCCACTTTGGATAGCCTAGCACCTAGCACTCCAGCTCTGCTAGTGCTAACGTCCAAACAACAAGTGGGTGGGAGGAAGGAAGGCTGAAGAAGGAAACGCCATGAGAGTCACTTCTGTTCATGTCAGAGCAGCCATGAGCTATCAATGCACGAGTGGTGACTAGGGAAGGTTAGACGATTGCCGATTTTCGGATGAAAATCATTTATTTCGGTAAATACGGTAAAGTACGGGAAAAGACGATTGGCTGCCCCTCCCCCCCTAGGAAGTCCGATATAGTACGGTTTTAATATTAAGGGGCTCCCCGTGGCTTGGAAAGGGTTAAGTAAAACTATCAATACTGCAATATAGAAGTACTCTGTTACAAGTAAAAGTCCGGAATTCAAAATGTAAAAGTATTGGCATAAAAGATGTACATTTGCGACAGCGATGCGACGTGTTGTGAGCTTGTAGATCGGCTATTTTCAAATTGTATAATTAGCAGTATAAAATTATCAGGTATAAAATAGGTCTAAAGTGGTTAATGTATGTTTTGTAATATTATAATTTATATCTGCAAAGTAACTAGTAACTATAAAGTTTTTAAATGATTGTAGTGGAGTAAAAGTCCATATTAAGATCCGAGATGGCGAGATTTAGTGGAATAGGAGTAAAAGTAAAAAAAATACCTCAAAACTGTACTTGAGTAAACATACTTAGAGTAGTTACTTTACACCAGGGGTCTTCAACAGGGGGTCCGTGACCCCTAGGGGGTCATCAGAGTTACTACAGGGGGTCCTCCAAATCTTCCAATCCTTTTTATATTAAACTCTCTCCCAGCCATTTACAATAGGCTTGTGCGCCTATACTGCCAGGAATTTTATTAATTTCCAAGTTAGCTTTAATCTAACCCAACAGGGATCATATTGTTGTAAAATGTAGTACTAGTACTATCCACTAGAGTGTGCCCAACGATAATCTCCTAGAGTCTGGACTAGCGAGTGGACAGCAGTAGACCCATAATGGCGGCGCCCATTGGCGGCCATTATGTCTCCCGGTCCGCCGAACGGGAGCTATAAAACACGATCCGAACGTCGTGCACACGCCATTTACACTCGTTTTTGCTCTTGAGTGACCAATCTGTCAGTCCAGCCATTTTTTTCCGAATGAAAATCGGTCTAGATATGGTAAAGTTTGATAAGAAAAACGTCAACATTCAATGCTGTAAAAAGGCCCATTCTATGTTATGGCCGAACGACTTCCGGGTTACGTCATCGATGATGTCACTTCCTTCGAATATGTAACTTTAGACTAAAATTAAGCTAGAAAGGTCATTTATAGCTCAAAAAATGTCAAAAAAATACCAAATGATCAGAAAATGATCCCCAAGGCGACGTTTGGCGATCTGGCTGCCTCACCCTCCTCAAAATGGCGATGGAAGGCGATTTGGCTGTGAACTAGTTAACAACTTGAACCCTAGTGTCTATATTCTGAGAACTGTAGCCAAAAATAGCAGATCTACAAGCTCACAACGCCTCGCAGCACGAGGCGTTGTGAGCTTGTAGATCGGCTATTTTTGGCAAACACGTTTGGTGTATAGGGGGAAAAGAGCAGACCAAGTACAGAGTGAAAGGTCAAGTTTATTATGTAATGATGGCTCGAGTGGTTAAATATCTGAAAACACAAATTGACATGAATCCAAAATACACTGATGTTTGTGCTGTCAAAACGATGAAACTATATGGCATCTATGAACAGGTTGTGGGGGTCCCTGCTTCATCTCTCTCTCAAATAAGGGGTCCTTGGCCTGAAAACGTTGAAGACCCCTGCTTTACACCAATGCTCCACAGCTGAGCCGACTTCAGCCATGACATCACACGTTTTGCTGGTTTCACAGTTTTTGCTGTTTTGACGCGAGGCAGGGGGTTTCACTGATTTCCACTCTAAAATTCGGATTTACTGTCTTGCGTTTCCAACCCTTGTCGTCTGAACGGAAGGCATATATGGCATTTCATTTTGACGTTTTCTCGTGGAAACGGCGCTGTGTGCGCGAGGCATTAAATGACACATATGCTTTGCCGGTTTTTAATGGGTTAAATCCTATAGTCTTATCTGAGGTAACAGGAACTGTAATTGGACCACAGTTTTCCTTCTACGGTACGCCAAATGTCTTCGCCATGAGCTTGTACATCTGCTAATTTTGGCTAATGTTTCCCCCCAGAATAGGCATGCTGGGGTTCAAGTTCTTAAGAGTGCTCCTTCTCACTTTGTGTTTTACGCATGGGGTGCGCAAGTCTGATGTGGAGTTGAGTGTGTCTGTAATACTGTGGGTGGCTTTTTCAGGTTGAAGAGGGTCAAATGAGGTTTTAAGCGCACATGTTGTCTGTGTGCGTGTGTGCGTGCGTGCGTGCGTGCGTGCGTGCTTGTGTGCTATAGCAGACCCACTTTTCAATACATTAAGAAAACAGGTGAATTTAGGCAGGTTGTCCTGGATAGTAAGGGGTCTAAATATGGGTCAAGACCGACTTCTCTACAACCTCCTGCCTGACTTGAATTCATCTCCTGTCCATTTTCCTTTGTCTTTGTGGAACTATTGAAGGATTGAGAAGATAAAAAAGGCCACAGAACATAGAATGTTTTTTAGGGCTGGGACTCGTTTAAAAAAATGTATCTAATTACTCACAGGCTTTGTAATTAATTAATCGAAATGAATCGCATGTTTAATCGCATATAAATATTTGACCTGAGAAGCATTTTGTTGTACGAGTGAATCAACGAGTGAGTCTTTTAAATCAAAAGTTTGCATCCACTGGGCCAACCAAAGCACTCTGATCGGCTACTTCTCCATTGCGTTTGTTGTCTCTTCTTGGTTGGTGCATCGCCATGATCGGTATGCCCGAAACTGAAGGTTCTTTGGTGCAAAAACTAAGTGCGATTAAAATGCGTTAAATTTTTTAATCACGTTAATTTTCTGTAATTATTTAATCGCAATTAATCAGTTAAAGTCCCAGCCCTAATGTTTTTCCCTTTGTGTGCATGTGCGTGCTTGCGTGCATATGTTTACATATGTCTTCATATGCTTATGTTTCTTTTCATGTCCCTCCGTGTATATAATCCCACTATATATTTTACAAAACGCCCTGGCTCCACAATATCTCTCAGACCTCCTCCATGATAAACCTACTCTATCACGGACTCTGCGGTCTGCAGACTTGGACCTCCTCTCTGTTCCCAATGCAAAGAAGCGAACCTTAGGCGACAGAGCCTTCAGTGTGGCAGCCCCCACCCTGTGGAACACTCTACCATTGGAGATTCGCCATGCTCCAACACTGGACTCTTTTAAGGCTGCATTGAAAAGACACCTATTCACTCAGGCTTATGGCACTTAGTTTTGTTTTGTTGTTTGTATAGAGTTTTGTAAAGCGCCTTGGGTTTATGAAAGGCGCTATATAAATGCAAGTTATTATTATTATTATTATTACAAAACAATCATTTGCTGATCCTTTGCTAGAAATGTGTGTGCATACTATATGTATATCCACAAGTTTCCAACGTCCCATCGTGCATTGCGCAGAAGGTGTGCGGCAGTTCCGGCGTCGAGGCCGAGTGTGATCTACAGTACAAGCTCACAGCGGTTGCATCTGTGACGCGACGTGAGATTGTATTTCTGCTGTTCTCCGGATGTGTCCCACACATAATGCTACAGTAAATTCTCGCAGAAACAGGTGGATACTGTATTCATAGCATTTGTGAGGTTATGCGTTAATGTATAAATCCAGATTACAGTATATTATTGTCATCTTTGGGAGCAGGAGAGGGGTATCTCTCATTCATTCGTTTGGTGACACATCTTTATCCCTATGTCTTTCAACCACTGTTGCACTGATCACCACAGTCACTGCTTCGTCTCATCGACCCCTTGTAGCCACGGTGCGGTGACTTCACTTGCCCCCCACTGCGAGTCCAGAGTCAGGGGCGTCACAAGGGGGGGAAAAGTGGGACTGAGTTTCTAGGGCCCAAGGTGGAGGAGCCTTAACTATTTCATACTTTAGCTATTGAAAAAAAGCAGATATACAAGCTCACAGTGCGGCACCGAGTGCCGCGCTGCGAGCTTGTAGATCTGCTATTTTTTAAAAGTCGTGAAAATGTGTGCAAATCTTTGAATATATTTATTTTTTAAGCGAACATTTGTAAATGTTGCTTCTGTGGGGGTCCCTGGAACTAAATATTTTCAGATGGGGGTCCGTAGCCAAATACGTATCATTTTGGGGGTCCTTCACATGAAAAGGTTTGAGCACCAGGCACTGACATAGAAACATAGGCTTTTTCGAAAAACCTTTTTTCAAAAATAGCAGATCTACAAGCTCGCATATCTGCTATTTTTCAATAATTAAAGTACCCAGGGCCCAGAATTTGGTGCGACACCCCTGCCAGTGTATCCTGTGGGTGTCACAGCTTAATGGGTCCCCTGGTCCTGTCCCCCTGTTGGTAGTCTAGTGTGATTGATGAGCGGCTACTGGCATGGCTGGCTGATCCCCTAACCCCATCGATCACCTCTGAAGTCCCACAAATCAGATAGTTGGTCCCACGTCCCACGTCCACACATACATCGCTGTCTGTGTTTGCATGCATAAGTGTTGTGTTCATAATGTAGGGTGTGTGCCACCCACAGTGGTGTAAAGTAACTAAGTACATTTACTTACATTCTGTACTTAAAGGGAAGACCACCCATTTTCAATATTGAACTATGTCATTAATATACCTTAGAGGAGTTGTGTGGAAATAAAAAAATAGTTCCCCCTCTTCTGTGTTGCCTAGAACTGGAGGATTGATTTTGGGGTTTGTATTGTAAAGTACAATGTGTGATGTCATCAATAGGGATGGGTATCGTTCACCTTTGAATCGATACGATACCTTTTTCGATACCTGGGAATCGATTCGATACCCTTTTCGATACAATTTTTGATACTTTTTATTTAAGTTTAACAGAGGTGATGATGATGATCACACAGTGTGGCGGAGCGGAGAGTATAGACGTTGGATAATCATCATAATAATAAACATTATAGGCTATTGTCGGCTATTTTCCACAGTAACGAGTGTCGCCTACTAAAGCAGTCATTAAACTCTCATTAGCCCAACTGTTACAGATGCGACCGGCCAGGGGTGTGTTCCAGAGTATCGAAACCAGGTATCGTTCGTTTTTACGTGAACCGATACCCGATAGTATTGACGTCATGCAATCGATACCATTAAAAGTATCGCAGACGATACCCATCCCTAGTCATCAAGTTGTGATTTGCAATACAAACCCCCAAATCAATCCTCCAGTTCTAGGCAACACAGAAGAGGGGGAACTTTTTTTTATTAACTCCTCTGAGGTATATTAATGACATAGTTCAATATTGAAAATGGGTGGTCTTCCCCTTTAAGTACAACTTTGGGGTATTTGTACTTTACTTGAGTATCTCCAATGTCCAATACTTTTACTTCTACTCCGCTACATCTCGGATCCAAATGTTGTACTTTTACTCCACTACATTTATTTACACTTTAGTTACTTTGCGGATATACAGTAAATGATAATCTTATAAAACATACATTAACCACTTTAGCCCTAATTTATACCTAGGCTATTTGAAAATAACCAATCTACAAGCTCACAAAGCGTCACATCGCAACACGTTGTGAGCTTGTAGATATGCTATTTCCAAACAGTTTGTACTTTTACTTTTGGTACTTTAAGTACATTTTGATGCCAACACTTTCATACTTTTACTCATTAGTACATTTTTTTATTTTTTTAAACAATGTTTATTTTTTTTATTTTTTTGTTTTTTTTTAAAACACACAAAACCACATATACAATACAATAAAAGACCACAATAAAAATTCAGACAAAACAAAAAAGCATACAATATATAAAAAAACACAAAAAAACAAAACACCTGACATCAACACGACACATAAGAATATAAAATAACGATGATACAAAGAGCACATACAACACATCAACATCCAGACTCCTATGCCACAAGGCCAGACAAACGACCGTAGAGAGAAAAAGAAAAAATCGAACCTCTGTTCGAAGTGGAGCTGTGTGTGTGTGTGTGTGTGTGTGTGTGTGTGTGTGTGTGTGTGTGTGTGTGTGTGTGTGTGTGTGTGTGTGTGTGTGTGTGTGTGTGTGTGTGTGTGTGTGTGTGTGTGTGTGTGTGTGTGTGTGTGTGTGTGTGTGTGTGTGTGTGTATTGCAGTTGATGCTCAGGGCAGGCTAGACTCAACAGCACCTCTCTGGTCACCCAGGGTTACTACATACAGGCTACATACAGACCCACAGACCCACCCACATACCCACCCACATACCTACACACACGGCCACGTATAGGGAGCTTGTGTTCCACACAGCTCCAAAAAGCAGCTACCCTACTCCCTGTTCCTCCATCAAATAGGAAAGATCATTGCCCTTAACATACTGAATAAAATTCCCCCATATTTTCTCAAATAGCTCTTGTTTGTTTTTAAGAGTGTATGTGATTCTTTCTAAAGGAGAAATTCAGACTTTTACTTGTAACAAAGTATTTCTACATTGCAGTATTGATACTTTTACATACTGTAAGTAAAGAATGTGAGTTCTTTTTCTCTTTTTCTCTGTCCATTTTTCCTCAGTCAGAGAGAAAGGGAGTGAAAGCTTCAGCCATTCTATTGGTTGTCTGAGCTATGTTCAGAACCAGACTCAATGTAATGAAAGCTATTCATCATGTTGGTTTTCCTGGTGATGTAATGCTGTGTGGTAACTCAGCACTTTTCCAACATTAAAGAGCACCCCCCACTGATGTTGACCATGAAAAGGATCCATTTGTCATGTTGTTAGCCACGTTGTGCTATCTACTAAAAGGTTACTTAGTGCAATGAAGCCATCTAATTAGCTTTTCCTGTTTCGCTGCAGTTTCTGTTGATCTTAAACATCGTACCTCAAAGGAGCGCTTCATCCATTTTCAACCTTATCTTGAAATTTGCGTGGCAGCCTTTCTCTTCCTGTAAAGTTACAGGGGTGTCGCACCAAATTCTGGGCCCAGGGTACAAGGATTATTTTTTTCTTTAGCTATTGAAAAATAGCAGATATACAAGCTCGTAGATCCGCTATTTTTGACAAATCGTGAACATTTGTGCAAGTCTTTGAAAATTTCAAATCCTTCAAATCCTTCTAAGGTTTTTTTTAAAAACCTATGTTTCTATGTCAGTGGTGCTCAACCTTTTTCATGTGAAGGACCCCCAAAATCATATGTATTTGGCCACGGACCCCCATCTCAGAATATTTAGTTCCAGGGACCCCCCAGAAGCAACATTTGAGTTTCAAATGTTCACTTAAAAATACATATATTCAAAGATTTGCAGATATTTTCACAACTTTTCAGAAATAGCAGATCTGCAGGCTCGCAGCACGGCACTCGGTGCCACCTTGGGCCCTAGTAACTCAGTCTACTATACCTTGTTTCAACAGATGGCTTACTGAATTTGTATCAATAATTCATTTGGAGAGGCTTCGCTGCTATAAACAGGACAGTCATGCTGCATTTGAGTTCATCTGGGGTCCTATTATGGCGCATCTGGATGTCTAATGTATATACAATATATATAAATACCGGTATATAATATATTTTTTTTTAATGTGTCCAAGTGCCTTCAAAGGTTGCCAACTTTTGTACTTTTGTACTTGTACTTTTTATGATAGGTGATGGTGAATTACCCGTATTTCATTCACACATGATAGTCTGGTGTGTTTGTCTTGTCATGTCTTGTTATGTCTTGATGATGTACTGTTTGTATTGTCTGTGTCTTTCAAAAAATCATAATAGAATATATTGTTATATTTTAACGCAATAAAAAACACTCCCAATAATCGTATCCCCCAGGGGGGTCCCCAAATTATTTTGGGGGGGTCCCCAGATGATTAACATTAATGGGCAACATTGTTTTCTCACTCAATAGTAAACCTACCACCAGCATAACGTTTAAGTGTATAGAGGGTATATGCACATTTATAAACTGACAATTTAAGGACTTTTTGATACCTCTAAAATTGCACATAAAACATTGGCCAAATTGTCAAATATTAGATCAGAAATTGTGAAAATATCCGATCTACATGCTCACAATGCCTAGGAGATAAATGCACTTTTGTGCAGCAGCATAACACTGCTGTCTACCAGGAGCCGCAACTTCCTGGTCACGTGATACCCTGTTGCATTTCGGGAATTGGAATGTTTCTCTTCACAGTCGGGTGCCTCGTACAGTAAGCTACAGCTGTATATTAGTGTACCATGCGTGAACCGTGTCGGGGGCACAGGGAGACATCAAAGACTTTGACGAGTTGGCGCGTCGTGGGCATCAAATGAGTTGATACCTCTAAAATTGCACATTAAACATTGGCCAAATTGTCAAATATTAGAGGCAGAAATTTTGAAAATAGCCGATCTACATGCTCACAACGCCTCGCAACGCAGGTCATCATGTGGGCCGATGGCTTGGCTGATCTTTTGCCGGACATCCTCGCTAGTGACATGTTGGGTGTAGGAGATACCCATGAGTCTTCTGTAGCATCTCCTCTCCATGCTCTGTATTCTCCTCTGCAGCTCTGCTGTAAGGATCTACGTTTCACAAGCAAATACAGTAGAAGGATTGAACTGACAAGTGAGAGCAGTAGTCTCACCTTTGATGCCAGACTGGTGTTTTTGTCTTTCTATGGGCTTGTGTTTTGCCAGGGCAGCAGTTGTTTGAACAATTCTGGCAAGGACTTCCCGTTTGGATCGGACATGATTGCTCAGAGGTATTCAAAGATATATAGGTAAAAAGGTATATAGGTTGAATTTATACGTTACCTTTAAGTTTTATTTTATTTTAAAAAGGACCATATGGCTCTCTCCATGGTGCTGAACTTCTTTACTGATGATTTAGCTTCTACCTTCAGTCTTTGAATATCAAACATATAATTTTCCGAATGTCTGAGTGTCTGTCTGAAACAGCGTTTCTCCTCAGTGGCTGGAGCAATTGATCTGAAATCGCATCTCCATTAGCATATGAACACACCTGACGTAACTGTGAAGCCCGTTTGTCACTTTCACAAATCATATGCTGTATATTAGCATTTTTATGGTGTATCTACTATCTATTCTGCATCTAGCATGAGGCATATCTATTCTGCATCTAGCATGAGGCAACATGTTTAACCAGCTGTGTGTGTGTGTGTGTGTGTGTGTGTGTGTGTGTGTGTGTGTGTGTGTGTGTGTGTGTGTGTGTGTGTGTGTGTGTGTGTGTGTGTGTGTGTGTGTGCGTGCAGGCAGGTGGGTGTTTGTGCAGGCAGGTGGGTGTTTGTGCAGGCGGGTGGGTGGGCGGGCGGGGGCGGGTGGGGGGAACACAGTGTCTCTGTAGCCATTAAACGAAACGGGTATTTCTTACATTGATGCTCCTACATATTATCATGCAAGCACCAGTTAAAGTTACTTTCCATCCCTCATATACTGTGTGCACACAGTGCACACATCCCATAACCCACACACTGCACATCATTTCGGAGCTCAATCAGCTCATATCTTTGAACGGGTAAGGGCTAGTTTGATTGATTCTCATTTTCTCATTTTCCCCTTTTTGGATGGGGTGGAGGGTGTAGCTTTGTCCCCTGATACCTCTTGTCCTGCAATTTTAGTCTTTCACTTACATTCCATTTCATGCATGATTGAGGAATGTCATGTGTCATAAAATTCCTCCTCCAAGTTGTGCATTATTCATCCATTCCTAAATTTGAGAGTTCATGCTCTGTCTGCATCACATTATAGTTTACATTAGGCTACTCTTTATGTTCATTCCTTTTTTTTTTTTTTTACATTGTTGCAGGAAGTTTCCATTTATTGTTTACCAGTATTCTTTATTTGGATCCCCATTAGCAGCAGCTACTCTTCCTGTGGTGTACACACACACACACACACACACACACACACACACACACACACACACACACACACACACACACACACACACACACACACACACACACACACACACACACACACCAATGCATTACATAACATACAAAAGCATATTACACGACAGTGTAAGAAGACAGTTAAAAACGTATATACTAATATACTGTAATCTACACTGCCCCAAACACCACGACACATTCGGCAAATGTACAGCACTAGAGGTTCGCGGCGCTACGCGCCGCTCACATCTATGCCCCCTCGCCTCGTTGTTAACGTGAAAAGCTCATATGGCTAAAAAAAAAGTTATTTGAAAAAAAAATTTTTTGAAAAAAAAACTTTTTTTTGAAAGAAAAAAAAAGTTAAAAAAAAAATTAAAAAAAAATTTTTTTTTTGGGGGGGAACTATTGTGGCGGAACTATTGTACTATTGAGCACGTTTCCGGTCGGACATATTTGACGGCCGGACGCACTTCCGGTGAAGAACTCCGCGAATTAAAAAGAGTAACGTTACGTTGCTGTAATGGGATGTACATACATGAAGATTATGTTAATGTGATCGGGACTCGTGCCTAAGTGATGGAATGTACTGGAATGTGGACAGTAGTGCTATTGACTATGCAAACGTGAGTACATCATTTGTTTAGCTAACTGTTAGCCTGGTGTTGACTCTACGTCAGCACGTATGGCACTGGTGTGACGTGAGGACGTCGGCACGTGTGCCACGTGATCAGTCCTAGCCAATTGGACTGCTTTGGGTCGTCGATCGGTAGAATGCACCGCTCTGTAGAAGGCACCCCTCTGTAGAATGCACCGCTCTGTCAGTTCTAGAATGTAATATAGGATGTGTCAGCTGTGATCAAAAGCAGATATCATGAGATGTTTGTTTTCATTTCTTTTAAAAATCTTATTTACTTGTTGACTGTGTTGAATTGTGATGGGAGACTATTCAGCGCTCTCATTGCTCTATCTATACATTGCCGTGTGTTACATTGAATTCGTTTTTTTGAGATGTGGAAGCGTAAAGAGACCTTTTGATGAATGTCTGGTGTTCATGAAAGCTATAAAGGTGAGTTGGTTGTACAGGAATGCCTGGGACAGACAGAGAGAGCTAGAGAGAGAGAGAGAGAGAGAGAGAGAGAGAGAGAGAGAGAGAGAGAGAGAGAGAGAGAGACAGACAGACAGACAGTCAGAGTGGGGGGGGTGGGGAGGGGGACAGCGTTAGAGTAAGAGACAGACGTTGTTTGTTTTTTTGTCATTTACCAGGCCACTCTTGATTACTGTTTGAAATCAGGAGCTCCTCGCTTCATTACGCTGCTCTGTACCTGTCTGCGAAGACAGCGAGATGGCCAGTTATCCTTCCTGTCATTGCCATTACATCTCTACAACACCGTCTCCCTTGCTCAGGTACTGTACCGTTACAGATAGCGAGGTGTCTGTAACAGGCTTGTGTCAAGCGCAAACGCTGAATCCCGTGTGGTTTAAAGGTTCCTGTGTGATTGCAGTGACTCGGGGGAAACACGGTGCATGCTTCTTATAAGCGGAAGCAAAGCACACGATTACTGCAGACGGGGGCTAACAAGCTGTATGCGCTGTAACACAAACTAATATATTACCCCACTCTTACTCATCCTGCTGGGATTTGAATTTCCCTGATCACTGCCCTATAAATAACGTGCGTGCGTGCGTGCGTGCGTGCGTGCGTGTGTGTGTCCGTGTGTGCGCGCGCGCGGTGTATGTGTGCTCATGCTCCTTGTCTGCATGCTATCAATAACCGTCCGGCGGTACAGTATTTACACTTGGGGTTGGGTGAGCGATGGCAGGCGTAGAACCTGATTGGCCGTGTAAAAAGAGCCTTCCCCCATGAATCACCGGAAGACATGCGGAAGCTGCAGAGCTGCATGTCTGAGACTGTGTGCAGGGGCGTCACACCAAATTCTGGGCCCTGGGTACAAAAGGATTCACTGCATTATTTTGTGCTTTAACTATTGAAAAATAGCAGATATACAAGTTCACAGGGAGTGAAAAAAAAGTCTTTGAAGGTTTTTTTTGAAAAACCTATGTTTCTATGTCAGTGGTGCTCAAACATTTTCATGTGAAAAATGATAATATGTATTTGGCCACAGCCATCTCCAGGGACCCCTCAGAAGCAAAATTGTAGTTATAAATGTTTGCTTAAAAAATACATGTATTCAAAGATTTGCACACATTTTCACGACTTTTAAAAAATAGCAGATCTACAAGCTCACATTGCGGCACTCGGTGCCGCGCTGTGAGCTTGTATATCTGCTATTTTATCAATAGCTAAAGTATAAAATAATTAAGGCCCCTCCCTCCACCTTGGGCCCTAGTAACTCAGTCCCACTCCCCCCCCCCCCTTCTCTCCCCGCCTTGTGACGCCCCTGTCTGTGTGAGCGGCAGTCTCCCTGCACTCTGTCTGCAGTGCCAGCATGAAACATGTCACTCCAAAGCACACAGCCTCTGGGTTGTCTCTTTTACTCTCCTCATATTAGCTGCTACAACATGCAAGCAAAGGTGTAGAACCTACACTACAAAGAAGATAGAGAAATGTGTGTGGTCTGTGGTGGAGAGAGAGAGAGAGAGAGAGAGAGAGAGAGAGAGAGAAAGAGAGAGAAAGAGAGAGAGAGAGAAAGAGAGAGAGACGTGGGACCGTGAGTAAAATTAGGAGTAGGCATTTAGGCCCCGTGGGAGGTTGCCTGCAGGTTAAAGATCTTGGAGGTTCTTGGAGAGTCTCTGTACAGGTTAGCATGGGGACTTTGATTAAAGATTGTCTTATTGAGTTGGGTTTAAGAATCCTAGGGCAGCAGTCGGACAGCGTAGAATCGCTATAAGCTCAGTAGCAACATTTTGGGGCTAGTAACTAGTATGAAACATGCTGCAGACAAGCAATAAAAGAAGGATAAACATTGAATTCTCCCAAGGCCTAGATATGAAATATGCCAATTAAGCAGAAAGTCCCCCCCCCCCCCCCTTTTTAATGCTTTATTTTATCTTTGATTCAGATTGTAGGACACCAGTGAGCATTACAGTGTGTGCAACAAATTGTTTTGACTTTTCCCCCTGAAATTGCCATGTGCCATTAGTGCCCTGTTGTACCTAATGATTTAGTCCCACAAGGTACCATGTGAACTAGAAGCAGTGCTCTTCCGAGCACAGGTCTCCACCAGGCCAGGCGTCCTGGTGGTGCTACTGTATAATAGGCCAATTTAAAAAGGCTGGCATATGTTCTTCACCTTAGACCTTTCATGGCAATCGGACGCTGCATGCCTGATTTGAGGCATTGTGTTCCAAAAATGTGTTTTGCTAAAGTCTACCTGCTGGTGGCGCTATAACAGGCCAATGTGAAAAGGGTAGCATTTGTTCCTTGACATAGTGGGAATATGTGTGGCAAATTTCACGGTAATCGCAAGCTGCGTTGATGATTTGAAGCATTTTATTCAAAAACTGAGCAATCCTGCAAACTTTGGAAGCCAATATTAGCCAATTAGGATGGAATATGAAATATCAGACGGATCGGACTTGATCACATGACTATAGAGATACTGTGTACCGATTTGCATGATTTTTTGATAAAGTCTCAAGGAATAATCGGAAAAATTGTGTTTTACATAAGTCGGCCTCCTGGTGGCGCTATAAAAGGCTGGTGTGAAAAATGCAGAGAAAGGGTTTTTCCTTGGCCTCTAGGGAGTGCGCTTACAAAGTTTGAAACTCATCGGTGGAGTTATAGGTAAAATCACAAATCGGCCTGTTATAGCGCCACCATGAGGCTGATTTCAAAAATTTGAAGTGGTATTTCTTCCTCGACCTAGTGATTTCATGATAATTGCACTTTGCGTTTGGGATTTGAGGCATTTTGTTCAAAACGGCTCAATCCTACAAACTTTGGAAGCCAATCTTAGCCAATCAGGATGGAATATGCAAAATCGGACAGACCCGTGTCGATCACATGACTGTCGAGATACTGCCTACCGATTTGTAGGATTTTTGGACAAAATCTGTAAGAGTAGTGCATAGAAATGTGTTTTGCGAACATTGGCCACTAGGTGGCGCTAGAAAAAGCCCATTTGAAAAATGTAGAGCAGAGGTTCTAGATTGGCATCCAGGGAATGTGTGTGCTCACTTTGGCAGCGACCGGGCCAACGGCGACTGAGATTAGGTGCACACAAACTGCGAGGACACACGGACGCACGCACGGACGGACGGACACACGGACGGACGAAGGGGAAAACATACTCTCCCCCATGCCTTCGGCTGGTGGAGACAATAATTCCATCTCATCATGTGTTGATCATGCAAATTGTGAATACATTTGCTTGTTTTTCAGCTACCCCCCCACCCCCCCCAATCCCTTCCACTCTCTCTCCTCCCTATCTAGCTCGACCCTTCAAGGTCTCACAGATCATGTTAGATGAGATGTACACTACAGTAAACTACAGTTTGGTGATGTTTGACTCATCATAGTGGTATATACTGTACATGTGTACCCTACCCACATGATTAACTGTACTGTTGGGCTATATTTTTCCTGGCTAATTACCTTTGGCATGTAATCAGGGCCGATAGGGGGGTACTCTTTTCCCCCCTTCCGGAAAGGGGGCCCCTGTTGAACACATTCAACGGGACTCTGGAGCAGTCTAGTTTGTGTTGGAAAGAGTTTCTTCTCTGAATACAATATTCATTTCACAAATATAGTACAGTAGGCAAAGAAAAATAGACCTGTCCAACATTCATTGGCCAGTTAAACATAACAATGAATCATAAGATGGTGTCGTGACTGAGTCTTTGTGAGCTCAGTAGCCAAGGATGAACAATGTTTTGGCTTCACTTTATCCAATGTCCTGGACATTATGACATGTCTCTGGTCATCACCTCTGTCCCTGTAGTGGGGCAGATTCTCAGCAAATGTATAAGTTATATGTTCCAAGACAGACATATCTTTGACACTTGTAGCCAGGCATGGAATTTCGTCATTTTAGGGGCAAGGCCACTTGGTCTTTGGTGTTGTCCATCTTTTGAGGGCACAAAGGCCAAATGCCAGGGCAGGAAGGCCATCAAATAAAACAAGATTTTAGTCCATTGAGAGAATTTGTTGAATTTAAGTATTTACAATCTGATCCATGCTCAGCTCTGCACCAATCTAAGTCACTGCATTGGTTTTAAAGATGGGGACTCAAGGGAGTTAAGATTTCAGAATTTCAACAAAAGACACTGGTGTCTACTGTCTACATATTGACAAGAAAGAGACAGAGCAGGAAGTGGTTCAGTCAGCTGGGGCATTAAGGCCACTGTGGCCTCAGGTCATGCCATTGGTTTGAGGGGCACAAGGCCAAACAGAGGGGCAACGGCGGCCATGGCCTACATGGCCTCCATGAAATTCCTGCCCTGCTTGTAGCACTGAATTTGGTGTTTAAAATATAATTGATACTAAAATGTAATTTATACCCCCTTATGAGCAGTTCACGCTATACATCCAGACTAAGGGTACACTGGTTAAAATGCCTGTGTGTTTTTCCTGTGGGCTAAGATATGTACTATTTATTTTTTACATCTTATTGATTTTTTATTGCCTGTTGTGTTTCTTTTATGTATGGTATAGTGTTTTATGTCTTGTACCCTGTTCTATGGACCTGAGTCCGCTAATAAAGATTGAATTGAATTGAATTGAAATATACCAACATGTACATAATGTGTTGTTCACTAGAGAGCAGGCGCATGACATGCAATATGATATTGCTACTGTCGGGTGGAAACCGTGTATGTCCAAAACCGTAAATTTGTATTATTGTTTAAAAAATCACACCCAATGTGAAGTGAGCGGAGGTCGTGCTTACATAACGTCTTCAGACTAGGATTTAAGTCTAGGATGTACAGGCTATGTTACACACAAACGTTTTACTATGGCAAAACGCTGAGGAAAAAGGCTACAGACACATGCACAGCCACTCTATGGAGCGGTTTACGAGGAAGGAATTAGGCTTGGACCGCTGGTGTAGTGGTCCGGGCACCTAGGCTCCAATGTATCCTGGGTCGCGGGTTTTTAGTCCCGCTTCAGACGATCTTTGCTGCATGTCCCTCCCCATCTCTCTCCCTGTTTTTCTGTCTGTCTCTACTGTAATCTATAAATAAAGTCCTAAAAGCACTCCAAAAATATATTTAAATACAAAATCTATTAAAATAGCGGAAATAGCCTATAAGCGTTGTGAGCTATTTTCACTACTTTTGTGTGACACTCTTGTATGATGAATAAAGAAATTAATTTATGAAAAAAAAACCTGGAGATACCAGGTTTCTGCCCAACATGATATACTATACCTGCACTCTCACCTTCATCCGGCCCTATTGATTTGTGCTCATCTGCAGGCGTTATCGGTGGCAACATCGATTGATGGATGTTGAGTACCGGTATTTCCTTTCATAAAAGAACAATCATTTGTGAGCCATGCAACCGGTCAATATGGGTGGTAACAAATACATTCTTAAATCTCATTCGATTTAGCTACTGGTGCTTTGGGTGGGGTGGTGGTGGTGGTGGTGGGGGGGGGGCACAGGAGGTCACTGTCTGAAAATGATGTAATGATAGAAGGTAAGAAGACTGTGTTGGGAGTATTGATCACTGGTCCAGGGTAAAGGTCAACTTTGCCTGCTCAGATGAGATTATTACTGAACCACAGAGCAACCCTATATGGCCCTACACACACACACACACACACACACACACACACACACACACACACACACACACACACACACACACACACACACGCTTCCCCATGTGTGCACATGGGGAAGCAGGGGTGAGAGAAAGATGAAATGACCCAGGGAAAGAGAAAGCAGCATCTAAACTTGTGCTACTTCCTAAAACTTTACTCCTAGACAAAGATGTCACTACTTCCTACATGAACCAGTCTAAACTTTCATTGTGATGCTGGACTGTTTAGCTGCCCGCCTCTCAAATTAGGCTGTCTGTAATTGAAGCGGGGTTTAATATAGAAGGCCGGGGGATATTTTAAAATGGCTACAGTAGTGCCGTTCGCAAAGCGAGGCCCTGTAACAGGCCTGATTCTGTCCCTGTGATTTACACCACTTTATAGAGTAGGTCTTCTAGAAGCATTTAACATGAGGGCTCTCTAGTGGGGACTGTATACATGATGAATTACCCAGTGGTTGTGACACAATGCACATCAAAGTGTTACTGTCACACCGCACGGTGGGCGCACACAACAAACAATTGGTTTTCTCCTTCACCGTAATGGGGGAGAGGGAGAGAGAGAGAGAGAGAGGGGAGAGAGAGAGGCATGACCGATATTGTTGAATTAAAGACATCACAGCTGTTGATGTTTGCAATGTTGTTGTTGACAGACATAATGAGACATTAGAGACCCACTCATTTCCCCAGGCAACTTGACCCTAAGACCGCGTAACACATTAAATAATTGCCACCGTAAAACATTATGTATTTTGAGAGAGAGAGAGAGCAGTAAACCTGTAGAAACCAGCCGTCTACCTGCTGCAGTCCGAACTGATCTTAAGGATTTTCCAGTCCAACACCAGTCCAAAGTCCATGTCCAGATTTTCTCTCTCTCTCTCTCTCTCTCTCTCTCTCTCTCTCTCTCTCTTTCTCTCTCCTTCACTGTACTGCTAGACACTCAGAGGAAACCATGTATACATGCATGGTTGATGATGTGAAACTAGAGTTGGCAGAGATGGAGATGCACAGTGTTTGGCTCGGCATGATGACAGATAGAATTCCTGAGTGAGGCCAGAGAGAGGAGAATGGCAGAAGGAAGCCAGTGTGTTGGGTTGTGTTTGCGCTGTGCTGGTGCAAGTGTGATGCTGGGCATCTCCTTGACCCAGTGTGTCCTGGCTGGCTTCGGTTCACCGTGGAAACGTCGCCTCCTCTTGTTCATGACACCCATGCCAAAGGACCCGCCATGAATAAGCACACAATGTAACATTTGGACAGCCTTCTCCTGCCTTGATACTACAGCATGCCGAATAAATATTATGTTTATGAGTTAGCGCTTGTTCTCTAATTGGCACCGGACTTTGACTGTGACATTCGTTGGACAAATCACTCTACTCTGTCATTGACTGTATTGCGATTGGCACTACATCATATTCAGCCACGCCTGTGTGGATTCTTGAAAAGCACAAAAAAACAGTTACTTAAAAAAAAGATTTGTTTTGGGGCTTTTATGCCTTTATTGATAGGACAGTAGACTGACAAGAAATGGGGGGAGAGATGGGGAGTGACGTGCGACAAAGGTCATCCGGATCGGGAATCGAACCGGCGACGCCGCCAGGCGTCCATGCCTATGTGGCAATGCCTAAGTGGTATGCGCCTGGACCAGTAGGCCAGCAGGCGCCCTACTTACCCTTTTTTCTTGTGGACAGAAGATAAAGTCTAAATCAAGTTTGTCATGTTGGACGCTGATAACACAGCAAACAGTGAGCCAATGTTAAGCATTGATATGCGTGTTATGCCCATCGCCACAGAAGGGTTGTGGGTTCGAATCTACTGTGGTGCATCTTTGTCAGGTGTCTATGCGAATACAATAGGCCCGTGTTCAGGGGAGGGAAGCCGGGCGGGGAGGGGATGTATTTCTACAGGATGGGGCGGCACGTTAGGGAGTAATGGGCGGGAGGAGTAGGACGAAGGCCCTACGTCATGGGTATTCAACTGGCGGCCCGCGGGCCAAATGCGGCTGGCGAGGACCTTCCATGTGGCCCTTGGAGCAATTTACTAGTGAAAGTTATTGGTATGGTTTGTGCAATATGAAATGTAATGTATTCTACTTTGCAAGGTAGTTAGATGAAAGTTGTGAAAATGTGGTTGCACCGGCCCCTTGGGTTTCTGACAATGTGGCCCCCTGAACAATTTAGTTGAATAGCCCTGTCCTACGTCTTCCCGGAGGGGGCTCCTATACTGCCAGCTGAGTCAGTGGGATACAGCAGCAGTGACAACACACAAGAAATGTGTGTGGGGAGGAATTAATTGGCATAACGAAATTGGAGAGAAAAAGGGGGTAAAAAGACATGGTCCATGCAGAATCAAGTCTTTTAGCAGACTCGGCCGATCTCAGACTCGGTCAACGTGGAGCTAAATGTTCACACTTCCGCTGATATCCCTTTGCGTCCCTAAACGGTTTAACATGAGGGCAGATACTGTATTTAATCAGCTAATGCGCTACCAGGCTGAACTACCCTGATGAAGTCATGCAAACGGATATATTGACTGTCTGCCCTGGTGAACGGCTGAACTCAGCCACTTATACTCACTAGGGTCTGGGGGTGTGGAGGACGGACCCAGGGGGAAGGGGCTCATGCAGGGGGAGTTTCAAGCTCGTATCAGAGTCTACGGTGGAGACCTATCCACCGCAAATTTGAGGTGGAAAGCTTTCCACCTCAAGTCAGAAAATAAGTGCAGGCCATCATAGTCACGGCCCACGGTGAAGTCCTTTACCCCGTCTAGACCGGTTCAGGTCGACCAATCAGTGAACGGGGTGTAGAGCCTGCCTGTCTGATAGTAAAAACAGAGAGATGTGTTGGGACTCACGGTGTAAAGCTCTCCACCGTGAGGAATGATGTAACGTTGTAGTTTCATGACTCAAAAAGACTCGAAAAGACTACACTGCGGTGTAAAGCCTTCCACCGCGGACCCGACTATGATACAGGCTTTACAGGGTAACTGTTGCGGCTCTTAATGTGTCTATAGCAAGCACAGCACTAAACTGACCATAAGGAGAAAGTCATCTGGTCAGAGAGAAGTACAGTATGAGACGATGGTCAGGATTAGTGCATGCGTTATCACTGTAAATAACATTGGTATAGCTTTGTCATGCTGGAGTGTTTGTGTTTTATAGTGTACTGTATGAATGAGAGATGGTTTGTGTGAGTGCTTGTAGATGCTGAAAGGCGTGCCAGAGACTTTGCATGTCCACATACATGCATGGTCGTGGGAGGGCGGGCGGCTTTGCACACAAAGTGATTCAGCACTACACAGACAAGATTCATGTTTTATGAATATGGCCCCTCATAAATTACACGGCCTGGCTTTTCTGCAGCACAGCATCTCTCTCTCTCTCTCTCTCTCTCTCTCTCTCCACCCCCTGTCACTTTCTACCCATCTCCCTCTCACCCACAATTTACCTTCTCTGTCTTTCTCTCATGCACTCATTCTCCTGCTCACACGTGCTTTTTCAAACTCTCCCTCCCTGTGCCCATGCATTTTTGCATCCACTCGCGAAATGGCGCAGTAATTCATTGTATCGATATTTATATACAGGCCCAGTTGTTTACTGTATGCCTTTACTCACTGTATACGAATGAAGTCAGGAGTGTGTTCTGTTGCTCTTGCACCAGACTAGAGAGGTGTGCAATGACTCTGTGAAGAGGTTGGCGTGTGGTGAGAACACATTTGGTTTTAGTTTTTTAAAACAAGCTTATCTCCATTATCTATCTTCATATATCTTTATTGGAGAATAACATTTTTTTAAACAAATAAATAATACAGACGCAATGTGTCGCGTTGTGTGCTTGTAGATCGGCTATTTTCACTACTTCTTAAATATTTGTTTTCTAATTTATGGAATTGCTTAGATTTGTATTTATTAATGAATCATTGCATTTTTCTTTTATTCATGGATATCTTAGCTTTTTAGGAAAATGTTTTGAAATTATATATGTATATATATATATATATATATATATATGTATATATGTATATATATATATATATATATATATATATATATATATATATATAGTATATTATTTTATGTAGGAAACAAAAAATTAAGGGACCCATTAAAATGTGTCTGTGACCCAAAATGTTTTGGGAACTAGTGATGTACAGTATATACATGTTTTTTATTTTATATTTTGTAATTCTTTTAATTAATATTTTTTTTCCAAAAACAAAACAAAAAAGGTCAGGCTTCAAGGGTGTTTTTAGAATCGGCCTCATGCCTAAATCGGTTAAACGAGAGAAAATTAAATGACAATGACTATAATGCAAAGAAAAAACAGACAAATAGAAGCACTTAACCCTACCCCCACCCATCTCACCCTTATCTTCAGTGTCTAAAATCCCCATTGCATGCACCGTTACTGTGGCCGTACTGTCTTCCAACCGGAGGAATGCATGAGGATGTTCACAGCTCAAAAGATCCTACTGTATATTTACAATTGGCTTAAGGGGGACCGGCCGGTCGGCGGCCTGGCGTACCACGCTGTTGCGCTCATGTCGTGTGGTGAGATGTTTCTTGTCCTTGTGTTGAATCAACAGATGTGTCATGTCAGGTGAAGGGGGAGGATAGCTTGACTTCGCCTCAGGGGAGCAGATTCAGCTTGGCTCTGCAGGTGGTGGAATATACGCCATGCTGATTGTAAGCCAGCCTCCCTCCCTAGGGGGGCAGTGTAGCATACAGAGATGAATAAAAAAAAGAAATAGAATATGGTTGTCTGTTTGGCTCATAGAGTTATATATGATATAGAGAGCGGATAGCCCTGCCCCCAGCTATTCATTTCAATGAATGAAGTTGCTCAGTGACGTTTTGAAGCACCCGGAAGAAGCAGAATCCAGGTGCATTGTGGGGGAAATTGGCACATCTGGTGTGCCAAATTTTGTTACGTCGAGATGTTACGTCACGAACGTCACAAACGGAAACGACGTCCATTGAACCCCATAGCAGACCTCAGCAGCGCGCTCTTTTGCTCATGCATTTATTGTTCACCCCGCTTGCAGTTCCAGCTTTGGCCACCATGTCCTTTTGCTTCAACTCTAGCCCCGGGTTGCACTCACTCTGAATATTTGAAGTGTCAGGGCCTGTTTGGACGAAGCTAAGAATTGGCATACCAATGTAGGCTTGCCTTCATTAGACACAATTGCAAACTCGTTACATTTTCAAAAAACATCCCAAACAAGTTGGGCTCACCCCCTAGTAGTCGGTTTGCAATAATTCCAATATTAGATCAGTAAATGGTTGAAACCCCCAAGTTTTTTTTTTTTTTTTTTCAATGGATTCTGTTACTATTGGGTATGCAAAATAACATACTAAAAACCTAGGAAAATCCCCTCAGACTAGCGTAGGCATCCTGGCAGCCATCATAAACGTCATGTTGAAAATGATGCCTTTCCAGAAGTTCGATTTCCCTAAATCTGCCCAATAGTAACAGAATCTATTGAAAAATCTTTTAGTTAGTTACCAGGGCACAAGGTGGAGGGGCCTTAATTATTTTATACTTTAGCTATTGAAAAATAGCAGATATACAGGCTCTGTGAGCCTGTATTTTTGAAAAAGCCTGCTATTTTTGAAAAATGTGTGCAAATCTTTGAATATATGTATATACAGTATGTGAACATTTGTAACTAAAATTTTGCTTCTGGGGGTCCCTGGAACTAAATATTTTGAGATGGGGGTCCGTGGCCAAATACATATCATTTTGCGGGTCCTTCATATGAAAAGGTTTGAGCACCACTGACATAGAAACATAGGATTTTCAAAAATAGCAGAGCGGCGTGAGCTTGTATATCTGCTATTTCTTCAATTGTTAAAGCACAAAATAACGAGTAATAATGCTTTCCCGGTTTAAATGGGGTTAAACCCCCTCCCCCCATGAAGAACATTCATGGGGGGCCCGCAGTGAATCCTTTTACCCAGGGCCCAGAATTTGGTGCGACACCCCTGCACACACACGCACGCACGCACGCACACACACACACACACACACACACACACACACACACACACACACACACACACACACACACACACACACACACACACACACACACGCACACACACGCACACACACACACACACACACACACACACACACACACACAAAGCTATTGGCCTGTAGCATACCCTGCAGTCTGTACTAACTGTCCTCTGCTCTCCCTCCTCCTTCAGCTCCTTGTGAACAGCCTTGCCTCCCGCAGGGCCCTGCCATGAAAGTCCTCTGGCTCTTGTTCGCCTGAGCTTTAATGTCTCTTGTTCGCCTGAGCTTTAATGTCCCTTTTGATCCAAGGCTCGCTGTCGGGAAAGCAACAACGTAGCCTACAATGTTCTTATCACAGAACCTGATGTAGTCCATATTACAATGCGCTCACGGCTCCCAGTCCCAGTCAGTTGTTCTATAGCAGTGGTTCTCACAACCTTTTCAGGCCTGCGAACCCCAACATAATCATATTTTTATCTGGGGACCCCCCACTAGCACTAAGAATTGAGGCATTACATTTTGTATATCACAGTTCTTTTGTGAAAATAGACGATCTACATGCTTACAACACCTCACGTTGCGAGGCGTTGTGAGCATGTAGATCGGCTAGTATTTTCACAATTTCTGCCTCTAATACTTGACAATTTGGCCAATGTTTAATTTGTCATTTCAGAGGTATTAAAAAGTCCTTACATTTTCACTTTAGAAATGTGCTATAAATGGTAAATGGTGCATTTACAGTACTAGAAGCTCGGCCGCCCTTCGGGCGGCCGAGCGTCTAGTCGGCGACCTGGCCAACTCGGGAACAATGTAAATAGGGAATGAATGCCCCGCCCTTTAATGCAAACCCCATTATACCTGTTGTCATAGGATCCGTTTTGACCATCTGTTTGCGTGTGTCCATTTATGCCCATATATGGAGAGATATGTCTGTCTACGTCCATTTTCTGCCCATATATGGAGATCTCTGTAGGACCTGGTTTGACCATCTGTTTGCCTGTGCCCATTTATGCCCATATATGGAGTTTGCGACCTGGCCAACTCGGGAACGATGTAAATAGGGAATGAATGCCCCACCCTTTAATGCAAACCCCATTATATGGAGATCTCTGTATCTGTCTGTGTCCCTTTTATGCCCATATACTCTATCTGTGTCCATCTTTTATGCCCATATGCCCATATATGGAGATCTCTGTATCTGCCCATATGCCCATATATGGAGATCTCAGTCTGTGTCCCTTTTATGCCCATATATCTGCGTCCATTTTATGCCCATATGCCCATATATGGAGATCTCTGTATCTGCCCATATGCCCATTCTCTGTATCAGTCTGTGTCCCTTTTATGCCCATATACGGAGATATCTGTCATGGAGATCTCAGTCTGTGTCCCTTTTATGCCCATATATCTGTCTGTGTCCCTTTTATGCCCATATACGGATGCAAACCCCATTATATGGAGATCTCTGTATCTGT
The DNA here is from genome assembly GCF_963921795.1 of Nannobrachium achirus. Lineage (NCBI taxonomy): Eukaryota > Metazoa > Chordata > Actinopteri > Myctophiformes > Myctophidae > Nannobrachium > Nannobrachium achirus. The sequence continues at coordinate 7,180,231 of NC_137829.1, forward strand.
CTGTGTCCCTTTTATGCCCATATACTCTATCTGTGTCCATCTTTTATGCCCATATGCCCATATATGGAGATCTCTGTATCTGCCCATATGCCCATTCTCTGTATCAGTCTGTGTCCCTTTTATGCCCATATACGGAGATATCTGTCATGGAGATCTCAGTCTGTGTCCCTTTTATGCCCATATATCTGTCTGTGTCCCTTTTATGCCCATATACGGAGATATATCTGTCTGTGTCCCTTTTATGCCCATATACGGAGATATCTGTCGGGTCGAGGCAAGGCCCCTGTATTGCCCATATATGGAGATCTCTGTATCTGCCCATATGCCCATATATGGAGATCTCAGTCTGTCGGGTCGAGGCTAGGCCCCTGTATCTGCCTGCAGTGATGTCACAATGACTCAGCGCTTGCGCCCTGTAGGACCTGGTTTGACCATCTGTTTGCCTGTGCCCATTTATGCCCATATATGGAGTTTGCGACCTGGCCAACTCGGGAACGATGTAAATAGGGAATGAATGCCCCACCCTTTAATGCAAACCCCATTATATGGAGATCTCTGTATCTGTCTGTGTCCCTTTTATGCCCATATACTCTATCTGTGTCCATCTTTTATGCCCATATGCCCATATATGGAGATCTCTGTATCTGCCCATATGCCCATATATGGAGATCTCAGTCTGTGTCCCTTTTATGCCCATATATCTGCGTCCATTTTATGCCCATATGCCCATATATGGAGATCTCTGTATCTGCCCATATGCCCATTCTCTGTATCAGTCTGTGTCCCTTTTATGCCCATATACGGAGATATCTGTCATGGAGATCTCAGTCTGTGTCCCTTTTATGCCCATATATCTGTCTGTGTCCCTTTTATGCCCATATACGGATGCAAACCCCATTATATGGAGATCTCTGTATCTGTCTGTGTCCCTTTTATGCCCATATACTCTATCTGTGTCCATCTTTTATGCCCATATGCCCATATATGGAGATCTCTGTATCTGCCCATATGCCCATTCTCTGTATCAGTCTGTGTCCCTTTTATGCCCATATACGGAGATATCTGTCATGGAGATCTCAGTCTGTGTCCCTTTTATGCCCATATATCTGTCTGTGTCCCTTTTATGCCCATATACGGAGATATATCTGTCTGTGTCCCTTTTATGCCCATATACGGAGATATCTGTCGGGTCGAGGCAAGGCCCCTGTATTGCCCATATATGGAGATCTCTGTATCTGCCCATATGCCCATATATGGAGATCTCAGTCTGTCGGGTCGAGGCTAGGCCCCTGTATCTGCCTGCAGTGATGTCACAATGACTCAGCGCTTGCGCCCGGCACTGCAGTGATGTCACAATGAGTCATCGCTTGCGCCGATTTTGCGCCGATTTCCGCATAAGGAGATTCCGAACGTTTCGCGCCGGTTAGGGAAAACCGCGCGTCGGGTCGGGTCGAGGCCCGGCACTGCACTCCGTGCCGCGGCGGGGAACGCGCGTGCCGAATCTGAAGCCGGTGGGACGAACGGTTCTCGAGATACGCGGATTACAAACACACACGCAGAGACTTCTCGCATTTATAGATAGATATAGCGCTTTTATCCAAAGCGCTTTACATAGATTGTGCATTACATTCACCCATTCACGCACACATTCATACACCGGTGGCGGAGGAAACCATGCAATGCGCCAACCTACTCACCGGGAGCAATTAGGGGTTCAGAGTCTTGCCCAAGGACTCTTCGACATTAACTCAGGGGGAGCCCGGATTCGAACTGGGAACCCTTCGGGAACCCTTTGTGCTCTAATAACGGTTTCTCTACCCCTGAACTATGCCGCCCTTTGTGTTGGTTGTTTACTGTTGATTGAGAAAACGGTGTTGCACATTAAGTTAAACATCCGGGGACCCCCCAAAATAATTTGGGGACCCCCCTGGGGGTCCGACCCACAGGTTGAAAACCACTGTTCTATAGCACTCCATCAGTTCCTCCTCTGCCTCCTCAAAACACCACTCCTGGTGGTGCCGGGCTGCCCCTGAGTCCTGACACTAAGCTTGTATTGTTGGTACAAGCATTAATAGGTTGCGGTCTGATCCACCATGGGTCTGTCTGCTTTTATAGCACAGGCATACAGCAAGTCCAGGGTCCTACTGGGTGAAGTTAGTCTGTTTTTGTTTGTTTGTTTTCCATGATGAATGTGCTGGGGTTCTTTGTCTATATGAGCAAATGCCCCTAACAGAATTCAACTAGAAAAAGTGCTGCTTTGTCAGGTCAGGTAGGTTATTGTGGGCCAGCAATGTTCGAAATTCAGTCATTATAGAGGTGAGCGGAATCTGTAGAAGTTGAGGGATTATTGGACTTATGAAGTTATTGCACAGACATGTGGGAGATGCAAATCTTAGCCACTCAGGATGGAATATGAAAAATCTGACAGATCCGTCTTGATCACACTGACTATAGACATAATGTGTTGGCCAATGTGAAAAGATCCACCTTGTGGGAATGTGCATGCAAAGTTTCACGCCTTGTGTTCATGATTTGAGGCATTTTGTTAAAAAACAGAACAAACTTTAGAAGTAAATTTTAGTCAATCTGGATGGAATATGAAGAATCAGACAGACCCGCCTTGATCACAGAATAGAGAAAAACTGTCCATCTGGTGGTGCTATAACAGGCCAGTGTGAAATATTTGTGGGAGAGATTTCTGCTCTTGCATCAAGGGAGAACAGTGTGCACAGTTTCACGTTGATCAGTGCTGGAGACAGATCATGGTTGTTTTGTTCTCAGATTATAGGTTCATTGTTTACCTGGTATCCTTAAATTTCAATGTAGAGGAGTATTTTGACAGTATATTTGTTTAGGTTCCAGGCTTACCTGCGATTCTATCCTTTTCTAAGTCACTCTGGAAAAGAGTGTTTGCTAAATCTCTAGGTGATGAACTGCTGGCCCTACTGTATCTACAATACATTTCTCAATGTATAAAACAGGTCTGTATGTACTACTGTAGTCTCATATTCACGACATCAATATAATATCCTACATGGAATCTGTTCTCTTTAAGTTTCTCTCTGTGTTTGAGCAGGGGCAGAAATGAGCAGGATGTCAGTGTTTGGGCTGCCTCAGACAGTGACGACAGCAAACTGTTATCCAGCGAGCAGATGTGTTTAAGTATGCCACTGTTGTAATTGTTCCTTGACGGACAGATAGCAGCCTGTTTGCAGTTAGCCAGTGGGGGCTGACTGACGAGACCCTGACTGCTCTATAAGACTGATGAGTTTAACCAATCTAATTCCAGCCTGTCGATAGCAGGGAGAGCATTTGCCTGAGCAGAAATTGACCAGGTGTCAGGGGGCTGATGGAGAGGGCAACCTGCCCTGTGTGTGTGTGTGTGTGTGTGTGTGTGTGTGTGTGTGTGTGTGTGTGTGTGTGTGTGTGTGTGTGTGTGTGTGTGTGTGTGTGTGTGTGTGTGTGTGTGTGTGTGTGTGTGTGTGTGTGTGTGTGTGTGTGTGTGTGCGTGCCCACAAATGGATGCACTCGTGGGTGTGTAAGGCTGTTTGTGTTCCTTCCTATTCCAGTGTTTTGCTCACTGCGTGTGCATTACCGACAGCATACAGTCTTGTACCTGAGCGTCGCTGTGCAGAGAAAGCGCCGCTTGCATCCAAGAAATGTGCGCGTTGCTATTTTTAGAGCTGTGTCATAAGGTCAGTTCCTGCAGGCTTATTGGTTGAAAAGACACTGAGCGACGTCTAACGGTAAAACACACACTCGATCCTCCTGCAAAAAGACGCCACTGTGTCACGGTCGATTACGTCTTGCTTTACATCACCGCAAAGGATGTATAGCCCTTAATGGCTGTTTGTGAAGGAAACCCATCTGTGCAGTACGTGTGACTGGTTGTTTAAGGTCGCCTGTGGTACCTGATAGCCCGTATTAATGTCACGCCTTTACAGGGAGATATCCGTTTCATCAGCTGTCACTGGCATCACTATGCCCCGCTACACTGCCATGTAAAATCTGGACTGGTAATTTAACTCTTAGTGTGTACAAATGTATCCAAATTGGCCCTTCATCTGGTTACATTTGAGTTAAAAATGTTTTAAATTGCCACTGAGGATTCTACTGTGTACAGTTTGTAAATGAAACAAACAAACAAACTGTTCTGCAGTGCAGACTGTAAATGTGTGCTCTTGCATGTTATGCCATGTGAATATTCATGTGAATATCCATGGCATTCCACTCACAGTATACCCTATCATGACCACCACACAACTTAACGCTCACAAACCGATGCACAGCAACATCCTGAGTTTAAATTTAACTGGGTGTGTACAAATGGGCCTGTACGGGTGTATGTATGAGTTGTGGCATCTCGCTCACACACCAGCTAATTATAGTCCACTGTAATTACAAATGTGTCATTTCTCATTAGGCCTGAACAGCTGACACACAACAGAAACACTCTACTTGACACGGTGTGTGTGCGTGCGTGCGCTCATGTGTGTGCGTGTGTGTGTGTGTGTTTTCTTCTGTCTTTTATTCCCCATTTGTCCTCCCCACGTTTTTATCTCTGAGAGTTGATGTGAAAAAAGAATAAACTCTCCAAGATATTCATCCATCCCTCAGCCCCCCCCCCCTCACTCTTGCTTTAAAAAAAAAAGCCACACTCATGCATTATTATTCAATTACATTATCCCAATATGCATGGTTGTTAATTAGGCCCTTCGGGCGTAAACAGAGAGCTTTGATTGTGCTATTGTCCTGAGCTCATCTCTCCTCTTTACCTGATGCAAGATTTATGCTCCACCAGCTGTATTTCTTCCCAGTGGTGTAAAGTAACTAAGTACTTTAAGTACTGTACTTAAAGGAGTAGTTCACCCCCAAAATGTTTTTTTTTCTATTGATTACTCATGCCATGGAGAGTACATTTCAATAATATTTTTTGGTTTTTGTAATTTGAGTATTTGAGTAAATGTGATTTGAGTAAATTTACCCCCATTGATTCCGGATGGTGACCCGTTTCGAAACGGGTCACCATCCGGAATGAATGGAGGTAAATTTATTGTTATCACATTTTTGTCTTAGGAATGTGACAAAAAACTAAAAATATTATTGAACTCAAGTCTCCATGGCATATGACTAATCAATAGAAAAAAGTCATTTGGGGGGTGAACTACTCCTTTAAGTGCCATTTTGAGGTACTTTTACTTTATTGGAGTATTTCCAATTGTCAATACTTTAACTGCTACTCCACTACTGTACATCTCAGAAGCAGATACTCCACTGCAATTATTTGAAAGCTTTAGTTACTAGTTACTTTGCAGATAA
>NC_137829.1:7190549-7313049 GCF_963921795.1 Nannobrachium achirus
ACATTTACAGTAAGCCTAAAATACATAATATGGACATAACCCGTGTGGTATCATATGTTTTTTGGGTTCTTCCCATGTCAGTATTTTCGGATCTGAATGAGGTCAACGTGCAGTCGACGCTAACTTTTGTAACTATACACATCATTAGCCCCTGTTTGTCTCTGGGGGGAGTTTATAGCTGTCCTCAATCAGCAGGGACAAAAGGGCAGGACTAACAGATCTATGGAGCGCTTTCATGTGAGCACACCTTAATGGAGCAAAAAATAATGGAACACACGGAGCGGAACGCATGGAAAATGCTAATTACCCTTTTCGTGTATCAGTGAGATATGATGTATTATGTCTGGGATTACAGTATTATTATCACAAGCCATTAGTCATTTAACCATTCAGATAGACCTTAGTTAATGAGTCCTGTTCAGAATGTGTGAAGTTTAGCTTACTCCATCAAGTAGTGTTAGATTGGTTTAATACTTTGAGCCTAAAAAAGAGCAGATTTTACGCTGCAATCCATAAGATTTATGTCCCTCCTGAGATTTGAACACGGGTGTCCTCGGTGGGAGACAATATGTCTCCAGTGAGCTAAGACGGAACACCCACTTAGGCAATGAATATATTCCTAACTGAACACAGGGTCTTAACTTCTCAATGACAGAGCAGGAAGACTACTGCAGAATGCAGATGTCCTAGTACAGTAAATTGTATTAACTCATCTAGTGCCATTCGCGAGATGTCTCGCGAAATGTACTCGAGTATCTGTAGTGCCATTCACGGGATATCTCGGGAAAAGTAATAGATTACTGTAACGGCGAGTACATTACCGAGAAGAATCGCCGGCGGTCCGGAGACGAAATCCGTCGCTGATTTCGCATCATCACGGCTCCACGAGCACAAAATAGTCCCATCCATAACATTGAGGTGGACGGGGGATCTCATCTTTAATGTCCATTATCTCAAAACTACACTTTAGAAGCTAGGATGGAGGCAGATGCTCGCTTATGTTACACAGTTATAAAAGCTCCCGGTCGGCCATTACACAACTCCACGTGGACACGGATCGGTTCCGGCGCACGATCCGATGACGTCAGACCGGAAGTGATCAAAAATAAAACAAATCAAAATAAGACAACGCAAGTGAATGGGACCTGAAGGAGGCACTTTGGACATTATAATCCGTTAATGTCTGGGGCTCTGAATGAGTTAACATACATTACCATAGAGATTGGTCAAAATAAGCTATATTCACTAATAAAAGCTCCAGATTGCAGTTTTAGGATTTAGGCTGAATAGAAGACCTGTTTTTATGTCCATCGGTGAGCTTCACTGACATGTGATATTCAGGACGGGACTTGAACTTGCGATGCGCTGCCAGGCTACATTAGAGCCTAAGTCCCCCCGATCGCTAGGCCAGTGATCCGGGCCTGAGAGTTGTACAGTTGAATTCTTGTCACAGAGGTTGGGTTTGCTGTGCAACTTATTGTAGGCATATTCCAGTACTGATTCACAGCCGCCTTCACTTCTTATACTGGGCCATTAACTACCGAGCCAAGTGCTGTTAGGATTGCAAAGAGACCATTATCAATTGAGCTATTACTGGTAATCACTCACCAGGGTTCGATTGCTTCATGTGCATTCATGCCAATCAACACACCAACTGCTGCATCGATATGTGGAAGATGCATCTCTTTCAAATAAGGCCATTTCTCTAGATCCTTTTTCTGCAGGGATGTTAAATCGTTTAAGTTCTTTCCTCTTGTGTGAATACAGTACTTTACACAGTAAAATACTGAACAATCAGGATTCGAAATTTGATTCCAAATGTGACAATAGTTAACTTGACCCAAGCTCTTATGCCCCTGTCCTGCTGCCTTTCACATTCAGCTGTCTCGTCAAATCGGTTTAATACCTTGAGCCTAAAAATGCTCACTTCAGACTTCGGCTGAAAAAGGTCCTGTTTAATAGGCCTACCTTAGTCTAATCCTTGTTAGCAAAGATGATTTCAAGCTTTAGAGACTAAGCAGCTTTGCATATAATTTCACTGCCATGGAAAGATATCAGTTAAATGCATCTACTATGTTCACTGTGTGTGTGTGTGTGTGTGTGTGTGTGTGTGCGTGCGCGCGCGCGCGCGTGCGTGCGTGCGTGTTTGTAGGTGGATTTCCTCCAGACTGTGATACAGTCATCTCTAGGGACCTCTCCAGGGCTCTCAGTCCGTTTGAAGCTATTTGACTTGGGCTTGTTCAGCAAAGAATCACTATGATGCGTAGACTTGTTGTGAAGCATGCGTGTGGTACTGAAACACAAGTATGTGTGGGAGCGGGCAGTAGCGGTAATGCGATCAGAGGTAAGCAGCCCCTAAGGGCCCTTATATGCCCGCTCTCACATCAGGTATCATCGATGCGAACACAGCTAGAGAGGGAGCCGACTTACCCTGAGGAATCAATGCACTGTCGAAGGTCAATAGACACCCATTTATGGATTGTTGAAGAAAATAGTAGGGTACTAGGCTACTGGTTTTACATTAGTGTGTCATTTCACACAAACAGCTGGGAGAAAACCTTGCTGTTTCCTTGAATTCGCTCTTGCATTTCCTGATCTAATTTCCCCTGAATGGTATTTTTCAGCCCACTAATGGAACTTGGCCTGACCTGACACCAACCTCATTACTATTCCATTAGTACCCCTAGGGCTGATGCATACAGTATATCGTCACTGTCGGGCAGAAACCTCGTATCTCCAAGTTTCAAATTGGTATGTTTTTTCGCTAAGTAAAGCCCTGCTTCATCATACAAGGCCGCCGCACAAAACGAGTGAAAACACTCTTCACTAGTTTAGTTCATTTTTTAAATTATAAATACAAAACAAACGCTTTTGGACATACAAGGTTTCCACCCAACAGCGACAATATACAGTATTTTCTGGACTATAAGGCGCACCTGACTATAAGGCGCACATAATAGACGCTACCGTTGCGTTATGCATCAAACAGATGGAGCTGTGCTAAAGGGAATGTCAATGTCAATGAATGATCCATATATAAGGCGCACTGGACTATAAGGCGCACTGTAGTTTTTTGAGAAAATTAAAGGCTTTTAAGTGCGCCTTATAGTCCGGAAAATACGGTACTCTTTTCCCTTCCATATGGAATCCCTGAGAATAATGTGCACAGCCACATTTACTCACACAAAGATACCTATGCATTCACATATACACACAGGCTTTATTGTTTGATCAGCAACCTGCGTGCACCCACAAACGCACGCACACACGTGCCGCAGACATGTGCACACCACTCTGAAAATCTATGCAAATCTATGCAAGCACACATTCCATATTCACACACTCACACACATGCACGCACTTACTCTCGCACGCACGCATGCACGCATGTACTCCTAGTTGGTGCTCAGCCTTCGGCTCCAGAAGCAGGCCTGCCAGAAGTCTATGCACTAATTGATATTCTCCCATGGTGCCCTGGGCTTCTCCAAGGAACCTCGTTCTGCAGTACTGCTGACAAGGCACATTTCATCACTGCTGCAAGCTTAAAATAGGATCAAAGGATGGAGGAAAGTGTGCGTGCGTGTGTGAGAGAGAAAGAGATGAGTGTGACCGGTCTGCAGTCTCATCATCCACATGTTGAAATGATTGTGGTTTGCCACGGTGTTGCTCCCATATGTCTCTGTATTCACTCTTACAATAGTATGTCTTACCTGTACTGTACATCTCTTTTTACACTGTAAAATCCTGACAGTCAATTTAACTGTGTCTTAATTTCTCTGTGTTACAAATTGATAAAATACTGAGGATTCTACTGTATGCCTTTGTTTGGATTATCTAGTCTAAAACATGCATACACTTACAAGATTTGAAACAATGGTGCATCACATACTACTGGATTTCATTTCAGATTATTGGGCAGGAGCAACTCAAACATAGCACCTCAAATGATCACATGTAATACTCGAGTAAAAGTACTCAAGTATTTACTCAAGAGTCGTTTTTTTGAAGATCTGTACTTTTAAAGTCATTTTTAAATGCTCTACTCTTACTCTTACTTTTGAGTAATTTAAAAAGTAAATACTTGTACTCGTTACTTTTCATTTGGACAATGAGTACGAGTAGTTTAAATTCAGTAAATAAGTAATGTAAATTCAGGTTTTCGATATACTGTGAAAGCAATATGGGAGATGGCAGTAGTGAAGTAAAAAATCACACTCGTGTGAACTGAGCGGTGGTGTGTGTGTGTGTGTGTGTGTGTGTGTGTGTGTGTGTGTGTGTGTGTGTGTGTGTGTGTGTGTGTGTGTGTGTGTGTGTGTGTGTGTGTGTGCAACAGCGCCCCTCCCTTAACATGTGTGGTCAGAAAAGGTTACTGCAGGCTACAGACAGACAGACAGACAGACAGACACGGAGACAGACAGACCCACACACACGGCCACGTATAGGAGCGTTGTGACCACCGCTCAAAAATAGGCCAAATTGTCAAATAATAGAGGCCAAAATTGTGAAAATAGCAGATCTACATGCTCACAATGCCTCTGTGGCATGTAGATCTGCTATTTTCACAATGGAACACATGTAGTCAAACTAATGTAATGCCAACTCCTACAATTACAAGTGCTTGTCAGGGTGGGGATCCGCAGTTGATATATTATTATTTTGGGGGTCGCAGCCTGAAAAGGTTGAGAAACACTGACCTAAGATATGTCCTTTGTTTCCAACATTTGCAGCACTTGATTTTTGTGTATTTACATACAGTTTACATATAATATCTTTTCTTAAAAATGTTATTAAGTGGTTTTCTGATTAGTGTTTTTCTCTTCCTGGTTAATGACATCGCAGTGGGACAGCTTAGGTAACCAGTAACGTGTAACATGTAATTAATGTTTTTTTTTACTTTTACTTTTTACTCAAAGAGTAGTTTTTAAATAAGCTACTTTTTGCTCTTACTTTTGAGTAATTTCCTGGACTAGTACTTTTACTCTTACTCTTACTAAAAGAGTAACAGTACTCTTACTTTGAGTAGGATTTTTCAGTACTCTTTCCACCTCTACATGTGGATACAGCATCAGTTGCAGAGTAGCTGTAGTCCGTTCACTACAGGTTGTTTCAACCGTTTGCTGAGTTGGCCTTGATCGTCTGTGAGAAAATTGGTATGCTTCGATCTTTGAACGGCGCACACTTAACCTGACTTTCGCCAGATGGTGGCAGCATTGCGTATATAACGCTCTGCTTTACCATCTGGGCTTGCTCGGCCAGCGTTGATAACACTCGTAAAGTCCTGGGCCGGACCAATCAGCGGCAGCTATGGGCGGGCTCTGAGCCAATAGAGTCTGATTGCAGACCACGTGGAAACCCAGGAGGCGGATTCTGGGTGCAACGTCATGCAGACAGGCCAATATGAGTGGTTGGAGTTGGCACTCCCAGACTGTGATAGAAACGGCCACATCCAATCACCAGCTACAGAAATTCAAAAAATGGCCCGCCCCTTACATCGAGTGTGCCCGAGAGAGCCCAGATGTAAGGCAGAGCGTTACGCACTGCTGCAACTATCTGGCGAAAGTCAGGTTAGCGAACACTGGACTCGAGGATACTCTTGCCCAATCTAGGCCGGTAGTAGGGAACCCCAGTCCTGCTTGTCGGGAGGGCAGTTCTCGACGCAAATATCCCAGATTATCTTGTAACGTGAGTAAGTAAGATGCTGTTTGTGATAAAAGCACTTCTGTACTTAACCAAACTGTTACAGATAGCCAGAGGGCCTCGCTTAATCATTAGCTGTTAGTGCTCTTTTCTACGCACTGTAATCCGGTTTTATTTGACTGTGCAAAAGTCAAAGTAAATGGCAAAAGCCTTCAGCCACAATTTGCAGATTATGTATTGATCCATTTGACCTTTCTGTCTGAGGGGGACAGTAACCTCAGAAACCCAATTAGGCACCTTCATTAGCTCTATCACCACGGAAACCAGCAATTCAATCAGACCATCAGTGCCCTCAGTTTATGTTGATGTCAATTTTGAATTATCTCTTCCTCTCTTTCCTTCTTTTCTATAACTCTCCTCAGGGGCGTCACAAGGGGGGGGGGGGGGGACTGAGTTACTAGGGCCCAATGTGGAGGGGCCTCAATTATTTTTAACTATTTAACTATTGAAAAAATCAAACCTCGGTTCGAAGTGAAGCGGTGAATCTTTATTCTATGTGTTCTAGAGCTATGAAATCTGTGTTCTAGATCTATACATTCTGTGTTCTAGATCTATACTTTCTATGTGCTTTAGTTCTAGATTTTTATGAATTCTGAATGAATGAATGATTTTGTCTGGAGGGCCAAATTGGCATGTGAAGCTTGACCAATCCTCAATTGGTCAAGCCTGCACGGGACATGTACGGGACAGACAAAATAGACCAATCAGACGGGACGGGACAGACAAAGCCACACCTTGGCAGTAAAATAGCAGATCTACAAGCTCACATCACTGCACAGAGTGCCACGCTGCGAGCTTGTAGATCAATAAAGGGCGAGCTGGAAAAGTGGCATTTGGCATCTGCCAGGCATGTGCCATTTCCCAAAGTGGCATGTGCTGTTGCCAAAGTGGCATATGCTGTTGCCAAAGATGCTGTTGCCAAAGTGGCATATGCTGTTGCCAAAGTGGCATATGCTGTTGCCAAAGTGGCATATGCTGTTGCCAAAGATGCTGTTGCCAAAGTGGCATATGCTGTTGCCAAAGTGGCATATGCTGTTGCCAAAGTGGCATATGCTGTTGCCGTATTTTTGAAAAGCCGTGAGAATGGGTGCAAATCTTTGAATATGTGTGTTTTTTAAGCGAACATTTGTAACTAAATGTTTGCTTCTGGGGGTCCCTGGAATTAATTATTTTGAGATGGTGGTCCGTGGCCAAATCCATGTAATTTTGGGGGTCCTTCATATGAAACCACCGGAGCGGCGCCGCAAACCACCGCGACCGATAGTAATCCGTGGAGGGGTAGAACGCATGGTAGAACGTAATTTTCTGGCCAGGATTTGGGGATTAAGAGGTTAAAATCCTTCACCATGGTAAACACTGTAGCTGAGCGGAGGCGCTTCCTGAAGACCAGAGCAGATAAGCTGTGATTGGCCGGTAGTGTATCATGTGTGTATGATCTGCGATGTGATTGGTCAACGTATACACAACGTATACAGATGATGCAGATTACGTCATTTTGCCGCGAAATCCCGCCCCTGTCACTGCTAAGAAGAAAACATATAAAGAGAAGGCTTCAGAAGCTGAAAATAACGGAGTGGGTGTTCTAAAACTTTAGCGATTTAACAGTTAGGACAATTTTAAGATTTGTTTTATAAAAAAAGTTACATGGTATAGCTTTAAAGTACCCCTGCGACACCCCTGCTCCTTCTCACTCCTTCCTTTTGTCACTCATGACTCGCTCATCGTGATTGATCATTAGGAACCAAATGGACCCTTGCAGGTATGCAGGAACCAAATGACCACTGAGGATTTTACAGTGTAGATTGGGGTCCCAGAGATAAAAACGTAGTCAAGATCCAAGAGACTCAAGAGGGTTTATTTGTCATGTTCCACAAGACGCCAACAACAATACAATATAACAACAAGACAATAACAGTGATAATACTGGATGTAATAAAGCAAGAAAAGAAAATAATTACGATAGAAAATAAAGTGGTAAAAAGTACAGGTAAAGGCATAGAATGGGGGATGAGGAATGGGGAATCTGCTGAATAAAGATGTGATAATTCTATAGCTTCACAGCACGGCCCCTGTCTGTTTTTCATGGCTAAAGACCTATTCCCACTGGGCCAGATAAACAGATAAAGAATATCTGTCTCCATTCAAGTGAATGGTAAGGTACAGATAAAAAATATTTGTGACAGATATTTTTTATCTGTTTATCTGGCCCAGTGGGAATGGGCCTTGAAGACTCCTTTGTTAGACTGTTTAATTCTGTACTGTAGCACTTTGAGGTGTGTTTCAAATGTAAAGTACAAATAAATGCAATACAAATAAAATGTATTATTATTATTATTAGTATCATTATTATTATTATTACAAGGGGGTATTTACAGTCTAGTAAGACGCCTCAGGGTGACAAGTGAAATCGCCCTAAAGGGCCATCTGGCCAGTGATGTATATCGGACCAGTTACCCATATATGGAGACCCCTGGTACCCATATATGGAGATCCGTGTACTGTATATGGAGCCCAAACATGCTTACTTATTCGTTAGGTGAAAGTCCTATGACGTCTATGACATCGGACATCATACATACAATCCCTTTTATGCCCATACATGGAGATCCCTGTCTGTAGAACCAGCTACACAGATATGGATTCTGTTAGTGTGGTATGTGGCCGATGTGGCCTCCATATACGGGCATTCCCATATGAAGTCCTGTTAGATATGGGATTAATATTGACCAGTAAGACTCCCTAATCGGGAGATAAGCGACCGTTGGTCGCTTATCTCCACAAATAGGCCAAAAGTTTGTTTTACCAATTATCAAGACATACGGGCAGTTGACAGTTTGCCATGGTTACTCATTGAAGTTGAATCTCCATATATGGAGATAACCTACGCATCACACTAAGTCTGACCTCACCAGCCCATATTTGGGCATGAGCAACTTATGTCTCCATATATGGAGATATGATGACATCACACAGTCCTCAGCCGATGATGTGGCGTGATGTCATACAATACACAAACGAGCCCTACAGTATAAAGGGGCAATTCTTGCCAGGAAAGAAGCATTTCTTCGACTCAGACCTTATCGCCAGGGTTGGCTTATAGCAGCTGTCGGTAGGACCATATATGGATTCTGTTAGTGTGGATCTCCTAACAGGGCATCATCTGGGATACAATCCCTTTTATGCCCATATATGGAGATCCCTAACATAATCCCTTTCATGCCCATATATGGAGATCCCTAACAGAATCCCTTTTATGCCCATATATGGAGATCCCTAACAGCATCCCTTTTATGCCCATATATGGAGATCACTAACAGCTAACAGAATCCCTTTTATGCCCATATATGGAGATCCCTAACAGAATCCCTTTTATGCCCATATATGGAGATCCCTAACAGAATCCCTTTTATGCCCATATATGGAGATCCCTAACAGAATCCCTTGTATGCCCATATATGGAGATCCCTAACAGAATCCCTTTTATGCCCATATATGGAGATCCCTAACAGAATCCCTTTTATGCCCATATATTATGGAGAAATCCCTGCTCTGAGTATCTGACATCAGTGTGATGTCACCTGTTTATGCCCATATATGGAGATCCCTGCTCTGCGTATCTGGTTGCTATGGTAAACAGTTGGTTGCTAGGGTAAAAAAACATGGTTGCTATGGTAAACAGTTGGTTGCTAGGGTAAACAGTTGGTTGCTAGGGTAAAACCATGGTTGCTAAGGTGGTTGCTTACGTACACTAACAGACCAGCAACAACAGACTGTTGCCACAGCAACGTACACAAAGGTTTGTGTACACATGTGGTGTGATGTCATACTGATGCGGAGATATGAGCAGGGCAAAGGTGTGACGTGTGACGTGTGACGGACGGACGGCCGGTGGAGGTTTTCATAGTAAACTGCTCCCTGACGGTCGCAATGACATCAGGGAACTCCATATATGGGCATAAAAAAGATTCTGTGGTTCCCCTGACATCACAGTGAAGTCAGAGCAGCAAACCCATTCTGTTAGAGTGGTTCACAGTGATGTCAGAGCATGATGTCAGAGCAGCAAACCCATAGACCGTACAAAAGTGCACACGTCCAGACGGACGGAGTCAGCATGTGCTGTTTCACATACTAAACTGCGACCTTCGGTCGCAATTAGTATTTACATTAATTGTATCAAATGATGGTCCGTGGCATACCAAAATACCAAAATGGGGGCCTTCGAAATGAAAAAAGTTGAGAATCACTGATGTAGACTATGCATGCATTTGTTTTTGTTTCAAGGGAACCTCAGCTTCATTTGCCTCTGGCTCTTAGCGGCTAGTGAGAGGAGGTCACAGTGGGAAGCCTCTCTGTTTCATTAGTGTCTCTGTGGGACCATCCCACGCCTCCGACGTGCGCTAATCTTCATCTTAGGAGAGGTGCAGCGCTCCATCAACACAGCACACCATAGCAGAGAGAGACGTGTTGGAACATGGCCATACATACTGTTAGGGATCGGACGATATGAAAATGTCATATATCGATTATTGTGAGAAAATAAATCGCGATTTACGATATTGGCACCACAATCCAAATCCATTATCCTGGGGCGGAACATTTGCCAAAAAATTGCAGATCTACAAGCTCACAATTGTGACGCGTTGTGAGCTTGTAGATTGGCTATTTGTTTTGGCAAAGACATTTGATAGGGAGTGAAAAAAATACGTACAGTATATTATAAGTACCTTTTACCAATTTAGACGTTTTAAGTGGTACCGGATGTGCAGCTCAGCAAATAAAAGGTGAATTGATCCCAGTGCATGACGGGAGGACGATAATCACGATAAATTAAATCTCTGCGATACGATTATCGTGAGTGTTTTTTATCACGATAAACGATAATATCGCTTATCGTCCCATCCCTACATACTGTATTCTCAGATGGCTGATAGAGGGCTGTAAAGTCTGCAATGGAACCAAATGGACCCGTAAACACTCTCAGACTTATGGGGCTCCTTGAAAATGGAACATTTGAGAACCACTACCAGTAAACTCCTAATGTGCCATAGTGTCATGATAAATCAGTGTCATACATATTCTCTCACCAAACCCGGAGACTGACATTCAGTAACTGGGTCTAATGTTATGTAAAAACGAAAATCTAAAAAAGCCTTGTCACTGACACGTGTCCGTGTATACGGACATATTGATGACCTCTGGATGTACATTTAAATGCTCTTGACTTGTGGCTGGCAGTGACTCCTTTTTATTTTTTGTACTATTTTCCGGACTATAAGGCGCACTTAAAAGCCTTTACTTTTCTCAAAAAACTACAGTGCGCCTTATATACATGGATCATTCATTGACATTGACATTCCCTTTAGCACAGCTCCATCTGTTGGATGCATAACAAACGGTAGCGTCTATTATGTGCGCCTTATAGTCCGGTGCCCCTTATATATGAAAACAGTTAAAAAATAGACCATTCATTGACAGTGCGCCTTATAGTCCGGTGTGCCTTATAGTCCGGAAAATACGGTCATTTATTTTTTCCACATATTCACAGAGTCAACATTTACATCATTTTCATTATCATATTAGAGTCTTTTTTAATCCTCTGTGGTGACATTTCTTTCCGGGTCGTGTATTCAGTCCATTTCTCCCATTTTTCAAGAAAAAACTCTTCCTGTATCCTGAGTCTATGTGTAAATCTCTCCATTACATAGATTTCCTCCACAATTCACAGCCACTGCTCACAAGTTTTGGAGTCACTTCTATGACACACCCCTATACCACACGCCTGGCACGGCGTTTCCCCTGACGCGTGATTATGGATCCAACTGGGAAAGATGGATGGAAACGGCATAGAGCGCTCGTTTTCACAGTTATTGTCCACGACACTGCAAGCGGCGCGAAGGCCAGCGGACCTTGGTCCTGCTCTTCGCCCCCGAGCGCCGCAGGCGCGAGTGGCCGCGAAGAGCGGGCCAGGGCCGCGCGGCCGGCGGAGCGCCGCGCGAGTTACGAAGCCGTGGTGAATGCAATCGTTATATTTATGCCCAGGCCGTAAGGCCTGGGCAAGCGCACGATAAACGCCATGATAATTGGGTACCGTGCACCTCGCGCGGTCCAAGTGACTACAACGGAGCGCTCCCTACGTCCGGTTCAGCCAATCACAAGCTTCAAAAATGAGTCCGGGGCGTGGTTATCCATCTTTCCCAGTTGGATCTATAATCACGCTCCCCTGACACATGCAGTGACATCACAGGTGACATCACGTCAGATACTCAGAGCAGGGATCTCCATATATGGGCATAAACAGGTGACATCACAGTGATGTCAGATACTCAGAGCATATATAAGGGCTTAAATGGGATTCTGTTAGGGATCTCCATATATGGGCATAAAAGGGATTGTAACCCAGATGATGCCCTGTTAGGAGAACCACACTAACAGAATCCATGGCGCGACCTCGCCCTTTAGGCCTAGTATGAGTTCATTTCGTCCC
This sequence comes from Nannobrachium achirus, assembly GCF_963921795.1. Lineage (NCBI taxonomy): Eukaryota > Metazoa > Chordata > Actinopteri > Myctophiformes > Myctophidae > Nannobrachium > Nannobrachium achirus. The sequence goes on from NC_137829.1 coordinate 7,202,731, forward strand.
ACTAGCCAATCACAACGCGTCCTGCAAAGCTTGGCCAGTGGGACCCTGGCGTAAAACAAACTTTGTGGCATTTTCTAACACGTTTGTCCCCCGGGTTTTCGAACGGACAACAAACTTTTAGCTGTTTGTGCCAGGATGTAGGCCAGAAATTAAAGGCCACGCTTCAATTTACTTAAGCATTTAACATTTTGTATGCGTTTTCCCATTGAGCTCTGACCGGACAAAGCCAGATGTAGGAGGAGCTATAGCTTCTGTTCCAGGAGCACCGCTCAAAAAACACAGCCCCCTCATGCATTAGGAGGGCCGAGGACAATATCCCAGTTAGATCCTCGGCTCTTCATGTTGTTGGGGTTCAGTTTCTTGCTCAAAGACACATCGACACTAACCAAGGGGAAGGCAGGATTTAAGTGGGAACCTTCTGCTCTACCTCCTTAGCCAAAGCACATTGTAAAGTATTTTGCCAAAAGACACTATAGAACCATTTAGATATAGTATGAATAAGTAAATAAATTAGTACCGTATACAGTAAAAGTATTGCTGTCCCCTTTCCCTGATGAATCTCTTAGTGTCTCCTCCTTGAAACTTATACACATGCACACTTCCCTGTGCAAACTCATACAGTCACACACACACACACACACACACGCACACACACACACACGCACGCACGCACGCACGCACGCACGCACGCGCACGCGCACGGATGATGCATGTTGGAAAGATAGACCCTTTGTCTTTTTCTTGAAGGTATTTTATGGCCTTTCTGCCTTTATTTAAAATACAAAGGGGAGATAGACAGGGAACGGGGTGAGCCATGCAATAAAGATTGTCGGGAACAGACCCCTTGACTTTTAAGGGGTCTGCCCCTGATTGGAGCGTGAGATGGAATGTCACCCGTGAGATGGAATATCACCCGTGAGATGGAACATCACCCGTGACATTTCAGTGAAACCCTGAAGCAGAAGGGGCTTAAGATTAATGGGGAGGCCGGGAAAAAATGAAATAAGCTACAGCAAAAATCATTACTCCTTCAATTAATTTATACCTTTTCTCTGACTTTGATGTTATAATTACATTTCAGCATTTTGTAGCTTCTTCTTTTTTTTCCCTTGAGCTCCAGTTGAGTCCAATTGACTTGTTTCTCTCTGTGGGATCAGCAGGGGTGTCGCAACAGATTCTGGGCCCTGGGTACTTTAACTATTGAAAAATAGCAGATATACAAGCTCACAGCGCGGCACTGAGTGCCGCAAGCTTGTAGATCTGCTATTTTTGAAAAATCGTGAAAGTGTGTGCAAGTCTTTGAATATTTCAAATCCTTCTAAGGTTTTTTGAAAAACCTATATCAGTGGTGCTCAAACATTTTCATGTGAAGGACCCCCAAAATTATATGTATTTGGCCACAGACCTCCATTTCAAAATATTTAATTCCAGGGACCCCCCAGAAGCAAAATGTTCGCTTTAAAAATTCATACATTCAAAGATTTGCACACATTTTCACGACTTTTCAAAAATAGCAGATCTACAAGCTCGCAGCGCGGCACTCGGTGCCTTGCTGTGAGCTTGTATATCTGCTATTTTTCAATATCTAAAGTATAAAATAATTAAGGCCCCCTCCACCTTGGGCCCTAGTAACTCAGTGCCACTCCCCCCCCCTGTGACGCCCCTGCAATTGACTTGTTTCTCTCTGTGGGATAAGTGATGAAGGAGTGGGGCCCCGGAGCTGTGTAAGTAAAAGGAATAAACAAAGGCCTTGTTTATGTCCTGGTCTCATCAGGTGACATTTGCTCGCCAGCAGCAGCAGGACATTGAGCGAACGTTAATATAATTTAGCGGGAGAGATTGGATTACAATGTTCTGCCCTGATGAGGCAGTGGCTTCATAGGTTTTCATCAAGCCTGATTTATATTTAGTCTTGAGCTGGTGTCCTGCATAAAAAAAAACAGACAATCTACAAGCTCACAACGTGTTGCACCACGACGCGTAGGGAGCTTGTAGATTGGCTATTTTCGGGGCGGGACACTGGCATGCAGCAAAGCATAAAACAATCATTCTGCTTTGTTTGCTCTTCTCCCATTGCACTCAGTTTTTTTCTTCTTTTTTTAATAGAACAGGTTGTGTACCAACAGGTACGTACTGTATGTAAAGTCAAAATATGATTTTATTCACCGGTGACGTCATAAACATAACTTATAGCACTCCCATCAGTCATCTAAAAGGATCATCTCTCGTCCCAGTTCTCCTGCTACGCTCTGCACACCTTTAAGAATGTCTAAGCTTTGAGAGTGTTCTAAGACAAATTCATTTGAACAGTTCGGGGCGGACTGTCAGTTTCACACTAACCATGTTAGCTCCTGGTATGGACACTATATAAATAGGGTGTTGGAAGGCATTGGTCTTCTGGTCCCAGTAAAAGGTCTTGGCTCAGGATGCTTAGGAGTGGGTCTGCCAGGGACTCTCACACGTTTACATGTATACGGAAAAGGCATGTGGGTATGTGCTGCCTTATTTATTCTTGTGAATGGAAAGTTTATATTTGAGAACATCATTTAACTTTCAACACTATGCGTTGTGTGTTGAATTGATGGGGGAGTAATCTCTTCAAATGGACTCCTTCAGTGCATGCTCTGTGTAGGCTTATAACATGTGTGTGTGTGTGTTCTGCAGCTGATAAGTCCATGTCAATGCTGGACGCTTATCTGACTGCATATGCTGTGTCCTCCCCCATCTCCTCTCCTCTCCTCTCCTCTCCTCTCCTCTCCTCTCCTCTCCTCTCCTCTCCTCTCAGTCTCTCTTTATTTTGATACCTCTCCCTCCCAGTCTGTCCAGTCTGTATGTGGAGGATGTATCTGAGGTGGTGACAGTATAGATGGTTACAGTATTAGTGTCTCTATGGATGCGTTCCTCTTCCTGTTGTGTTCTCATTCAAAAGGGAACATTTTCCATGCATCTTGCCAGTTATGCTCATGACATTAAAGTAATAGTCTATCGAATGCTCACCTCATGACATGGATGGAGACTTGATTTTCTTTTTTCTTTTTTTTTCTCGCAAACCTAAGCTAATAATTTCAGGAGATTCTTCGTGTCTCCATAGGGAACAAAGCAGGCTCTTTGTGTCTCCCTTATAGGGAACCACTGCTGGTCATCAAATAATTGTCTAGGAATGTGACAAAAACAAAACAAATATCCCTGAATTCAAGTCTCCATGGGGTGAACTATCCCTTTAAGCAGCATAAAATGATCTCTTGTAGTCTAAAGAACCATGCATCAGCTCAATAAAATGATTCACTATAAAGTGTACTATTTTTTTTACACTATATAGGACTATGCCCTACATCTATAATTGGTGTGACATTTGACAGTATAAAGTGCTGTTGAATTATATTATTGCTGATGAACAGTATTGTATTATTCATGTCTGCTATTGAGCAGCAATTGAACGTTCAAACAAAACCAAATTACTCATCTGTAGTAGCTCATCTGAATTATTCATATGCTCCCGGCTCTAAGCACCATGTGTAGGCTAAACATACACATGTGCGCGCAAGTCAGATTTATGTGTGCAACGGTGCTGCACTGTGTGCTGTTGCGGGTGAGGGACCATTCATTGTTGAGCTGACAGTGTCCGCTGCTGGTGGGAGCGCTAACTGCAGTGAATGCCTCCTCCAAGCTGATCTGTCCTTCCATGATCCACGGAGCGCTGCTTTTATTTATGCCAAAATTATACGTGTTGTTAGCCTGTACTATAGTGTATTGGCCTATCTGTATTCAGAACCCTTTCAGTCAGTATGTCCATACTGGGAAACTGTCTTTATATATCTAAAAAGCCTATCCCTATAGCCCTATTTTAACGAGGATCTAATAAAATGCGCCTGCATATCCACGTGAATGAGAGAAATGCATATGGCATAGGCCTACATATAGACCCTGAAAGCATATTTGTCTACCTCAGGCTCCGCTTTATGGTATTCTAATATATTGCATCTCATTATACATTATCGAGGTGTTACATAAACCATAAATCGTAAATGTAATGTCCATTTGATATCATACCCTAACACCCATAGGATGCTGTAAAAGGCTAGACATCAACAAGTGTGTGTGTGTGTGTGTGTGTGTGTGTGTGTGTGTGTGTGTGGGCGCGCGCGCGCGTGCGTGCGAGAGATAGTGAGAGAGACTGTGTAAAGAAAGAAAGCACACCAGAGCGATGCAATGCCTGAGTCCCCAATGAGCCCAGCAGATGTTTAATAACAGCGACAAACAGCAGATGGCTCTCTTGAGTTTTAATGTCTGCGCTTGAGATTGAGTCTGATGATGATACATCCAAAACAAGAAAACTGACTTGTTCGCCATGCGGGTTTATTGTGGACAGTGGACAACTCAGTTCAGCATTCATAACTGAAGACAATAGATAGTGTTAAACTTATGGTTAGTTTGTTGGATTTGTTTGCTTAACAGACAGACACAGACAGGCTCGAACTTTCCCAGAACGCTCAGTTGGGACTGAACGCAATATTCTCTCTTCCTCTTCAATCTATTCTATTCTGCAGTGTGCGTTGGTTGCTTGAGGATAGGCTGAGAGGCGCTGTCTGTGGTGCTGAAACTTAACTGGCTACGTATTGAGCGAAGCATATAGCTTTATAGCTAGGCCTAGTATTTAGTACTAAGTAATTAAGTAGCCTACATTTACTCAAGTACTGTACTTGAGTACAATTTTGAGGTAGGCCTATTTGTACTTTACTTGAGTATTTCCAATTTCCAATACTTTTACTTCTACTCCAGTAGGCTACATCTCAGAGGCAAATATTGTACTTTCACTAATTCATTGAACACTTTCGTTGCTAGTTAATTTGCAGATATATATATATATATATATATTAAACTACAAGCTCTCAATGCATAGTGGGCATGCAGATCTGCTATTTTCAAACATTTTAGGCTACTTTTACTTTTGCTGCTTTATTTTGATACCAATACTTTCGTACTTTTACTCAAGTAAAGTTTGAATTCCAGACTTTTACTTGTAACAGAGTATTTCTACTCTTTGATACTTTTACTTGAGTAAAGAAATTGAGTACTGTTTCAACCACTGGCTATACAGTGAGCAGTCCCCATCTCTGATTTAAGGTGCAATAATAGACTTACACAAAAAATTGCAGGAGCGATACATTTCTGTCTCGTGGCTTGGGGCATAGAATTACCATATCCACGAGATTATTTCTGTAATATGCCACTGGTTCTCAAAGTAGATTCCAGGGACTCTGTGGGTTCCTTTAGGGGGGGTTAAATTGACCCATACAAGTCTGTAACTACACGGTTAGAGTTAAGGGGAGACCTTGACATTTGAAAGTTTGAGTAACACGTTATATTTGTGTATTAGCAGTGATCAAATTGGAAGTGCAGATTCATAATTGTGGCCACATGAAGACAAATTTAGCCTTCTTGATCGGTGCTGTTATTTTCTCCCCCCTTTTACACTGCATTGCATTCATTTAACAGCCACTGCCACACATGTGTAGACCTATCTCTTATTCTAGTGTGTCTGTTGGGAGGATTTGGCGTTTGATATGGCTCAACTGAAGGGCAGTGGTCATTGCCATGCCCATGCTGGCTTGTGGTGGACATTTTTGTAAAAAAAAAAAAAAAAAAAGAAGGGAAAAAATACATTTTTTTCCCCCCATGCACATAGAATGAGCGGACATTAATATTAGGCTACCAGAAACACACGAAGAGCTGGAGACATTCAGTAATTGGGTCTTGTGATCAAAATAAGAACATTATAATGGTGTGTCAAACCAAAAATCTAACATTTGCCATGGACAAGATCAAGTCTCCATGCACGGCACGGACATATCGATGACCCCTGCTGAAGGCGCCTTCAAAGATCGAATCTTTATCGGCCAGCTCATAGCAACATCCAAACCGCGCTGACCATTCATTCTCTTGAAGCGAGGAGGACTGGACACTCCTGGTCGACTCGAGTCGAGAGCGAAGGTGGGAGGGAGGGCACTTTTCACTCAGGCGTAGGCTATACAAAGGAGGGGCGAGTCGTTAGGACTTGTTGATGGAGAGGATGTGTTGATCTTGGAATAGACAGAAGTGAGGAGCGAGTGTCCGACGTTTTCCTTCAAGCGTGGGAACAGCGCGTTATTCTATAGCCTCCTCGTTGTGTCGTTTCTCATTTCCATTACGCGCTGCTATCGCTACAACATCTCTCCATTACGCCGGTGATTCTCCATGGAAATCGTTTAAGTCGAATTGTGTCCGCATGGACGCTGGGCGATTTAAGTTTATGTAGACTATTTGTATGCAGCTGTCACACAGTGCACTGATGTGCAGACGTCATCTCCACTCCACAGGACTCAGACGCTTTTGCATTTTCTCCTTTGCTAACGAATCACCGAATGGATTATAAAGAAGAGAACATGCTTTGAAAACGGATCCGACAAATATTTTGGATAGGTAGGCTATTCCGTTATATAGGTCTACAATGCTGAAAAATAACTTTGCATCAATGCACAACTTACCCACCAGTTAATACAGTTAGGTTTTATACATGACTAAAACAACTGCCCACCACAGGGTCCCTGTGGCGGATTGCTTATTAGCCTATTACAAACTTGGAGTTCGTATAGACGCAGTGGCAGCCTGAGCTTCGCCCCGGCTGCCGTGCCCGTGTTCGGATGGTGAACGTCGTCAGAGACGCCTGTGTTTGTTTGATTGCGGGCGGTGCACACGCATGCACTGCGTGCCCACCGCGCTACCTGAAGCACCGACATCTGACAACAATCCCGGCCACTAGAAGGAGGAAAAGAAACGGGAAGGCAAACGGAGGGAAGACCGACGGCTGAGGAGGATGATGCATCATCAGCCGGTATTGGGCATTTAGGGAGCGATGGAACAGAACATGTTACTGACCAAAATCAATATGCAGGTATGAATAATCATCTGCAATCTCGGTCTGGGTGAGTTTTTACGCAGATCCTTTTCAACAATGCTATGGTTATTTATGCAAAGATGTAAATAACATTTACTGGTCGGCAATCATCATTTTCTACAATGCCCAATAATTATTCGAGTGACGATGACAGCTCGTTGTTTGATATGACAATTAACATGTACAGTAGTGTTTGGACAATAAACAAAACCAACTTATAAAAATATCTGACTCCTCTTCACGGAACGGACCTTACAGCCGCCACCATGGGACTGTGACCCGGGCTGCGAGCTCCGAGAGGCGGCTGTTTATGTAGTCTGCGCTCCGTGTGCAGACTGGACTTGAGCAGTTGTGAGATTTTGAGCCATGGCTGCTGCTATCGCCAGTGGGCTGATCAGACAGAAAAGACAGGCACGGGAACAGCACCAAGACCGGCCCGCGACCAACCGGCGGAGGAAGAAGAGTCCCAGCAAGAACAAAGGTCTCTGCAATGGGAACCTCGTCGACATCTTCTCCAAAGTGCGCATCTTTGGCCTCAGAAAGCGACGACTACGGAGACAAGGTGTGGAAACTTTGGTGTGAACGGTGTCTGTTGTGTTTGGTTTTGAGTGTTGTGCCTTGATGTAGACCTGTAGGCTTACACACACACGCCAGACTATCAAGGCTCCTATCCTATGCATGGTTCAAACAGGCTGAAAGCAGGGCGAAACAAATCAGCCTGTGATATATGCAATCTCAGGTAGAGCTGACAGCTTCCAGACGAGTTTATGCCTGGTGGTTTAGACAGGTTTACTGAGCTGTCACCTTAGGTGTGTCTGGAAAGGGCCTGGTCGTTATGAAGCATAGGAATTGCTGAACTGCTCAGTGCACATTCTGCACAAGCACACATCACCAGAACCAGAAATGAAACCCATTTATATGCAAGCAAAAAGGTCAATATCTCCCTCGGAATGAGGGCTATGTATTTCGAACGTAATCATTTCTTGCATAATTGTATGAATCTGCGGGCCAAAGGACTTTTATTCCTGTCACCAGGATTGTTCCACTTATGAAAATGTCAGGGACACTTTAGCTGGTAATGTGGCAACCCGGGAATGATGCCATTATTTAATTTCAGTAAAACAGTGCCAACTGCGAAAACATGTTTTCTCAATATAAACAAATTCATTTATTTTGTAGAAATACCCTAATGACCGTGTTTGTAATACCTCTACATGTAAGATGTTTGAATTCCCATGCAATCGTCAGGTGTTAAACCTGTTGCAGTAGGATACTTTAAATCTGTCATTGTCCTCAGTACACACAATGTCATGAGGAATTAAATTAATGCACTATTGTCTGGAAGCATCTGAGGCAGTGCTTTGCACCATGGCACAACAAATCATAATTCTGGATGGCAAATACCCACCAAAATGTCTTTTTCAATTTACATGTTAGATTTGGATAAGATAAAATCAATGTTAATTGATCCCCGGAGGGAATGGGAATATTCAACCCACTACTAACCAGTGGTAATTACACACACAAATGGTCCAGACATGATATTGCTCATCATTGGCACATCAGGAAAATTAGTTCAGAATATTAGTCATGATTTGCTGTCCTTCCGGATTCAGCCTCTGACAACACATGCTTTGTTGTATGGAGTTGGGTTTGTGTCTGTACAGATGTGTGTGTGTGTGTGTGTGTCTGTATGTGGGGGTGTACTGTATGTACGCATCTCCATAGGCCTGCCTGTGACTTTGTCGTTGTATGCATGCCTACGTAAGTCTGTCTGCCTGTCTCTTTCCCTTGACAATTCATGGTGTGGTGCGTCAGTCTGTCTTTCTGTGTAGAATCCGCCGCATTGTCCTATAACCCATGGCAGATCAGACACGTGGACAGAAGCTGCTGCCATTTAGGGAAGGAATTAATGCCTGGCCATGCCAATAGATGAGCCAGAGACTGATAAAACTGTAATGGGCTTTACAAAATGACCCCTATACTCTGTGCTGTATATCTTAGTACTGTAGCTGTCATGGATGTCTGGGGTTGGTATCTGGGCACAAATAAATCGGGGAGTCTGCGATGACCCAGCGCTGAGATGAATAACCCTTGAAACGCCTCGACAACAACACACCTGCAGCAGCCATTTTATTAGAGCGGCTCAGGGCCTCCCTGAGCCCAAGCATAATGATGAGATTCCACAGTGCCCTGGGGAGGGGAGGGGAGGGGAGTGTCCCCGGCTGTCTGGAAGATAAGAAAGTCTCAAGCCAAAATGACAACAGACTATACTGTGTGTTGGAGGGTAAAGCTGTTCTGAAATGGGTGATTTGTCCTGGTTATGTGAATAGGAGCTTTAATCAGAACGCAGGGCAGCCTTTTTCCTTGTCCCTGGTCTTAATTTGCGTTATTTGTGATTAGAGGCCTAGAGGGAGAACACCTCATTAATTTTTCAACCTTGGATGCGAATTAGGAAAATCTCATCATATTAGACTGTAACACTGCAAGCAGGGTCCCCATACAATTTGTACGTTTCAGTGTTTGCTTTCTCTCATCTCTCTCCTCTTCCTGACACACACACACACACACACACACACACACACACACACACACACACACACACACGCGCGCGTGAGTGCATAGATATACAGTATATCAGAGAGAGAGAGAGAGAGAGAGAGAGCAAGAAAGGAAGACTAATGGGGTGTTTGGTATGTTTAATTCAATTTTGGACCCCGGAAGGACATTTTGAACGAATACAGCTGAATGCACCACCAATCATATATGGGGCCATAACACTGGCAGCAGACAGTGCAATCGTTTTCATTTCATTAAGGTTCCCAGTTTAACACACACACATTGGACTTTCCAGTGAAAGCTGTGATAGACTCAGAGGTCTCTTAACCTCCAGGATATAATATTGAATTAATTGTGACCGAAGGTCGCAGTTTACCATGAGAAATGTCGCAGCTTGTCTGCGTGTAGACGTGAAGCCATGTGTGTACACATTTTTACAGTTTATGGTTTGGTTCCCTTGACACATCACTGTGACATCACAGGTGACATTACCTATGTAAAAGTTCATTTATGGGTATTCCCCAGAATCCCTTTTATGCCCATATATGGAGATCCCTGATGTCATCAATATTAAGCCCATATCTAACAGGACTTCGTATGGGAATGCCCATATATGGAGGAAGACAGCCCATATCTAGTTCGGCTGGTTCAGACAGGGATCTCATTCTCCATGTATGGGCATAAAAGGGATGTACTATATAAAGTACATGGATCTCCATATATGGGTAACTGGTCCGATATACATCACTGGCCAGATGCCCAAGAATTGGTTGGTGGAGGTTTTTTTAACTCACTGAATGCCATCCTTGATTAAAAATCTACAAAACTGGTGCCAGCCATTTTGTTTAATTTTGCCTTTTTATGGGGGCCAAAATCATATTTTGTACTTAAATTACATATATATAAATCTATGCTTCTATCGAAAGCCACACTACCCCTCTTACAAAGGAAAACATGTATATTTATATATATATATCCTATCATTAGATTTGGGCTTCAATAGAACATGTGTAAGATGTCTTGATCATCATCATATGTGAATGCTGTCTCTGGGCCTGTGTGTAAACTGGAGTGCAATGGCATGTGAAAACCACCAGGTGGTGGTCTCCTACTATCTGATCAACTAACAGAAGAAGGAAGAAGACGTCCATCTTTTTTTTGGTTTGGGCCTTGTTGTTTACATTTTGGCCAGGCCTTTTAGCTAGCATGCTATACACTTTAGAGCCCTGGCGATCGCGATCAAGGATAGCAATCGCCAAATGGATGGCACCGCTGGTTTCCCGTGAATTTTCTGAGTTTTTGGAGTACTTATAGTTCGTCAGGGAAGCACGGGAAGTGTATAAACGAACGTTTTAAGATAACATTTAAACGGCCGGAACCAATGTTTGGTTATACCGATTTCCCGTCGGACTGTGTTACACTGGTGCTACAGTCAAATCGGCCGTATCGCTCCGGTCACGGAGGCTCATGGCTAACTTCTAGAGCGATTTTTTTGAAATGACAATTATGAAAGAATTATAAAACTTTTGATTAATTAAAAAGACGTAACAGACGTTTATGGCACTAAGGATCAAAGACGTAATAGACGTTTATGGCGTCCAGTGAGTTGTTAATAATGGACTGTACACACTATGTTTGAATTATAATGTGACATGATTGTTCCCATTGCATTTAATGATGGAATTAGGCTGGATAAATATACTGTATGTATTATCATTGACACACACATATTATTCTTTATTATATTGTTTACCTAGGTACCCAGATCCAGGTAACCTGGCTACGAATACATGCATCTATGTTTGATTTGCCATTTCTCTTCACAACATTGCTGTTATGGGAGCTTTGTTAAAAGAGTTAAAATGTGAAGAACATATATAAAAAATGGTCTTTCCCAATAGTTGAGTTTAGGCTGTACAATCCATTGCTCAAGGCGATGACACCTAGATCAGATTCACCCTGTCAGCTATTCGCTGAGTAGGTGCATTTCTCTGGGGGGAAAAAAGGCGCAAACAGAAATATTATTCAGTTGAAATGGTCAAAGGCTGAAATTGCCACAGGTTGTACAATCTCAGATCATCACAGTGAGTCAGAAATTGTGCAGACAAAATCAACGCATAATTTGACAAACAATAGCCTGAGTTAACCATATCACGAAGATGCTTATTCAGTACTCATATATTATATACAGTAATGAGAGTATACAAGACCTAAATACTATGATGATATCATTGAGAGTGTATCCAATGGTAAATTCCCAATCAAATACACATGTTCTGAAGGCCGTTATCAGATGGGTTCATTGGGGGATTTGCTGTGACATGGCTGTAAATCCCATTACACTTTCACCTAGTGAGTAAACTGAGAGCTGCCACCAGCTGTGGCTCACCTATAATCTGCCTCTCATTAGTAGGATGTACTAGATTAAATTCATAGATCGTTAGATTGTATTACATACTAGATCAGCTCAGATTAGATTAGGTCCCCGTCTCTCGCTCATCCCGACGTAGGGGATCCATATGTTCAGGTGGAACCTTTCTGCTCCTCCTTTATGCCAGGAGTTTATTTCATGGCTGTGGTGATGGGGAAACAACATGGCTGCATCTGCATCGGATGGAGTTGTGTTGACATCATGGCTAGGGATGAGACGATATGAACATTGCATGTCACGGTTATTGTGACCAAAGAAATCTCGATTCACGATGTTATCGCAATAATCTAAATATCCCCAACATCTATTATCCTGGCTGGAACGTTTGCCCAAAAATAGCCGATCTACAAGCTCACAACATGAGCTTGTAGATCGGCTATTCTTTGGCAAAGAGATTTGGTGAGAAAAAGACTGTATCAAGGACGTATATTAGAAGTACGTTTTACCAATAGCTTTGGCAAAGAGATTTGGTGAGAAAAAGACTGTATCAAGGACGTATATTAGAAGTACGTTTTACCAATAGAGGGTTTAAATGGTATACCGGATATGCAGCTCGGCGAATAAAAGGTGAATTGATCCCAGTGCATGACGGAGGGCGATTTCACCATAAATTAAATCTCCACACCATGCGATTATCGTGAGTGTTTTTTTATCGCGATAAACAATAATATTGCTTATCGTCCCGTCCCTAGACATGACGCGACATGAGGTCGTTGTTAATGTATAGGTGAAATAGAAAAGTGGGGAGCAAGCCAGCGCAGCTTTGCTCGCCTCATCCACTTTACCATGACAACAGAGGGAGGCAGAGGAGACTCACAGGGGGGTTTCCTTTGCAGGCAGGAAAAGCCCTTCTCTTATTCCAGAAACATCCAAAGTGGGTCAGACGGGGCATCTCCAGCAGCAGCCTGCAGCTGCAGCTGCTGCTGCCAGTGCTTTGTTTCATGTTCCTGTGTGTGTGTGTGTGTGTGTGTGTGTGTGTGTGTGTGTGTGTGTGTGTGTGTGTGTGTGTGTGTGTGTGTGTGTGCGCGTGCCACGCACGCATGATTGTGTGAATGTGGACGTGCGCCCGTATGTGTGCTTCTGTTCTGCGTATACATGGACGTTTGTGTGTATCCTTGGGTAATTGTGTGGATGATACACAGTCTTAGAGCAGAATGTTTTACAGGTCTAAAAGCTACAGTACTTTAATACAGAGAGAGAGAGAGACAGACAGACAGAGACAGAGAGACACATGTCAGTGGATAGAAGCAGGGTGAGGGGAGCATGAAGAGAAAGTAAAATAGAGATTTCAGAATTGTGGGATTTAGCGAGAGAGAGAGAGAGAGAAAGAGAGTGCCACTTGCACAATAAAAAAGAAAACACCATCATGATCACGACCTCACTGAAACCGTTCCATTTAAATGCAGAGAGGACTTCCCCCATTGCAGAGCGATCCGCAGCCTGCTGGTGGGAATCCAACATGTTTCCCTATGTTTGACAAGGGCAGGGGAATAGATCAATATTACATCCATATTGTGATATGAGAATAGATATCATCTGGGCTTTTAGAAAGTCGTGATTGATGTCATGATATGGCATAACAAGTGTTGTCTTTTCTTGGTTTTAATCTCTGTTTTATGCTTTTAAATCTTTTTTCAAAAACCTTCACTTGTGAGATTTTAGATTTTCCTTTTATATTATTGTCACAATACGACATTGTTGCCACAATATCAGGGTATTTGATATATATCACATATTGAATCACATATTGTGATATATTCTGATGTTTCATTTTGTCCCTATCATCCAGCACTAGATGACAACGTGGGGACTGAGAAGCCAGTGTCTCTGTTGTAGCGGACCAATATCATGACATTGACAACGGTCAAAACATGACCTAAACAAGAGAGACTGGGACACCCCATTACCCCCCCGAATCCCCACTCCATTTCAGTCTATTTCAGAGAAAGGTTGTGGAATAGCGGGAACAACAGATAGGGAGAGAAAGAGTGAGGGTGATGTAGAGAGTTAGTTTGAGACCTCTGCAACAGGGACGTGCAGAGAATGTTAGAGAGGCAGGGGCTGAAATTTCCAAAAGGGCCTTTGGTGAAAATATAGAAAATAGCCGACCTCCAAGCTCACAACGCGTTGCGCGTTGTGAGCTTGGAGGTCGATAATGTTCAGGAGAGTTTGGACATGGCAATTCTCTTGAATGATGCCTTCAGTTATGGCATGGAAAGGGGGCATTTGCCATTTCTTTCACCATAGTAAAAACTGCATTCATGGTCTGGAGAGGGCACTTTTTACAGACCGATAAAAGGGCAGGGGCTCAAGCCCCCTTGGATGTCTTATGTGTGCACGTGCCTGCTCGGCAACCTTGCTAAGCGGGAGATTCTCCACAGGGGGATGAGTTTGATTAGCCAGCTGAAGATTTTCAGAGTTGACACACCACACCTAACCCCTCTCTCTGTCAGCAAGCCTACCGCCACTGAAAATGCTGTGTCATTCTGATATGCAGAGGAGCCGTGTCTTTTATTTGTTATTTTCCATGGCATGACATTGCCAAGCTCATTTAACTTTCATATCACTTGAACCTTAATTAGTGCCCCTATTCTGGTGTTTAACATTCACTAAAAAAAAAACAGATCTACAGCTCACAATGCAACACGTTGTGAGCTTGTAGATCGGCTATTTTCAGCTAAGATATTTAGTGTAGAGCAGTGGTTTTCAACGAGTTGTCCCGGGACAGCCAGTGGTCCTTGAGGGGGTTCCAGGTGGTCCCCAGCTAAATGATGGACCTGGATATGAAAACGGTTGAAAACGACTGAAAACAGGAGGGGGCCTATACTTGTAAAGAGCCCTGCAGGACTCCAGTCAGCTATATAGGTTTAAGCGATTAAATGTGAATAACTATCCTATTTTTAGCGAACATGGTATTGTATGTAAGATTTGAAGCGGATTGCAATGTCATAGTGAGAGAGAGAGAGATATATATATATATATATATATAATACACACACACACACACACACACACACACACACACACACACACACACACACACACACACACACAGTATATATATTTCACTTAAAGGGGTAGTTCACCCCCAAAATGACTTTTTTTCTATTGATTACTCATGCCATGGAGACTAGAGTTCAATAATATTTTAGCTTTTTGTCGCATTCAAACAAAAATGTGATAACAATAAATGTACCCCCATTCGTTCCGGATGGGGACCCGTTTCGAAACGGGTCCCCATCCGGAATCTATGGGGGTAAATTTACTCGAATCAAATTTTTTGTCTTAGGAATGTGACAAAAAACAAAAAATATTATTGAACTCTAGTCTCCATGGCATGAGTAATCAATAGGAAAAAGAAAATCATTTTGGGGGTGAACTACTCCTTTAACCTTCAATCAATGCTGGTTGTGATTAGAGAATTCCATTAGTTCATCCCACTAGACCATTTCACTGTAATGTATGTGTCTGGGTGGTAAAGCTCTCGCCTTTGGACCACAAGGTCATGGGTTCGGTCCCGGGCATCGCCAGATTCGCCAACTTAGCGTATGAGTAGCACGGCTTGGGTGCGTTAAGTCGTGCGGTAAGTACTGGGAGCTGAAGTTAGGCCTGGTGCTCCACCGCAGCAATCCATCTCCCAGGGGTCTAGCACATTGTAACGGGGACATACAGTACGTCCGCATTATCGGCTGATAACAATAAGCCTCTCCCGACCTACTTATTGTATGGACACATTCACTTAGACACTGGTAGAGTAGTACCGTAAGACTTAAGTTTGTCATATGTTAAAGTATAAGCCCTATCTCTCACATGTTTTACTTTTTCTTTTTTTTTTATCTTCTCTGGTCTTTTTTTATGGTCACATTTTAAATTAGAGCAAAGTCATTTCAATACCGTCTTAGCTGGGAAATGTACAAACAGTTCTCACAAACGAGAAGGGGAATCCGTATCCGTATGAGATATTCTGGCTGGCTTTCCCCAAGGGTTGTGGCCAGGATCACATGATTTATAGCCTGGAGCCTGAAGCCAAGTTCACTTGCATGCACAGATGTACACGTTCACTCACACACACATGCACGCACGGAAGCACGCATGCACACACACACACACACACACACACACAGACACACACACAGACACACACACACACACACACACACACACACACACACACACACACACACACACACACACACACACACACACACACACACACACACACACACACACACACACACACACACACACACACACACACACACACAGACACGCATGCACGCACACACGCATGCATACAGAGGATATTCAACACAGCCAGCACCGTGCTCTGGTTCTTTTTTTTTTATTATTACAGATGGGCCCCCACTGAGCTGTCTTGGAAATCAATCTCACTCCCACAGATTGTTTTAAATGCTACTGATCAAAGTCATTAATCGATCGAAAGCCGGCCATCTTAGTGTGTCCTCCCAAGTGTGCTTGCACAAGGGAATTGCGTAGCCTACACATAAAAAAATCCATGTGAGAGTGTGTGTGTGTGTGTGTGTGTGTGTGTGTGTGTGTGTGTGTGTGTGTGTGTGTGTGTGTGTGTGTGTGTGTGTGTGTGTGTGTGTGTGTGTGTGTGTGTGTGTGTGTGTGTGAAATGTGATTGCAATGATGTGATTTGTGTGAATGGGTTGTTACATAATGTGTGATACTGTACATGCATATCTAAGGTGCATGCACACATGGTGTTCGATTATAAGTCAAATTTACATTTTGCCAATGGGGAGTATGACGTAAGAGCAAAATGGCTGTCAATCGCTGTTCTCAATTCAGAGAGAGAGAGAGAGAGAGAGAGAGAGAGAGAGAGAGAGAGAGAGAGAGAGAGAGAGAGAGAGAGAGAGAGAGAGATGAATGCGTTCCTCCATTTGCATTCCTGGGTTGTCTTGACCCTTGCAGATTCTCAATGCCTTGGAGAACTGCCTCTTTGATGTGTCAGTCTCATTGTGCTATGGCTTCACCGGTCTTCACAGAGCACACACACACACACACACACACACACACACACACACACACACACACACACACACACACACACACACTTGCAGTATGCTGGCATTTCGCCAAACGACTTTTCAAGTGATTTCACTGTCACAGACATTATTTCCATTAAGTACTTTCACAAGAGTTTTGCTAGTTGTGGCTTGCCTTCATCATCTCGATCATTTGGTGTAAGATTTAGCGAGAGCTGTCTTAATCATAACCTGTAGGCTACATTTGTTGGGGTCCCCTAGGGGTCTATATTTGTCCCCTCCTTTTTCCCCTCTCTATCTCTTCGCCGACACATTGGATGCTTGTAGATCTGCTTTTTCCGGGGAATGTTAATAAAAGGGACAGATACAGAGATCCGGTTGTCCAGAGCCACAGACTCGACCGCTATGCCCATATATGGTCATTATGCATATACCGTCTTAGCGCGTGCAGTGGCAAGGACTCGAGGGAGTGCGGTTTCCAGTTGTCCAGAACTGCTGATCCAACCAACATTCCCATATGTGAGCATTCCAATATAAAGGCGTGGGACTTATAGGCATACAGTATACTGTACTGATGACATCAGTACATCAGTCCATATCGAGGGCTTGGAGTGCAAAGGGCGTAAGACAGTGACATTTTCATTTTTTTCACAGGATTTCATTGATTGTAATAATTGAACTAACATTAAAAAAGTATTAAAATACATTCATTGGAGCCTAATCTGTATTAAAGTATAGATTGCTTAAACATACTGTTTTTAATTGAATAATTAGAATCAATGGAAAGGTGTCTTGAGAAAATATGTGCAATGTCACTTACACCCTTTGCACTCCAAGCCCTCGATAAATGGGCATAAAAAGGACAAGGACTGACAGATACAGTACAGATATATCTCCATACAGTATATGGGCATAAAAGGGCCACAGGTAGACAGACATAAACAGACGTCTCCATATATTATGGCCACAAAAGGGATACAGACGGATGAGTACAGGTACTTTGACAAATCCCCCAACACTATGACTCAGACATATTGGTCGGATCGGCAGAGCAACTTACAGCGTTTGTGAGCCGGGCAGCATAACGGCCCAAACCTCTACTGTAGGTACTTAAAAATCACTGAAGAGGACCGGGTTGTGCAGGCTGGTGAACAATGGACATGCCCAAACTGAACATGGAACCCCCAGTCTTTCTCTCTGTCTCCTTTGTATTTCTTTCTCTGGTCTGATCCCGTTTCAGTGTGTAATTTCTGTGACTACTTTGAAACTATTCTGGCTTTCCATTTAAACATCTATCTTTGTCAATTCAGCACTAAGTAAGACTTAGGCTTATTGAACTGAAGCATGCATTGTCATGCAGTTTTTACTAGCTGGCTACTTTTCTTTTGGCATAAGAGAGGTTACATAGGCATAAGCCTAAGTATATTACCTTGTACGACAATTTGTAAGCTTGCCTGGGTTTCATTATTTTAACTTAACACGATTCAGTAGATGTGCACTGTGGGATGATACAATCATTTCTCATTTAATGTGGCTTTCTGTTTTCCTTCAGGGACAAACAAAAAAATTGATTATCAATGTTATGATCAAACCTTTAATCATGATTTAGTCAATACACGTTATATTAATGATCCAATCTATTCCGTTTAATGGAAAAACATGAACTTCGCACTTAGCATGATGCATGTATGCCTCTGACAATTTCAGCACCATCCCTCCAGGGTCCCTAGAGAGAGAGAAAGATCTGAAAATATCACAAGCCCTCAATTGTGTTGTGTTGTTGCTTGTGCTGCCACCACAAGGCAATCAAATGAGTGTAAAGAGAGACCTTAAAAATAACCTAAAACTATGATGGGTTACACCTCGTTCTTTCAGGAGATCTTTGGTAATGCCATGGAAATAACGATAACAAACTACAGCAGGACACAGTTGTCGAAAATCTATCTGCGTGTTAAGAAATTGGTCAATAGAGGAAATTCTGTTTAACAGTGAGAACGAATGTACTACTCCCAAAAAATGCAAACACATATAGAGGGTATGCACGTGACATCATCATCATACCCGGAAGTTATGCGGCCGGGAACGCCTACCGAGTGGCAAAAAGGTATTTTCTGGCCTTGACAGTCCATACATCCAAAGAGAAAAGTCCCATCTGATTGCATTAAACTCACTTTGCCACTCACTTTACCACTCGATTTGCCACTCGATTTGCCATTCACTTTATGCATGCGCATACCCTCTATAGTAAAATATATGGATAGGCCTATACTGTTTATTAGAGCAGGGCTAAAACATCTTTGGAAATCCTTTTGTAGTCTTTTAATGTGTGAATATTCCCAATCTTCACAGAATCTCTGTGTAACTATGGGACTAAAAACCCCACCACCTATGACAGATTTTTGTTGAATGTGAGAGGTTGTCAGACCTCAGAACTGTATTGTGTAAGGGAGGCATTAGTAATGTTGAGTTAGGGGTGCAGCCTGGATGTGGGACTGCTGACGGGACAATGAAAGGTTGGCATTCTTCTCCCGTTCACTCATGAAAAAGAATCTATTTTGTTCGTTACCCAGGTAACCCATCCAATGTCTGTCCCTTATGTGAAGAGTAAGGTTAAAGAGAGAAAATAAAGGGGCTCTTTAGCAGCAATGTCCACCTCCCACAAAACGGAAAATCCCGTCCTGAATTGCTGCCGCAACCCATTGGATAGGGCTGAATAGTTTTGTTAACAAGAGGTGTCAGCCACCTCAGCGCTCTGCAGAGGTGTCCTTGGATGTGATGGCCACATTCCGCTTAAAGCCTAATTTATACATTGTTGCGACCGTAGGTCGCACTTTACTGTCAAAACCACCACAAAGTGTAAGTACTCCGTCTGTCTGTCAGTCTGTCTGTCACACCTCACACGTCACACTTTTTCCCTGCTTATATCTCCGCAACCGTTGCCCCGATCCATGCCAAATTTTGCACACACGTTCCTTGGCTGCCAAACTACAACCTCCAAGGACCCCCGGAGCTCCAGGGACCCCCAGGTCCCTGGGGGACCCCCAGATGTAAAAAATGACCAAATGACCACCCCAACGGGGCTGCTCACAGGGAATTCCCGGGGACCACCGACTCCTGGTGCTCCAGAACGGATGCAAAAGTGGTGGCGCCCCCAGTGGAGGACCCCCTACACTGCAGCTCACATAAAATGCCGTAACTCCGGCTAGGAGCGACCGGGACAGCCGGGGCCGGTACCTATTCGTCCGCCTTGCCGGCGCGGAGACCCCACCCCTCATTTCTCACATGGCCCTCTTCTAGCGCCACCATGAGGCCGATTCTTGCAAAACACATTTTTGGACACTGCTCCTACAATTTTCGCCCTAAAATCACGCAAATCGGTACACAGTATGTCTACACTCATCCCATCAACATGAATCTGTCCCATATAGCGCCACCTCCAGGCCGATTTTTAAAAACACATTTTTGGACACTGCTCCTACAGATTTTGCCCTAAAATCACGAAAATCACTACACAGTATGTCTACACTCATGTCATCAACATGGATCAGGAAGATTTTGGCAAAACACATTTTTGCCCTATTTGTGGAGATAAGTGACCTACGGTCGCTTATCTCCCGATTAGGGAGCCTTACTGGTGGTATGAATATCGACGGGGTATTAATTACGTTTTGTGTTTGTCATTGTCCATAACAAGCACTGAACGCCTGTTATAGAACAATGTATTGCTGTGAGAGTCCTCTGGCAGAAAGGCATTTTCTCCTCTTTTCAGTCGGCAGTGAAAAGGTCTCAGAGCACCTAATGCCACTGCCCAGCAGAGTGGTTTTCCAAAGAGACTGCCCTGAGCTATACACAGAGGGAAAAAAACACATCCAGTGCCTCTATTTGCCCTCGGTAAGACCTCCTGATATCTCCCGTGGGTGGCCGCATCGCATGTGGTCACACACATGCGAATGCACACATTGATGCAAGTACAGGATCCCAAACATAGTAGCGAATACACATAGGGGCACACTCACTCATAGGAGCACACACGCGCACACACACACACGCGCGCGCGCGCACACACACACACACACACACACACACACACACACACACACACACACACACACACACACACACACACACACACAGTACACACAGATGTGGGCTCAGGTGTTCACCTCCTAAGGGATTTCTTAGAATGAAATCTGCGCTGATGGCTGTCTCCACGATAAAGCTATGTTGATGGCATTTATGACTCTAGGGCCTGACCACACGCAAGCAGGCCCGCACGCAGGCGCGCACGCACACAAACACACATGTGGATGCACACACAGACACCTACAGTATAGAGACACACATACAGACAAAGACACACGCATGCAACACACACACAAAATCACTGTCAGCCCTCATCAATTGCAACATGTTTCAAGTGTAAATGTCCACAGCTGAGGTCCCAAGGCATGCCCAAGTGTTGTTTCATTGAAATTAAAGGGATGTCTCACTTTCAAATATTTGAAAGTGAAATATCCCCATAATTCCACTTTCTCACCATACCATGGTCAACATTCTCAAATTGTCATTTTCACTCTAAATCACACAAATATCAGCTAAAATTGCGATAGAACTGGTTGATGCTGAGTGCACCGCACCCACCTGAGCATTTTTACCACGGTAGTGATTCATTGAGATATAATGTTAGCTCATTTTCCCTTCCTATATCAGGTCTGCTGGAAGGTGCAGAGCCCTGTCTACAGTATGTTATTCCCCTCACCAAGGACCCAGAGAGGGTGCTGTTGGGTTCATTATGCGAGCCAAGCAGTCACAGATTAATTCTGCTGCCTATAATTGGATGGCCTATCTCTGAGCAGGGCAGTACACTATGTGCACTGAATACTTGGCTGCAAGATTTGCCCATGAAAACACACTGAGGTCATAAAGTGTCATAAAGGCTTCTGGTTAGTGTTTTACACCATCTCTGATTTAAAAAAGCCCATTGTAATATCCATAGTACATTAACCACTTAAGCCTTATACTATGTACCACTGGTGCAAAGTAAGTACATGTACTGAAGTACTGTACTTAAGTTCAATTGTGAGGTACTTTACTTGAGTATTTAGACATTTTTCTATACTTTTACTTCTACAGTACAATCTACTCCACTACATCTCGGATCCAAATATTGTACTTTTACTCCACAACAATTCTTTGACAACTTTAGTTACTAGTTACTTTGCAGATATAAATTATAGTATTATAAAACATATATTAACCACTTTAGCCCTATTTTATACCTAGGCTATTTGAAAATAGCCAATCTATGCGTCGCATTGAGCTTGTAGATCTGCTATTTTCAAACATTTTGTACTTTTACTTACATACTTGTACTTTTACAAGTACATTGAATTCCAGACTTTTACTTGTAACAGAGTATTTCTATTTTGCAGTATTGATACTTTTACTTGCCCAAAGAATGTTAGTACTTTTTCCACCACTGGTACAGTATGTACAACTAGAGGTTCGCGGCCCTTCGGGCCGCTCACATCTAGAGTCCACGCCCGCTTCTTTACTAAAAAACTTTTTTTTTCAAAAAAAAAAAGTTTTTTGGAAAAAAAGAAAAAGTAAAAAAAAAAAAAAAGAAAATAAAAAAAAAAATGTTTTTGGGGGGGGGGGGGGGGGAAACTATTGTGGCGGAACTATTGTGCCGCAGCGCACGTTTCCGGTCGGACATATTTGACCGCCGGACGCACTGGAGAGAAGTGACTGTTATGCCTCTGCTATTTCTCTGCCCTCACTGTGGAGGCAGCAGCAGCAGCACGCACATGCAAACACAGTGGTTCACTCCACTTACTGCGACGCCCCCCTCTGTTGAAATTGGATCCGCCGGTCCCATAGCTGGGAATGAGCCAATGGAGGGCTGTCACCATGGCGACGGGGGGCGAATGATAGCGTTAGGGGCGGTATTCCTTACGTCCTAGACGACTACCTATGAGTTGAAGTCGATGTAAAGGGGGCGTGAATGGGCTTGGAAGTGGGATGCGGTAATAGGAGGAATGTATATATAAGATGAATAGCTAAAAGATCTACTAGCTGACAGTGACACATCACGGCACATTGTGACCTTGTAGATCTGCTAGTTTTGCCGTTTTTGAAAGTATTTTTTGCATTTTATTTTGTTCGTTTAAAAGAAAAGGAAAAATGCCTATAATTAGATAGGTATACCAGGGTTCACTATGGTTAAGGGAATGCCTATAATTGATTTGTCAATCTTGCGCAAGCTAATTGTTTGCTGCTGCCTTCTTCAGTCGTCACTCTTGAAATGTTTTCTAATCTGTGTCCTCAAACCTCCCCACCCTCTTTCTCCCTCTCTTTGTTTTCCCTTCCTCTCATTCCCTTTACAGATCCCCAGCTCAAGGGTATAGTGACCAGGTTATATTGCAGGCAGGGATACTACTTGCAAATGAACCCCGATGGCTCTCTTGATGGGACCAAGGATGACAGCAGTAATTCCTGTGAGTAACCTGACAAGGGTCTTGCTCAGCCTCCTGCATTCCATTCAGTGTGTGACAGCTATATGGGCTTCCTCTACACATTATGAATCAGTGACATTGCATTACACAGCCAGGGCTGTATCTGAAATCACTCAGTCATTCAATGCACCCTACTAGAGTATATAGGGAGTTCTATGTAGAGCAGGGTTTCTCAATGTGGGTGCGGCGACTCAAGTCCATGGGTGCTGGAGAATACTTACATTTGGAATTTATCGATATCACTTCAGTTAAACCACTTAGATTCTCTATACGGAGTATAAAAAACGGACTTGAGTTGCACTTTCCTTGGTGCGTTTTCATTCTGCACTAAATCTGCAATTTTTCCCCCCCCAGAATAGTGGTTGAATGTCAAGCATAAAGTTATTTTCAATCTGTCCTAATGGAAACGGATACTCTTCTTTTCCTCCTGACATACTGCATGTATGGGGGGGAGATTTACACATTTACATCCCGTGATATGACGCGAATGTAAGGTGCTATAGAATCAATGTGATTCAGGGGTGTAAAGTTGCCCGAGCGGCCAGGCTTCCAAGAACAGTCACAGAATGGTCTTTAAGGGTTTTTATTTTACCCAACACCTCCCATCAGCAGTGCAGTTTACAGCATTCACGTAGACAAAAAATAAGACTGGCCAAAATAGAGAATAGAACAAGCTGAACGATAAATAAACACTTAGGCGAACACCTACATAACCCAACTGGCAAAGAGCTCTCTTCGGGAAAACCTTGATCGCTGCAAGGCCCGTAGCTCTCCCTCAGGGAAATGGTAACAGTGCATATGCCTACATCCAACCAACTTGGCTGTCACTGCAGCCTCCCTTAAGTAAGGAGTGGATCCTACCACAGGACACCAATTGGTCTTAGCAATACTTCCATATACTTCCAAATAAACATTCCCGAATAACCCACAGCTAGCAAGAGTAACCTAAACATTCTAAATGATGCATGTTACACTTAAACGTGGGTGAACTTCAAATGACTGGCATTTTAACTAAACACTTGACTGAAACTTGAAGAAACACCCCTCTCCTCCACAGCACTTGGCCCATTCCTATTAACCAAGGAATTGCCACCGGCTGTGAAGGAGAGACCCAGGAAAACTGGCTACACCCATTTTCACCACCACCCCAATGATTCAATAAACCAACAGGAGAACCTTAAAATACATTCAAATACAATGTTAAGAACACTGTCCATGAACCAACCCGTCACACAGTAATTTCCCAGCCGGCCGGCACTGTTCGATAACTGGAAACCGCTGTGAAGTTTGGCATGTGTGCTTTGTCCTCACTCATTGTATCTGTATAGGGCACGGGCTGCCCCGTGACAAGGGGTGCCGTGGATGAAAATGTTGTTTACAGCGGTGCCCTGAGCCAAGGAAGTTTGAGGACCTCTGATGAAGAGGATTAATAGGGAACTTTAAGTTTAAAAAGAAGACACCAGGCGTTAATGTAGGCGTTAATGACATCATTGCTATCAGTTAGACCAGGGGTAGGCAACCTTAGGCACGGGTGCGAACATTGGCACAGGGGAGGGTGATTACTGGCACACTGGCAGAAATGTGAGAAAGAGGATTTATATTTGAAAATCAAATATTGTTTTAAACGTGGTCAATTACATTAAGTCACCCAATTTGCAGCAAATGACATCCTGCACACAATTCTTCAGTCATTAAAATTCTGAGCTTCTTGGGGAGGGAGTCGGGGAGGTTATTGCTCTAATGATCGTTATAACAAGGTCCTGACAATCAAAATATGTCCGAATTTTGATGGGGTGCCATTAAAATGGATGTTGACATGGCACACTGACTGTCTAGAAAATAAAAATTGGCACTTCATTTCAAAAAGGTTGCTGACCTGAGCTGAGTTAGACATTGGCATTTATTTCTTCAGTAATGCATGATGGTATATAGCGGGTTTGCCCTACTTTTATGATGCATTGTGGGTTAAGATGGGTCCAAGAGATGGATTCTGTTAGTGTGGTTCCCCTGACATCTTAGTGATGTCAGAGGGTGATGTCAGAGCGTCAAACTGAGCGTACACGGACAGAGACATGACCGTTTTCATACTAAACTGTGACCTTCGGTTGCAATTACTAGGTCTATAATAATGATCATTATACTTTCGGACACCACTACAAAATTGTTGTAATCACTATATACTGTAGTGCAGTGGTTGTCAAACCTTTTCATGCCCAAATTGACACTTATTACCCTGCAGGCCCCCATTTGAAAAGATATGTCAGGGACCCCCCATTAGAGAAGATTTTACGACTGTAGCAGTGATTCTCAACCATTTTAATTTCAAGGATCCCCAGTTTGACATGCATTAGGCCACAGACAAAACCCCATCTAATGTCATGTCTATCTCTGAGACCCCAATTTATATTGTAAAATCAATGTTAATCTAACTCAGAGAGTGTACGAAAGAAACCGGTCCATTTGGTTCCACTCTCTGAGTTACAAACCTGTAAGGATCCATATGGTTCCTAAGTATCATTTAGCTGGTGACCCCCTGGAACTCCCCCAAGGATCCCTTGGGGTACCCGGACCCCACTTTGAGAACCAATGCTGTAGTGCACTATTTAGTGAGATGGGAGTGATTTCAGACACAGACAAGGCTTTTCAGTGTAAAACAAACCCCAAAACAAATACTGAAGATATTGCATCTTGAATCCATTGTCAATTGATTTTAGGGTCCTTGGCGACAAGTAGCCTTGATTACACCTACAGCAGATTCCAAATTTGCCCTTCTCACTGAAAAGGAAAGTGGACCACAAAACAGTAGGCTTATTGTGGAGAATAGGATATTATTAGCCTGCTCTGGTACTGCTCTGGAAGTGCTTGAGGCTATCTGATTAATTTAATTTCAGTGCATGGTGCTAACGCTAACTCAACCCTGTCTCAAATTCTCCAGATGAGCGGACTTGACACGTGTCACATCCGATGGGCTATGAGTATTTTACACAAATGCTATCTTTATGAGTATTCACAATTCACATACTGTTTGATATCATGCACTATTATTGCGACCGAAGGTCGCAGTTCAGTATGTGAAACGGCACAAGTTGACTCTGGACGTCTGGACGTGTACACCATTTAACAGGTCTATGGGTTTTCTTTTCTGACATCATGCTCTGACGTCACTGTGATGTCAGGGGAACCACTCTAACAGAATCCCTTTTATGCCCATACATGGAGATCCCTGATGTCATCATATTAAGCCCATATCTAACAGGCCCATATACCACATACCACACTAACAGAATCCATATATGGCCAGGACAGATGGCCAAGACAGCCCATATTTGTATGGCTGGTTCTACAGACAGGGATCTCCATGTATGGGCATAAAAGGGATTGTATGCATGATGTCAGATGTCATAGACGTCATAGGACTTTCACATAACAAATAACTGCGTAAGCATGTTTGGGTTCTCACAGCACATCTCCATATACAGTACATAGATCTCCATATATTGGTACCAGGGGTCTCCATGGGTAACTGGTCCGATATACATCACTGACCAGATGGTCAAGACATGGCGCGACCTCGCCCTTTAGGCATCACATCATGCTATTATAATATTGATATATTGCCCAGCCCAGCCCAGCCCTACCTATAAACTATAAAGCCAAAATCAACAGTTACACACTGTCTTTTACAACTCACCTCCTTTGTGGTAAAAAAAAGAAAAAACTAAAACTAAGAAAGAACAGGGCCTCAGGATATTACTCTCATCTTTTGCTTGGGCTACAAATAGGCCAACACCAATGAGTTCATTAAGTCTGCCACACACATACACAAGCTGTACACTTGATGTCACAACATGGCTAGCCCTGTTATTCCTCGACAGTACAAACAATAGCCATTACCTATAACAGGCCCAAGGAGTCTGCTACAAAAACAAAGGGGCTATTAAATCTGCCATGCACGAGTGGTGGCCCCAATTACAGCCAAGCTACCTTCCAGGTAGCTCAGTGTGTTCCAGTGTATGCTAGGCTAGTCACGTTCACCAGCCTTGCAGCAATTCATCTCACAAGATTACCAGGCGACAGCTAGCGTTATCTATGTTCTGTGATGCGTTAATGATGGGCAGTTTACATTTATTTGATGAATTGCACTATATTGTTTTACGCATTGCCTCTGATGGCCTATTAATTGTCTGTTCTATTTATTGCAATATGGTTGGTGATATTTGCATGCATGTGTGCCTGTGTGTTTGTTCTGGTGTGTTTGTCTTCCAGCTTTGTTCAACCTTATTCCAGTGGGCCTCAGAGTTGTCGCCATTCAGTCCGTGAAGACAGGGTTATACATCGCCATGAACGGGGAGGGCCATCTGTACACATCAGTAAGCATTATAATTCTATTCTGTTATTTCTTTAATATTCTATTCTATTCTATTCTATTCTATTCTATTCTAATTACTAAACATAAAATTCCCACAAAACCACATTTTACAATTAAGGATCTATTTAGAAACAGTAAGTACGGTAGATAGAAATATGCAACATACAGTGTTTCATGTTTTCGTTCCAAAAGGAAAATATATATTGATAATAATTCATAGATTAATAGTAGATCCTTGTGTAAAATACATCAGGAAAAAGACACATACTCGCTCCCCTACTTAAACTGTTTTTAAGCACACTAATGTATATAACTGTAATTGGTCCATTAGCAAAGGATACATCAAATGGCAGGCTCCATACAGAGATTCCTGACTAATATCTACGCAGTGATATTAGTCTGGCTACAATGATGCTGTGGTTTGAGATTATAGCTATTTTTTTTTCTTTTCTATTTTCACTGAATTCGTGCCTATTTTTCACAGAAGGTTCTAGTATGTCATGCCCGGAATAGGAATGCTAGGTTTCATTGGGTAAAATCGGTAAAAAGACCCCAGATTTGTAAAAACAATTCGAATTGTAAGCAGCCGTATTGCATGCCCTTCTGCAAAATAAAGTGTCCGTCTGCGGGCTAGACAGCCACCGGAGGTGATAAGACCCCACAGGGGGGCGGCTGGTGCTCCCCAGCCCTGGCACTCCACTCTGTCCACTTCCCGTTTAGCTAAATCAATCAGCATGATGACCATTCCAACAATCAGCGCTGCTCTCTCTCTCTCCAGATAGGAGTATCCATCAGCATCACTGTCACTTAATCCTTCGCTCCTGTTCTCCATGCTCTGGCTCCTTGCACAGCCAGCGGAGTGGGAATTACTATTCCACCTTCCTGGCTCCAGTCATTACCTCGTCAGGAGGATGGGAGCAGTGCCTGTATTCCAAATGGAGTACCTCAAGGCTTAATCACCGCTTCACTAAAGCTGTGAAATTAATTTTATTTCAAGGGGGATTGACCTAGAATCCTATGGATTTTTGCTATGGAAATAACACAGTAGGGATTGGGAATTAATATACATAATGGAAACATCCGTGCTGCATCACAATGAGTGGGGTTTAACAGCTAAGACCTCAACACCTATTTGGTTGTTACAGTATTGAGCCCATACAGAGGTTCTTAAACTATGGGCCGGGACCAGTGCTGTGTTCTACCTGTCACGCGTGTAGACGGATTACGGAGTATGCTGTGAAGACATTTAAAAAAAATCACACCCGTGTGAAGTGGAGCTGTGTGTGTGTGTGTGTGTGTGTGTGTGTGTGTGTGTGTGTGTGTGTGTGTGTGTGTGTGTGTGTGTGTGTGTGTGTGTGTGTGTGTGTGTGTGTGTGTGTGTGTGTGTGTGTGTGTGTGTGTGTAGATCATGTGTACCGATTTTTGTGACATTTGAAGAAAATATGTAGGAAAAGGAGCAAAAAGTGTGTTTTGGAGAAAATTCAAGATGGCTGAAAATCTATCCTGGCGCAAATGGGCGTGGCCTATATGGGAGATGCGTCTTGACCCAAGGAATCCAGGGAAAAAAGAATTTTAATTTTCCGATCTACGGTTCAAGAGTTACGGGGCAAAACGTAAAGTGGGCCGTTATAGCGCCACCATGAGGCCGAGTGATGTAATTATTTTTCGATTCATTCTTAAAATCATTATGAATCCCCTCTCCGAGGTTTGAAACTGTAGCTCCTATGGTTTACGAGAGAAAAATACTTGAAAGTGATTTCTTGCATTGTCCCATTATAAGTCAATGGGGACAATTAAGCGTCGTTTTTTGCCGATTACGTCGGCATGGTAAGGCGGATCGGAACGAAAGGTAATAGAACACCATTCCCGGCCGAGCCGCACATTTTGATGTATATATTGCGCGAGTGGCGTAAATGGTGCGGCACTAGTTACGCGCCGAAGTCAGGCTACATACACACAGACACACACACAGACAGACACACACACAGACAGACCCACACAGCCACGTATAGGGAGCTGCACACAGCTCCAAAAAAGAGTATGCCCTCGTGAATCTTTCAAAGTAGCGTATCTGATAGGCATTATGCACTGGCGTATGCCCTGGCCACAGGAATAGCCACGGATCATAGATTATAGTATGCTCTCAAAAAAAGTCTAGAACGCACTACTGGCCGGGACATCAAGCGGGGTCGCAGGAAAGTGACAGTGGGGTCGCACATTGACAACAGAGAAAAAAAGAAAAATACATTCTGTCCATCAAGTCTGTTTTATTTGTTTTTGAGGAGCATAGCATGTGACTGCATTTTCTTTTCTTTTTTGGGTCATTACGGTTCTGGCACCTGATATAGCTTTACGGTATGCTTCCATTTCCAAATGTGTACAGAAACACTTTTTTTGTAGCTTTTAAACTACATTGATAAGACAGAAAATCTATAGGAATCACTTTGTCGTAAAAGTATTTTGTAATAAATATTGCTATTAATTAAAGGCTACCAATTTTAAATATGCTTTATATCAACTTTGAAATTGCACTCTAAATCAAATGTGGGGATTTTTAGAAGTAACGGTCAGGAATGTGCATACCGAATTAAAAATCTGAAAAAATAATTCTATAACACACTCACGGGGTTATCCTCATAATGATATCCCACAGTGTACCGCTCTTATCCTGGTCAAAGCAGTTGAGAGAGATGTTGATGCTTTTTCTCTCTTGGCTGGCTCAAAGTATAGACCTGTTTGCTCCGCACAGTCTGACAGCTCTGTTTCTCTACTCATATATATCCCTTCTCTTCCATTTACCCAGCTCTCCCGCTCCATTTGTACCTTATTTCCATGGTAATGGAGGCTCTCATCAGACCCCAGCCCACCCACTTGCATGTCTTTCCGTGATCTTGAGTGTGTTGCACGCAAATTACGCCGGTAATGGTAGACTCTGCGAGATCACTCCTCTTCATCCTCCTCCCCTTCTTGCTCCTCATCCATCCTCCTCTTTCTCTGCCTTATACCAACTCCATCCTTTTTCTGTCATGTCCACCCGTGAATGCAGGGTACATGAGTTCCTCCCATTACCCGCCCTCGCTTCCTTCCCGAGCGGGGGAACCCACGAGCGACCTTTTCTACCCATTAGTTGTATTTGATTACAGTGCACTTACATGCTCAGAGAATGCCTTAGAAGAAAGCTAGTACTTACAGTAAGTGCAGGAACACAGCGTTTTGAGCAGTTGATCAGGTGCAAGGAACAAATTCAGGAACGCTGCCAGTCACAGTTCTGAAAAATGTGGTGCCCTATAGGTCTCTGATCCTCAACCCTTTTCATTTCAAGAACCCCTAGTTTTATGTGCATCAGGTCACAGACCCCATTTTGATATGATATTTAAAAATATATCTCTAGTTACACTATAGACATTTAGCTCGGGACCCCCTGGAACCCCTTCAAGGACCTCTGGGGGTCCACATTGAGAACCAGTACCCTAGAGGTGACAGCATGTATAATGATACCCCCCCCCCCACACACACACACACACACACACACACACACAGTCACACACACACGCACACACACACACACACCTTCCCCCGATACATATATCATATATAAGTGTATGCTGTACTGATGAATACATACATCAAAACTACTGTAAATGATCCCTCATTGCTAAATCAAAATCATACCCTAATCAAAAACATGAGCTGTTGTTCAAAGTGCAGCTACACTAAGATACATTTTGTTTTTTCGAGTTTGTACCTGCACAACCATTCCATTTAGTGCCTCAACGAAAAAGAAAACGCCAAATTGAGTGCCTGAACGTACTGTAGGAGTGCACGATGTCAGAAAGAAAACCCACCGCTTTCTCAGTATAGCCATTCTCTCTCCTAGGTTTATCTCGGGTCATTTAATTAGATGGAATGAATGCAATAAAGTGTTATTCTTTCACAATAATGAATCAAGGCTTTTACTGCGATGATGTACGTTGATAATGAGTGCCATTCCATTTCGTAACAGACATGACGAATGAAAGGGAGAGTGCAAGCCTTTCAGAGAGGAGATGGGAAGCCCATTCATTGCACTCTGATCGTGCATCATATTCTTTTGTGCGAGGAACCCCAGGCGTGGCGTGGGCCTCCCGGTGACAGAGATAGCATCAAAGTCACTGTGCATTCGGGCACAAAGGACTTGCCATGGAATAAAGGAGAGTTCAGTCATCGCAGCCTTTTCAATCCGCAGCTATTGTATCTGGACCAATAAACTCCTGGCTAATTTATCCTCTCTGCACTTCCTTGGGATGAGGCATCTCTCCTGAATAGTAAAAGGTGGGGTGGGGGGGTTCCTTACTCCTTCCATATTGAACTATAGTGGAGGCAGGCAGGGGTGTCACACCAAATGCTGGGCCCTGGGTACAAGGATTCACTGTGGGCCCCCCGTGAATTGGGGTTTAACCCATCTAGACTGGGAACGCATTATTACGCATTATTTTGTGCTTTAACTATTGAAAAATCGCACCCGTGCGAAGTGAGCGGTGCAAACTAATTCCTGCGCAAATCAGTGTTGATAGGCATGCATGGCAATATTCTTTTTGTTGTGTATGATGTCAGTCTCGAGGTCTGCTCAGACTATATAAGTCTTTATTGTCATTTCTCATCAGTTAGTTGACCAAGCTACGGATTGTAGCTTGTAAGAGTGTCATAGTGTAATGATAAGTGACCTTATTTACCTCCAGAGAGGCCTCCAGAGAGGCGAGAAGAGGCCAGAAGATGAATATTTTAGTTTTTCAAAGTCTGTTCATTTGTATTTTAAACTTGTATTAACTGCCTATCATTTATTACCTGTAAGATTTTCCACAGTCTGTCTAAAAGTGTGGTTATTTTATCGCTTATAAGTGATCTTCATCTAATATAATTTTGAAATTCAAGGTTAGCACCGCTCAATAATTTTTTATGACGTATTTTACGCGGCCTAAACGCGTTATGACGTATTTTACGCGGCCTAAACGCGTTATGACGTATTTTACGCGGCCTAAACGCGTTCTAAATCAGGGTGAACCAATCGAGTGCCTCTGTGACTATGACATCATGGACAGATCAACAGAATCGAAGTGTTTCATTGGTCTAGCGAACTCATGTCATCATCATTTGTGACATCATAGTTTTGGTAAAAAAGCGGTCTATAGGAGCGGTTAGCACCGCTCAAAAATAGCAGATATACAAGCTCACAGTGCGGCACCGAGTGCCGCACTGCGAGCCTGTAGATCTGCTATTTTTGAAAAATCGTGAACATTTGTCTTTGAAAATTTCAAATCCTTTTTTTTTAGGTTTTTTTTAATCTATGTTTCTATGTCAGTGGTGCTCAAACATTTTCATGTGAAGGACCCCCAAAATGATATGTATCTGGCCACGGACCCCCATCTCAGAATATTTAGTTCCAGGGACCCCCCAGAAGCAACATTTGAGTTACAAATGTTCACTTTTAAAAATATATATTCAAAGATATATCCCAAAAAAATATGTTTTTTCAAAAATAGCAGATCTACAAGCTTGCAGCGTGGCACTCGGTGCCGCGCGGTGAGCTTGTATATCTTCTATTTTTCAATAGCTAAAGTATAAAATAATTAAGGCCCCTCCTCCACCTTGGGCCCTGGTAACTCAGTCCCACTTCTCCCCCCTTGTGACACCCCAGGAAGCAGGATTGTGGCTCTCCAGATAACTGTAATGGAACTTCTTATGCAAACAGCAGCACTACTGTATATAAATAGGGGGGGGGGGGGGGGGGGTGAACATCCTCATTATTTTCCGGAGACGGCGACATCACAGCACCAATGACCCTAAGGCATTGTGGCATTGTTTGGTTTTGTTACTCATGATGAAATGTTGGCACTGCAGAATGCAATTCACCAGGCTGAGGAGGTTGTTGTTTCTAGTCCCTGCTAATATGCTCAGCAGGGACGTGCAGAGAATGTTAGAGAGGCAGGGGCTGACATTCCTAAAAGGGCTTTTGGGGAGAAAATATTGAAAATAG
This sequence comes from Nannobrachium achirus, assembly GCF_963921795.1. Classification (NCBI taxonomy): domain Eukaryota; kingdom Metazoa; phylum Chordata; class Actinopteri; order Myctophiformes; family Myctophidae; genus Nannobrachium; species Nannobrachium achirus. The sequence goes on from NC_137829.1 coordinate 7,236,564, forward strand.
CAGACCTCCAAGCGACGCGTTGTGAGCTTGGAGGTTGGCCATTTTCGGGGCTAGATAGCACAGTGAACTAAGCATAATCAAGTCAATACAGGAGATGTGGCGTACGGCATGGATTTCTACACAGAGAGGGCTATTCTTTCAACATAAGGTGCTGCATTCAAGTTCAAAATAGCCGATCTACAAGCTCACAACGCCTCGCAGCACAAGGCGTTGTGAGTTTGTATATCTGCTATTTTTGGCTAAAGTTATCTGAAATTGGACGCCAGGGTTCATGATTATTATAAAAGAAAAGGAAAAAAGTTTCTATCACACTATGGCTTAAACTCTATCGCCTGTGTCCACTAAGATGTTTCTTCCTGAGCGTAGTGCATGTTTTTAATTGTTTATAAGACCCTGTGTCCACCAAGATGTTTTTTCCTGAGTGCAGCGCATGTTTTTAATTGTTTGTAACGGGAGCGCCATGTTTTTGGAAACTCCAGCAGCTTGGCGTAGAGCTGAGCATTTACCTTGCGATCGCACATGCCCGTGCAGCGCTTTTCCCTGCCTGCCGAAAGGTCAGATATTTTCAACCTGGGAGAATTGGAATGACTTTTAAGCGAACGCCTTGTCGTTTTCAGCTGACAAAAAAAGCCCAGTGGAGTGGACACAGTGCCTATGCAGCAGGGCATACGAGCAGAGTGTAGCGCGAGCGGTGCGGGGAGCGGAGCGAGCCGTTTTTTAGTTGAGCGTGAGCGAGCGACTTTTATAATGGGTCTGAGCGCCGACCCTCCTCCGCTCCGAGCCGTTCCTGTTGGGGCCACTGTTCCAACAAAACAGTGGCGAGTGGACAGCTCTCCAAGTCTCCATCAAAGCCGGGGCTCACGTTACCGCAGCCATTTGTGTCGGGAACACACTGGCAAAGGAGAAAGTGTTTCGGACATGGTAGCAAACTACTTTTTTTACTCTGATTGACGACCCTGAACGGAGCGTGGAGCAAGCGTGGAGCGAGAGATGCGAAAATCAAGTTGAGCGACGGAGTGGCGGGGAGCGGAGCGGCCCGGTGGCCGACCAGAGTGACGAGCGAGTGGGACAAGAGCCCTCTGGAGCGCGGAGCGGCTTTTGTCACCGCTCGTGTGCCCTGCTATGCAGTGTACGTCATTGACCGGTGACCCCCCCCCCCCTCCATTTAATCCTCGGCCCCCTCCTTCTTACCCTACACACCAAACCTCTCTCTGCCAAAAATAGCCAATCTACATGCTCAATGCATCGCAGCATAACACATTGTGAGCTTGTAGATATATTATAATATTTTTCTCTTCTATTTCCCCTGAATATTCGCCTATTATGAAATGCCCAGATTAGGGATGCAAGGGTTCAAGTGTTTAGGGAAAGCTTTCTTTATCTGGCGCCTGCACTAGTGTACCGTTTCAAAATTACTTGCCACGTCAATATTGGCCTTTTTTTTAATGAATGAATTCTTTGAGAGGGAAAGTCTGGGTTTGGCGGCGTGGCTTCAGCTTTGTCTTAAAGTGCTGCATCATTGGGCAACTTCTACTTCCGGCTGCTTCAGTCTAAATTGAAGCTGCATGGAGCCTATGTATACAACCCCTTCTTCAAATGGCATCAATATGAAAAAATGGGCATAAGGCAGTGGCAATGCAAGGGGAGAATAAAATAAATCCCTGCTGATTATACAGGAGACATCAAGTGCGACGGAAGGATTCTTTTGAAGCCAGGATTCCCTGGTGTTTCGGGGTGTTTGATATTTTCCACACCAACTTTTTTTGTATTCATCACTCCACTCTCTGTGGCCATTTTTCTGATGCAGCTCTCAAAAGTTCTGCTTATTACAGTCACCCTCCCATGGATTGCTTTTGTTCCCGTGCTTTCATCTTCAGCACTCCTGACAAAGACATGGCATTTTTCTGCCAGGGAGTTTCCTGCCATCCTGAGAGGGTCAAAGACCCTGTCTAAAAAAAGAGATAAAGAAAGAAAACGGCTTCTCAAAATGCGATCGTGAAAGATCTGCGTTTTTACTAAAAGACATCAACCCACATTTGTCCCTGCATAGTGAAGATGTCTTCACTCCTGTCCTGTACCGTAGATAGGAATCTGACTTCACTGAACATTGCTCACAATCTGATCTGCGAGCCATGAAGCTACAGTATTGCACATGTAAATGGAGAAGGACGTAACTATCATAGTCGGGGAGTGAATATATGTAGATTAAAACAGAGTTGTGGCACCTCTTCACAGTCTGACACCACATCCCTTTCATAGTGTAAAATACACTGTGTGTGTGTGTGTGTGTGTGTGTGTGTGTGTGTGTGTGTGTGTGTGTGTGTGTGTGTGTGTGTGTGTGTGTGTGTGTGTGTGTGTGTGTGTGTGTGTGTGTGTGTGTGTGTGTGTGTGTGTGTGCGCACGTGTGTGCGTGTGTATGTGTGCCCGGCAGATGGGTTTGTGTAAACAATCCTTATTGGTATGACCCGGAACTCACTTTCCAGCATGGTAACCTATTCTGATCACACACTATCAATAGGACTATCACACAATCAATCTGTGACTATCAACACAACAGCAGAATGAAATAGACCATTAAGCATTGGGTTGTATACCAATGTCGCCACTTATGGTATCGTTCATCACTTGAATAAACTCGGGAACAATGCAAGTTTGTTATGCCATTGTGACCACCTGTCTGTCTGTCCCATACAGTATATGGGCAAGATCCCTGATGCTATCATGTTCATGCACATATGGGAATATCAGGCGGGATTTGGCGGTTGTGGAAAGTCCTTGACTGGCTAATTAAGCCCTATTCAATTTATCCCATGCGAATAGGGCTTTAGTAATCACATGGCAGGTGTGGGGAATTCGACAGGTGTGGGGTATTTGACTAATCACGCTTAGGCTGGGCTTGCCATGGCTCATTTGGGCCACGGCCAGAGCCTTTTCTGGCGGTTCTGGACAACTGCCTATCCGACCGACTTGACGCCGGGCACTGCACTCCCTCAGGTTGTCGGCAACGCGCGTGGCGAATTTGAAGCTGGTTGGTCCAAAGGTTCTCAAGATACTTGGACGAATGGACGTACATACGCACAGATATTCCCTGCGTTTATTGTATATTATAACACCCACACCCACACATGCACGCACGCACGCACGCACACACACACACACACACACACACACACACACACACACACACACACACACATACACACACAGACAGACAGACGCATGCCCAATCAGTAGCATGAAAGTTGGAGCAGAGTTGGAAACTTGGAAAGGATGCTCAAAATCGGTTCCTCAAATTCTCAGGTTTCCCATAATTACTCAACTGCTTTCCCCTGCAGAGGACACCCAGACTTTGTTAGGTGGTAACGATGGAGGTAGTGGGGGGAGGAGGGGGGGCGCTCATTATTTCCAAAGAACCTCTCTCTCCTGCCTCTAATGTAGTGTTGGTGTCAGGCAGGGCAATGGCCGCGAGGGCTGGAGAGAGACCAGCTTCATGCATTAATGAATAACAAGGTCGGAGGTAGGCGTCGGTGCTGCTGGACTGTTGAACCGACGGCCGGGGCCAAGAGGAGCTAAGAATAGACACGCCGCCCCTGGTCCTCAGCCACGCTAAACCCCCCTGTTGTCCTTATTAATGGCCAGCTTGGCTACAGTTACCCTGCACTCCTGCACTTTAGAAGTGGCACACATATGAACGGACGGAGTAGAGGTGGATTTTTAGATCCCACCCTCACTATTCAGTGGTTCATATTTTCAAGTTGGCTCTTAACATACATTAATGAGTGCCTGCTCGCCATTGGCTGTAACATAATCAGTGGCAGAGTGGTCTCGCAATATCCAGGGATTCCCAGATCTTTGGACGGTGACGACCAGAGCAAGGGTTCTTCTTCCTGCGTCTCTACCTACACTCCGGCACGGACATTACTCACCATGAAGTGCATGGGAGTCCCTCTCTGATACAGCAGCTCATTGTCTCTCTGTGCCGGCTGCATTGGGCTTCATTGCCAGATCACGGCTCTCTGAACAATAATAATAATACACAGCGCCGCCGCCAGGTGTTCTGTCCTCTATCTCTCTGCGGGTCAACAGCTTAAGGTCTATTAATTTCACATCATCCCCCCTTTGTTCCTCCATCATTCATTTAGTCCCCTGTTTATTCAATGTAATTACAGCCGTTATAGGAGGAGAGGTGCTTACAGCTGTTTTCTGAATCACTGGTTTACGAGACACATATTTATGACATGTACTGTATATTACACAGTATGGCCGTGTTGCAAGAGGCATTCAACACGTTTCTGCATGGGAGAAATGTAAGGAAATGGGGGAGTGTGATTGATGAAGAGAGCAGAGGGATACGGTCCCTCTGCGCACTCTGTTCTGCACCCTGCCATGGGCCTGCCATGCTCACGCAGCATCCCTTGATGTCTTTGTTGCATTTAAAACAGCAGATGTTGTTCTCATTCTCCATTTTCTCCCTAATTTAGTTGCTGCCAATTCCCCATGTGTTCAATCCAAACCCCTCCTCACTATATTAGCCGCGTAATAGTGGAAGGTAACTACTTTCTCCCGGTCTGCGTCAATATGCCGACGGGCCGGTGTTCCCTAACCCTAACCTCAGTAAAACTAACGCTGGTGAATGCTAACCCGGTGAAATGCTAACCTGCCGACGCTGGTGAATGCTAACCCGGTGAAATGCTAACCTGCCGACGCTGGTCAGTGCTAACCTGGTGAATGTTAACCTGGTCGGACCAACGGGAGGTTGGAATTATGAGCGGCGACCCCCTTTCTCCTAAGCGCCACCCTCCTTGCTTTCTCACGCATATTAGCCTGGCGTGATGTAGGCTTGTGGGCTAAGGCTACCAATTTCCTCCCCCGCTACACATGGAGCAGCCAGCTGCTTCTTTTCACCTGACAGCGAGGAGTTTCACTGGGAGAATGTAAGGCACATGGAGGTTCACACTGTCTCCCCCAGACCAGTTCCTTGCCAAACAGTCACTCAGAGCAATCAGCAGGGTTCACTACGGTGGTGATGAGTACACAATCCCTTCCTAGGATCACTTTCCTGCCATCTGTGTTCTGCGTTCATTGTAGCATGTGGCCAAGCCAGAGGCACCACTGCTGGGAATTGAACCTGGGTCTCTGCAGTTTTGGGTGAGTGGTTTACCTCTACGCCACCCAGACACCCAAAGCAGCAGGTGATTTTGATCAAGCCAGTTGCATACCACGCTTGTGTATGCACATTTCTTCACAGAGCTTTTTCGTGCCATAGGGCTGTTGAATTTTTATACAGTACAATGTACATAAAAGAGATGGTTCGATCAGGTTTTTTGGAACCGATCACGATCACCCGATACTGATCAATCACTGATCCGATCAAGTGCGGCGATATTATTATTATTATTTATATTTTTAAATGTTATTTTACTTTTGTATTAACACGGACATGTTTAAGCGTTCGTGCAGGGCCAGGCACTAGCAGAGCAGCACAGCGCGACCATAAAAAGCGTATAAAGCGTTATACCGCCACCTTTCGGATCCGGAGTGTGATCAGACCATAACAAACCCTTGACTAGCACATGTACTATGCACATCATTGATCGGATCTGTGAATTTACCTTACCTTTTGATCAGAATCACCGATCACATTAATTACATTCATATCGAGCCGGTCCGATCCATTGCCGATCGATCGTACCAAAGCCTTTTCGGTGAATGGATTTGAATGGATTCCATGAAGCACTCATTGGTGGAGATGACTACCGTACGTCATTAGTCGTGGTGGAGAGGTGGCTCACATTAATCATCCCTAGGTCTTTGCGCTTTTTGGCCTCCTTCTGGAGACCGCTAATCTCTCACCCAGTGAACTGTCCTGCCACCACCACGGCCATCAGCCAGCCATCGATCTGTCAACGAGCATTCATGCTGAGCCCCACCCATGTGGCACTCTTATCTCTATGAAGATGGATCAGGAAAACACACACACACACACACACACACACACACACACACACACACACACACACACACACACACACACACACACACAAACATTGTTTTCAGGGATGGTATGGAGGCCTCCGGAGCTGCCTATAAATTATGTGCCGCTGACAGATAATGAGAAAGCAGGAGACTGGAAAGAACCGTGCATCGATCGGCTGGAAGCGGCTGAATTAGGGGAGAGAAAGGGGGGAACTCCGAGGTGTGTTTGCCAGGGAAAGCCCTGCGTTGGTCAATATAATCAGTGTAGCATGCAGACAGTATCTGCACACAGCCTCTCCACCCCACCCCAGCCCACCCCCACCCTGTGTCAGTGCGAGACACCCTTGTATGAAGAAGTATATGGAGCTTTATGCACACATTTGCTTCTGCACGTGTTTTCAACCCCACTGTCAAATAAACAATTTCAATTAATTTGACTTTATTCTCACCTGAACCAGACAGTTTTCTTGAAAAATAAAACAGAATATCCATTTATATGGAAATTATATAACACATACTGTAAAGCTCAATTCTATCAGAATAGTGAAATTAGAAACACTGCTATATTCTTCAATGTTGACTATGTGGGCTACCAACACCAAGGGTACTATGTTGTACTGTACATGCACATGACTTTATATAAGCAGTTCAACATGCACATTGTGTTTGTCTCTATTCTCTAACAGACAAGTTCACAAAATGTAATGTTAGAAATGCAAAACAATTAAGAAACTCATTACAAAGAAATTATAAAATAAAATAAACATTTACATAAATATTTTAAGTGTGCCAATAATAGGGCTCAAAACGCCACTGGGTTTATGCTCCTTGGACTTACCTTCCTTCTGCACCCAATTGTGCAATGTTATCTTTTAGATTTGCTATTTTCACAGAACGTTTGCTTATTATGACAGAACCAGTATTAGCGACAGCAGGGTTCAAGTGGTTCACAACAAGGCAATTCAAAGGGTTTTCAAAGTAGTAGAGACCGGGCAACTCAACGCTGGATAGATTATCGATTCACATCTTCTCCCTGTGATTACCTTTAAAGGACAATCTTTAGAGAGGCTCATTTCCATATGTGAGTCCTGAATCTATTCAGACAGGCTCCTCTGTGGTGTTGCCGACCTACAGCATTTCTGCCAATACCACTCTGATCAGTACGACAGAATGGGGAAATATGTCTCTTTGCTGGGTATCAACAAAAGTCTCTGTGCTTGTGGAAAAGAGGTAGTTTGTATATATTGTATATTATGTGTGCGATGCACAACACTTGACTATAAGGCTTACTGATCAGTTCTACAGAGTTCTACAGAAGGTGGTGCTTTCGGCTGATATGTACAACAGCAGATGCCTTGAGGAGAGCAAAAATTATGAAAGACAGGAAAAGGACAGCTTTTGTGTCATACAGATGGGAAGCGTTTGAGGTGTCCCAATGCTCTGGGCTCAAGAAATGAAGCATCGCGTTCATGCAGGTTGTGGAAGTCATACACGCCTCTGCTGTAATCAGATGATTGCTTTCAATCAGCCAAACCTTTCTACACACCAATCACACCTCATTCCCTCAACAAGGTGGTCCATTTAAATACGACTCCCTCCTGCACTGGATGCACACTCTGCCACATGCTGCTGCAGCTTGCAAAGCTGGCCTCCACATTCACCCAGTCACCACCCAAGCCTCCACCTTATAGTTCAGATCTTGCATTACACAAATGTTTAAACTGAAACTCATGTGTGAATGGCTCTAAAGTAAACTGAAATTCAATGTTTGCATGCAATAAATGACAGCTGACTGAACAGCCTTTTCATCTCTCTTCTAAAGAGAGAAAAACGAAATAAACTAGAACAGTGGAAGTCAGTCAATTAGAATGGAATATGAAAAATTAGACTTGTACATCTTGATCACATGATCTCCAAAGATAATGGCCGGGTTTCCCAAAGCGATTTTAGCCCTTCGTAGCTCACGCATGGTCGTAGAGACTAAGCCCTGACCGTCATCTTCCCGGGTTTACATGGGTTCGAGCAGAGTGACTTATTTAGCCCCCTACAACTACACCAACATTCAGATTTCACAAACAAAGTGCTTAATGTAGTCTCATACCTGTCTGAATACGGTACAGCATTCTATAATTACCTGTATCCTCCGTGTTCTTTAATAAGAAGCCTTTTTATCCAATTGTTTTCTGTATTCCCTTGTATTTCCGGACCCAGTTTTGCAAGGCCATGCCCACATCCCAGTGTCCATAGATCAGGGTTGTTGCACATGGGGAAAACCAGGAAATACAAGGAAACAGAAAAACGATCGGATAAAAAGGCTTCTTATTAAAGAACACGGAAGATACGGGTAATTATAGAATGCTGTACCGTATTTAGACATGTTTGAGACTTTATTAAGCACTTTGTGAAATCTGAATGTCTCTACGACCATGCGTGAGCTACGAAGGGCTCCTCTAGAACTCTAATCTGACTGTATGGGGTCCCCAGAGATGAACTATATCAAAATATTTTGATTGTGTGTGTCTGTGTCTTTGAGGGTGTGGGTGCATGTGTGTGTGAGTAGGAGACTGAACGGTGTCACTGACTAATAAAGAAAGGGGGAACGGGAAAGTGATTGGTTGCACATTATCTGTATGCTTGGGCTTTCTATAAGCCTGTGTTTGTATATTTTAGGTCATTCAAGCATGTGTGCCATCATTGTCATTTCCCCTTCAGTATACAGTTCAGCAGCTATCGGAGCAGACATGCAGCATGTGCCTTGTATTAATGACCCTAAATGCTTGCCTAATTGCTTTCCCAGTGTGTAAATGTCAAGAGCCATGCGAAATACAAATGACGCACTTGTGCTTCTTGCCTCGAGTGCAATGTAATGTGCAAATGAGCAGCGTTGGGACATTGGTTTGTAATGCTACAAGTAGTCCTCAGAAACTCAGCGTCCAAACAGTAATTGGACATGTAAACTGGAACAAACAGGACTGTTCCCTTGGTACTGGCATCTATTATTCATTCCCTAGAACAAAATGGAATGAAAATATCGGAGACACAAGGATATGTCTTGAGAAAAATGGGAATTCTTGCCATGACATATTCCCAGTCAACAGATGCACAGGTATTCAATACTAGTAAGACGCCTCAGGGTGACAAGCGACCTCGCCCTAAAGGGCTACATTAGGGATCTCCATATATGGGCATAAACGGGATTTGTTGCCCTGGCATCACAGGGATCTCCATATCTCCATATATGGGCATAAAAGGGATTTGTTCCACCCAAGCCCCCAGAACGGCTTGTAAACGTTGAAGCGGCCGCCCTACTGGCCAAAGTTGGAATTTCAGGCGGGGTGAAACATACATGCACGAGCATAAGAGCTCGCCGCTGGGGTCTACAATAGGGTTCAATGGACGTCGACGTCGTTCGTGACGTCATTACGTCTCGACGTCAAATATTTTGGCCACTAGGTAGTGGCCAATTTCCCCCAGAATGCACCTGGATTCACCCACAATGCACTGGAATTCAGCTACTTCCGCATACTTCAAAATGCCACTGAGCATTTGCATTGAAATGATAGCAGGGTGAGGGGCTGGCCTCACAGGATCTCTCTAACAGGGCATCATTAATATTGATGACATCAGGGAACTCCATATATGGTCATAAAAGGGATTCTGTTAGTGTGACATCACAGTGGTTCCCCTGACATCACATTGACATCAGAGAATGATGACATCATGATGACAAATTTTTACGGTCTATGGGTACATGTCCATCTACACGCGGACAAGCTGTGACATTTCTCATGGTAAACTGCGACCTTTGGTCGCAATTAAACCGCCTTTTGTTGGATGTACGTGGAAACGTCTGAATACATTTAAATCTTCCAAACCACCTGGTTTTAGGTTGATGTTTTTGTGCCCATTGGGATTTTAGTCCAGATCTTGTAAGTGTGTGGGACCACGGTGTGTCGTGGTATGAAGGATGGAGGCTTCTCTTGGTGTGACAGGAAAGCTGTTGGTGTCTCACCACATCTGCCTTGCAGCTGTGATACCACCAGCACCCCCTCCCCCCTTTCTTCTGCACATGAATCCCCGTGTGTCCTTTTCTGTCTCATGCGCCCCTGGAAATGAAAGTAACATTTTATCAAGCTTCACCCCTGCAGTTGTAAAAATCAATAGAGTGAGAGCTCTCACAGAGAGGCCGTGAATCATGAAAATTCATTCTCTTCAATCTTCACTAAGCGCACTATAGCTCCCCGAATCTCCTGTCTCTCTGGCTACCTTTCCACACCCAGAGCCAGTCAAGACAACAGCTACTGAGGGAGCACTATAGACACTGCCATTTCTGCAAACACTGTGTGTGTGTGTGTGTGTGTGTGTGTGTGTGTGTGTGTGTGGCTGTGTGTGTGTGTGTGTGTGTGTGTGTGTGTGTGTGTGTGTGTGTGTGCGTGTGTGCGTGTGTGCGTGTGTGTGTGAGAGAGAGAGAGAGAGACGGAGAGGCAGCTACGTGGAAAATGTAGTTACCTAAGCTGCAAGTTACACTCGATTAGATATAGATATAGCTAAAGCTACAACGAAGCTATCCCCAAATAAATGTAGTTGCCTAAGCTACAAGCTACATGGCAAAAGTAGCTCGCCAAATCAACACTACTTTTTGTATTAAAATGTCTTAAGTCCTTAAATTATCACTTCACTGTCATCTGGGGATCCCCCTGGAGAGGGGGGTCAGACGTCTTGAATGTCCTGTCATTATTGCGGACGCTATTGCAATTGACTGGTTCATTTATTTTTCCCAACCGTGATGGGCAAGCTATTTGGAAAATGTAGTAAGCTACATTACTAGTTACTCTGATTAAATAAAGCTAAACTACACTACAAGCAAATTTCCGTTACACTACTTAGAAATGTAGTTAAGCTATGTAGCTTAGCTACTTGTAGCTAGCTACTGCCCATCACCGGAGAGAGGGAGTGCATGTGTGTGCCATGCGTGCATGTGAGAGAGTGAGAGAGAGAGTGAAATAGAGGGCGTTGTTACTTGTTATAGCGCATGTGTTCATACATAGGTAATATTTGCATATGCATGTGTTGCTGGTAACATAATATAGGGAATACAGCATTCCAGTAAGCATTGCCTGTGCACACAGTAAGCTAAAGTGAAACGCCAGTTACACTGATAGTTCCTGTTATGTATTGTATTTTATCACTCATCCAGCAGGCGCATACATTACTGCTTCAGGCTGATATTTTATAAGCCAAACATATTTTTCCTCTCTGCTAAAGGATGGATTTGACCTGTAATTCATGGTGTTGTGCTGTCTCGTGGTTCCAAGGAAGTCCTACTACAGATTCACTACAGAGGCCTTGGGGTCAGGCGGAGTTGTTATGCTCATACACCCACCCACACACACCCACACCCACCCACACACACACACACACACACACACACACACACACACACACACACACACACACACACACACACACACACACACACACACACACACACACTTCTGCTGGCTGGAGAAACATCTCACTTGCTCAGGCTTACAGAACATGCAGGCAAGCACACGTGGATGGATGCATTTTTTGCACATCCACAAACACACCCACGTATCTGCGCGCGCACGCACACACACACACACACACACACACACACACACACACACACACACACACACACACACACACACACACACACACACACACACACAGTCTGTTAACCTTGCCAGTAAAGTAATGATGATCACATGAATAGTGTCTGAACTTTATTCTGCTTGGTCTTTCATTCCATCAAAACATTCCCCTCTGTCCCTTCAGTGTGGGACCATTTTGAAGGAAACAAAAGAGCTCTGCAGCAGGAGTCAAGTGACTTTTTTGCCCATTTCACTATTCCTGAGATTTGGTCTGGTTTTGTTAAATGCAGAAAATATGATTAATCGCAGCAATTCATGTAATGAATTATTATTCAGATTATTATTATTATTATTATTTTCTTTTCTTATAGTGCCATTTAAAAATGAAGCAAACAAGCAAACATACACACATGCTGATTCAGGAAGGAAAGTTATTATTTCATTTAATTTCACATGTATAAAAAAGCTCTTTAATTTAAGCACTTTTGAACCAGGTCACAGCCCTTCCTCCTGGCATTTAACACGTCTCTGGTTCTAGCGACGTCCTCCATATTATTGTCAGTTACATGGACACAATGGTGCAGACTGCTGCCCAACTTGTATGTAAATGAATCACATATATTTACCGTATAAATGCCTAGAATGAAAAGCCACAGTCCACTAATGACTGCCGTTCAAGGAGCCGTTATAGAATTTTCTCTGTGGAATATGAAAATGTCAGTAGAATTCAACTGAAATCTCACCATACGGATGAGCGCTTCTATATCGTTATCATCTACAGCCGCCTCTGCCAGGATATCGATAAGAATGCTCCCCGTCTGGTTGTTCTGATAAAAGACAGATTATGCCTATCGGAAGCAGGTGCAAAGAGCACCAGCCAGTGTGACAGGGGATTGCGATCAGCCACCAGTGATAAGCATTGGAATTCCTCATATATCATCTCCAGATCAGATAATGGCCTATGATAGGACGGTTTGCCTCTCTGAGCACACGGCAAACAATTGATCAAAGCCAAACAGTGACTGGCATTGTTACTGTAGTGTAGTGGTTCTCAACCTTTCCAAGCCGCGACCCCCAAAATAATCATATTTTAACTGGGGACCCCCCCCCACCCTGACGAGCACTAAAAGTTGAGGCATTACATTTTGTATAACACGGTTCTGTTGTGAAAATAGCCGATCTACATGCTCACAACGCCTGGCGTTGGCGATTTCTGCCTCTAATATTTGACAATTTGACCAATATTTAAATTGTCATTTTAGAGGCATTAAACAGTCCTCAAATTGGCACTTTAGAAATGTGCAGATACCCTCTATAATATAGTCTATACACTTAAAACTTTATGCTGGTTTGTTTACTGTTGAGTGAGAAAACAATGTTTTATAATCATCTGGGGACCCCCCAAAATAATTTGGGGACCCCCCTGGGGGTCCCGACCCACAGGTTGAGAACCACTGCTGCAGTGCATCATCGCTTCACTTCATCTAAAAAAAAGAAGAAAAAAAAGAAATTGTTTGGGTGACTGGTTTTTGTTTTTGTTTTTGGCTCATATGGTAGAATGGCTGGCTGATTGACAGGCCGCTCTGTGTTTGTTTTCTGGCTGACCGGCTGAATGTCTGAGCATTTCAACTGTAACTCTGAACTGTAACTCTGAGCATTTCAACTGTAACTCTGCCATGCCTCAGAGAGAGCCATGGACTTTTGGGGAAGCCTTAGCTCTGGTCCATAGCGTTAGTGGAGTTCTCCCTAACGCTATGTTCCTCTACCTCCGTATTCCTTGGCAAAACCGTCTGGTCCAAAAATAACAAAAACTGTTTTGCCCCTCATCAAACCAAAGGTATCAGTGGACAGTTGAAAGCTTACTCTACTTAGTGGACGAGGTCTGAACCCCCCAACACACGATTAAAATACATTTCTAGGGCAAAATGAAAAATATTCCACCGGATGGAGACGCTCTTCCAGATTTTTACGAAACAGCGCTTCCAACGTCGCAGAGTTGAATAACACCCAGTGAGACTAATGCTCATTGTAATTCGGTCCTCTGACCTGCGCGGCAGTAGTGAGTTGGCACCTTGATGGCGACGACAAATAGTGAAAAACTGGAAATGGAGTCTCCATCCGGTAGAATATTTTTCATTTTGCCCTAGAAATGTATTTTAATCGTGTGGTGGGGGGCTCAGCCCGCGTCCACTAAGTAGAGTAAGCTATCAACTGTCCACTGATACCTTTGGTTTGATGAGGGGCGAAACAGTTTTTGTTATTTTCGGACCAGACGGCAGGGTTTTCCGGTTTTGCCAAGGAATACGGAGGTAGAGGAACATAGCGTTAGGGAGAACTCCACTAACGCTATGGACCAGAGCTAGGGAAGCCTCTGCTGTCATTCCATCATACTGTATCATATGCACATGTATACAGAGAGCATCAGGCACGTGCACACATAGACATCAAAGGGGGCTTGAGCCCCTACCCTTTTATCTGTCTGTAAGGAGGAGGTCTGCTATTTTCGGTGCTTCCTACCAAGGGCGACCCTTACTGTCAGACAAAGGATTAGTAGACCAGGGATTGTTTTAACCCCGATCAACTTCCATACATTTATTAAAAGGATACTTATCCTAATTGAAGTGAGCAATTTGTCACACAAGAAACACATGCCAGTTCCAATAGGCGCCTTGAGGACATTCATCAAAAGCCTGTTTAAGATGAGCATGAAACATAGCTGCATGGTTCAGCAGAGCAGGACTTTCCTGTTCCCATCATGAGCCTTTATCTGTAGGGTGATCGGTTTTTCACACTGTATTCAAGCTGACAACACTCGTTGCATCACATTATCTACAGTACGTGTTTATAACTTTATATATATTTTTTGAGCGGTGGTGACGCCGCTCCTTAGAATGGCCGTGTGTGTATGTCTGTAGCCTGAGGTGTATGCAGGAGTGTGTATCCGTGTATGTGTCTGTAGCCTGATGTTGAATCTAGCCTGAGCATCAATTGCAACAAACACGCACGCACACGCACGCACACGCACGCACAGGTACGCACGCACGCACGCACGGCCATGTGTGTATCAGTGTATATATGAATGTATGTATGTATGTATGTATGTATGTATGTATGTCTGTCTGTAGCCTAGTACCACTGGTTGACCAAAGAGGGTGCTGTTGCTTCTAGCCTGAAAATCAACTGCAACACACACACACACACACACACACACACACACACACACACACACACACACACACACACACACGGGGAGGGGGGGGGGGGGGGGTCACACACACAAGCACCCCCCCCCCCCCATATTATTATTATTATTTTTTTTAATATTTGTTTTTAATCTTTTTTAAATCTTTTTTATTATTATTTTTATTATTATATTTATATTTGTTTTGCTGTTGCGCAGCCTCCACAACCACCGCTCAGTTCACACGGGTGTGATTTTTTATTCTTTGAGTCTCGGACATAGCTTTGGTACTGAATACGGAGATTAGAGCTATTTCTCTTTCCCACATACGCACACAGGCACACACACATGCACACGCACACGCGCACACACACACACACACACACACACACACACACACACACACACACACACACACACACACACACAAACCTGCTTTCATATGACATGAAAAAACTAAAATTAAAAAGCTCACACTGCCAGTAAGCCAAAGAAGTACCTCCACATTTTCTTTCAATTGTGTGGTTTCAATTGCAGAGATCAACAGAACACATAAGTGAAAAACTTAAAAGATGTATTCTGTGAAACAGAGAATCTGTTACAGATAATACACGTTTGGTCAACTGAAATGTATTTTGGAAGGCCTTGATGGCATCGTAATAATGACTGATTTTCTCCACTTGTCCCTCCCCAACATTTTAGTCTAGTTTTTATTTTGTTGACAAAATTGTCAATATATTTAGTCTTAGTTTTAGTCATCACAGCTTAGTTTTTATTTAGTTTTTCCATCAGTGAAAAAAACGCAGTCGGCAAACATTTTTCGTCATAGTTTTTTAGGTGCCGGCTACATGGAGCTGGATATTTCTGAAGCTAGACATTTTCTTATGCGTTTGGGGCTTGCAGCCACACGAAGCTGGATATTTCGGCTGCGAAGTAGGATATTTTTTAAACCGGATAAATAAGTGGAGAGATTGAAAAATATCCGATTCACTGGATCCGTGTAGACAGGGAACCCGGATATCTCTGAAGACTTTACTGTGTGCTTGTTAGACCTAGATATTTTTCTATGTGGATATCTGAAAAACCGGGATATATGAAATATCCAGCTCTGTGTGGACCTAGATATTTTTCTATGTGGATATCTGAAAAACCGGGATATATGAAATATCCAGCTCCATGTAGCCTATGCCTTATAGTTGACGAAATCAACACTGGTCCCAGTCCAGACCACCCTGTAGACAATATGCCTTCCGGTGTGTTCCAAGATTTCTAGCGGAAGTCTGCGTTTAACGGACGTTACGTCATGCGGTGCGGGTCTGTTTACATTCCCCAGCGAAAAAACTAAAATAGATTGTAGCTCTTAACTCACTCTTAATAGGTGTAACATTGTTTGAATCAATGTTTTTGTTTGTATATTGTTTATTTTTGCGAGCGCAACCGACGGAGCAGGAGACGTAGACCAGAGTTAATTTCGTGCAGGGAATACGTTTGCAGGAACACCGCACCGTGAAAAAAATACAGCTTCCGGTGAAATTCCTACGGCGGAAGTTGAACGCTTTCTGCCTTCTATTGTCACCAGGGCTTTTCTCTTCGGAGATGAGTAAGCCTGGCTACGCAAGGCTAAGTCCAGACAGGGTTTGTCCCTGTGCCTCTTGTCTGTCTGTCCCTCCCCTGTCTGTCTCTCCCAAGCCCCCAGAACCCTGGGGGAGCCCTGAAACCAAATGGACATGGTGGCCGTTTTGAGGTACTGCAGTTGGGTCTACTCACATGAACGCTCGTCTAGGCTTCTTTGTATTGACGCGCGTTCATACCGGAAGTGCTCGTTCATGAAGCGCGTCCATGAACACAAATTATGACGAAAAATGCGTCACAGTAGACCCACTACGTCACGGTTTTACTAGCCGGAAGGAGGGGTGAAAACGCCTCATGCGCTGGGTGAGCAACTCAATGCAAGTGGACGGGCGGGGATATCTGGTGTCCTCTCTATTCTTATAGAGGGTATGCACGTCCACTGGGACCCGCCCCCCTAATCTAGACTGTGGCAAAACATTGAGCAGCATGGAGCTTTGGAGTTTGGAAGTGCTAGTTGCAAATCACTCAACGGTCCTGCATACCACCTGTTTCTAAATTGCACATAATGCAGGAGGCAGCAGGATGTTGTGTTGTTGAAAACGAGTGCTTCCAAACTCTGACACTTGGAAAAATAGAAACCTGCACAGAATGTCTTCTCAGAAAGTAGCTCATAACATGTCTATGGTGGATTTTTATGAAACAAAACCTTTGCAGATAGAAAGAGGATAATTCAAGCTTTCAGTACAGCCGCAATGTTGGTGAGTTTAACATTATTTAATACAATCAGATAGGACTTTTCTGTTTGGATGTATGGGCTGTCAATGGCAGAAATTAGTTTTTTGCCACTCAGTAGGTGTTCCCACATAACTTCCAGCAACAGTGATGTCACGCGCATACCCTCTATTATAACTCTATGGTCTCTCCCTGTTTGTGTCTGTCAGTGTGGGCGTGGGCTCCTGGATCCATGCTCTGCCAGCACACCTGCTCTCAGTTACTTCATCACCTCCCACGGTCCACACACCTGCCATTCATCAAGCTCATCATCCTGCCAGTATACAGTGGTGGGAAAAGTACTCACATTCTTTACACAAGTAAAAGTATCAATACTGCAGTGTAGAGATACTCTAAGACAGGGGTAGGCAACCTTAGGCACGGGTGCCAACATTGGCACAGGGGGAGGGTGATCACCGGCACACTGGCATAAGTTTGAGAGAGAGGATTTTTATTTTAAAAACTAATCTTTTTTTAAACATGGTCAATTAAATGAAGTTAGCTAATTACATCTTGCACAAAATTCTACATTCATTAAAACTCTGAACTCTGACTGGGGAGGGAGTCGGGGAGATAGGTGGATTATTGCTTTGCCTGGGTCTAATGATCGTTATAACAATGTCCTGCCAATCAAAATATGTCAAAATATTTGTCATTAAAAAATGTAAACGTGGTCAATTAAATGAAGTTAGCTAATTTATAGCAAATTACATCTCGCAGATAGTTCTACATTCATTAAAACTCTGAACTCTGACTGGGGAGGGAATCGGGGAGATGGATTATTGCTCTGGGTCTAATGATCCTTATAACAATGTCCTGCCAATCAAAATATGACATAATATTTGTAATTAAAATGTATGTTGACATGGCACACTGACATTCTAGAAAATAATAACGTGGCACTTCATTTCAAAAAGGTTGCTGACCCCTGCTCTAAGAGTACGGAATTCAAAATGTACTTTAGTAAAAGTGCTGTAGATCGGCTATTTTCCAATATCCTAGGTATGAAATAGGGCTAAAGTGGATTGATTTATGTTTTATAATAATTTATATCTGCAAAGTAACTAGTAACTAAAGTTTTCAAAATAATTGATAATTAGTGGAGTAAAAAGTACAATGTTTGGATCTGAGATGTAGAAAACTACTGGAAATTGGAAATGCTCAAGTAAAATATAAATACCTCAATATTGTTCTTAAGTACATTACTTAAGTAAATCTACTTAGTTACTTTACACCACTGTCAGTATATCTACCCCAGCTCTTCATTCACTCATCGCCAGATTGTTGTCTCGGATACCAGAGGCGTCAATTGGGTATGGCAAGGTATGGCAGCTGCTCCAGGGGAAAACAATTCACCCTTTGTCAGCCTTCTGATTGGTCCCTGACTGACCAACCAGCAGGCTCTTTCTGCCCTGTCCCGCCCCGGTTCTGCCTTTTTTATGTTGAATTTGCTAAAACATAATTATTGGATTATATAAAAACATTTAAAAACATGCCCAGTCACTACACGGCACCTGAGAGGCTCCTTTTTACTGAAAACAAGTTTAAAATTTGAATTGAATAAACAAAATAACAATAAGAAGCAACTAACCACCAAGACACAGCAACCAATGGGTGCGAAGAGGGGCGGGACAACGGGCGGGACTTGACAAAGAGTGAATTAAACTTACTTCTTGAAATAAATTCATCATGCCTGTAGCTAAGGTATGGCAACATGACTGGTGTCAAGACACCAGTCATGTTGCCATACCTTAGCTTTTGCTGAACTGACGCCACTGTCGGATAAAGGCACAGACCACTGCGCTCCTGTCTGTCTTCCTGCTTGCTGGCAAAGAAAGTCTCAGCAAGAACAGTCAGCCCACACCACGGTCCATCCGCCATGACACTTTGGGTGGCCAAACGTGCAACGGAAGCTGGATGAATAACATTGGCGTCTATGAGCTTCAGCTGGGACAGCTCATGAACAAAAAAATATTCTGAACGATTGAGACCTTTGTTGTATAATCGCTCCAGGAATACAAAAGAAGACATATCACAGGTATTTTTACAATCACTTGCTTTTCGATGTGCACGGTACATAATGTTATTGAGGCAGCTAAACAGCGGCGGCGGCCGTTTCTGTCTCGGAGCTATCGCGAGATTTGGATTCCAGACAGGGAATGGTAAAGAGTCTCGCGATACTATCTAGTTCAGAAACGTAAATTGTGCTCTTTAGATGCCTCTATAATGTTATACAGTGTACTCACCGAAAATCAACACAGCACAAAACAATGTGTCACATGTCTTCTTTTATATTCCTGAGCTGAGTGTTTTATGAAGGTCTCTATCGTTCAGAATTATTTTTTGTTCATGAGCTGTCCCAGCTGAAACTCATAGACACAATGTTATTCACCGAACCTCCGGTGCCACTTCCGCCACCCAAAGTGTCATGGCGGATGGCCATGGAGCCTAAAATGACGTCAGTGTCCCTTCCTTCTTTGATCTTCCTTGAGCCTGTTCCCACCTGTCAGCGTCCTGGCTTCTTCCATTACCACACCTCCCTGTGCCTGTCAACTCCTCCGACCCTCACCCCCATCTGCTTCCCCTTACCTCTGCCATAAAGTCTGTCCTTTTCACCTCCTTTTCACCTCCTTTTCAACGCTTGAGTGTAACGAAATAGTTTTTCTAAAACAAACACTCAGAAGCTGTAGGGTAAGGCAAGACCCGCCCGCAGAAGCTTCTGATTGGCTGCGTTGCCATCCCATGTGGTCATGTGATCCAAGATGGCCGCGGTGTGAATATGGTCAATTGCTCCCTTTGAACTTCAAAGGGGTTGTGCACTGAGTTGATTGATTGGGCCATAAAAGTGTCAGACTCGTTCTGTACCCATTAGTGATCTCTCTAATCCATTAGAGCATTGGTTCTCAAAGTGGGGTCCGAGGACCCCCAGGGGTCCTTATGGGGGTCCCCAGCTAAATGTGTTAATACATTTTTTATACATATTTTATACGTTGGCTATTAAAAAATAGCAGATGTTCATCTGCTATTTTTGAAAAACTTGAAAGTGTTTGAAGAATTTTGCAGAATTTAGATTTTTTTTTTACCACAAATCTTCTCTTCTAGGGGTGGGTCCCTGGCACAAAACATTTTTAGATGGGGGTCCCCAGCCAAATATATATCAATTTAGGGCTCCTTGGCACAAAGAATTTGAGAACCATTGAATTAGAGCATCAAAGACAGACTACCTGTTTGATGCCTGTCAGAGAGGGGAGGGGGAGGGGGGAATGTGTTTGTATACACACGGAATTGCCTAGTTTCCCTTTAAAATTTCACGTCCAAGATAAATCCTTATTGATCCCTGGGGGTAGGTGTCATAGAACGAAACACAGGAGTGACCGTGTAGGTCTTCTCATATGGGGTCAAGTTTGGTTGAGGAGCCTGATGGCTAATGGCACAAAAGAATGGCCAAGGGACTTTCATGGTGTGCCGAGGAAGGACGAGTTTGTGGCAGAACTTGCTCCTCATATTTACTAGCTTGTCATAGAGGGGATGAAGGGGTTCTCCAAGATAGAATCCAGCTTTCTCATCCTCCCCTCCGCAAACCACCTCCACATTCTCCTGTTCAACTCCAACTGTGGAGCTAGCTTTCCTCTTTTGGCTTCCTTATGTAACGCATTTTCTGCTATTTTGGGCAAATTTCCCCCCAGAATACGGATGCATGGGTTCAAGTGATTAATCCATTCAGAACGGGTACACATTATTGTGTATCATTATTTTATGCTTTAACTATTGAAAAATAGCAGATATACAAGCTCACAGCGCGGCACCGGTTAAAGAATTCAATAATTCTAGGCTTAAATGGGGTACTATGCTTTCCTCACAGAACCTGTTGTAGTCCGTAATGCAACGGGGAAAGTCCATTGTTGTCCTCACCGTGGACCCTCTGTAATGAGTCACAATCTGTTGACCTGTAACAGTAGGAAAGTATGAAAACGCAAAAGAGCAAGAGGGAGAATCATTGACAAGAGTGACTTAACGTACGGTACAAGAGGGAGAATCATTGACAAGAGTGACTTAACGTACGGTACAAGGAAAACTCTCTCTGCTTCAAGGAATTGTTGTCCCTGAGATTTAAGTTTGACAGAAAGTCAGAGAGGGAGAAATAGAAATAGAAATTCCTGCAGAGGATTCTCATTTTTTAGTTCAGTGGATGCAGCATGCATGTGTGTTACTGTGCTTGACTTTGTGTGTGTGTGTGTGTGTGTGTGTGTGTGTGTGTGTGTGTGTGTGTGTGTGTGTGTGTGTGTGTGTGTGTGTGTGTGTGTGTGTGTGTGTGTGTGTGTGTGTGTGTGTGTGTGTGTGTGTGCGCGCGCGTGTCTGAGATGTTTGTCAGCTTGTTAGAGAAGGCAGGAGGCTGAGTGCTTGACACGAGTTGACTAGCCAATCTACCACAAATCTGTCTGCCTTGACACTAATATGGCAACAATTTAAAGATCAACACTAGGCAAGGTCCACCCCCCCCCCTCCCCCCATATAGTTAGTTTGAACAATTTTGAACTAACAATTGAGAAGCACACCTTTGTACACTGAAAAATCCTTACCCTGAGGGCGAAATAGTGCCTGTGTGTGTGTGTGTGTGTGTGTGTGTGTGTGTGTGTGTGTGTGTGTGTGTGTGTGTGTGTGTGTGTGTGTGTGTGTGTGTGTGTGTGTGTGTGTGTGTGTGTGTGCGCGAGCGTGGAAAGAGATGATTGTGGTCATTATACATTTTATGAGCAATAATATTTATTGGCTCTTTGTTATGGTTTGAGACTAAACAAAAACATGGATGCATGGATGAGTGGTTTGTTTCCTTTGGGGTGAGAAAATTGGTCATTTTCTAAGTGCTATAACTGTGTGTGTGCGTGCGCGCGTGCACGAGAGAGAGAGAGAGAGAGAGAGAGAGAGAGAGAGTGAGTGTTTATAGCTGAGCCAGGGGAGTTGCACTTCGCTAGTGTGTAAAAACAAATCTAAACACAGCCTAAAGGTCACCATCTTTAGGGAAACTTTATCGAAAGCTTAAGTGCTTCCCGTGGCCAAACACTTTAAAAGTGTCACTGGCTTTCTGTCACCCGCCTTTCAAAAACAGATATCTTCCTGATGGAAGAAGGGAGGAAATACTGAAAGAAATACTGAACAGCACAAAGAGAGGGAGGATGGTGGAGAGTCTGGCTTTGTTTGGTGATGAATGGCTTTGATATGAGCTCCGAAATGATGTGCAGTGTGTGGGTTATGGGATGTGCACTGTGCACACAGTATATGAGGGATGGAAAGTAACTTTAACTGGTGCTTGCATGCTAATATGTAGGAGCATCAATGTAAGAAATACCCGTTCCATACGGCTACAGAGATACTGTGTACCGATCTGCATGATTTTTGGACAACATCTGTAACAGGGCCAGAACCCCCCCCCCCCCCCCCCCCCCCCCCCCGCCCGCTGAGCTCCAAAATGATGTGCAGTGTGTGGGTTATGGGATGTGCACTGTGCACACAGTATATGAGGGATGGAAAGTAACTTTAACTGGTGCTTGCATGATGTAGGAGCATCAATGTAAGAAACCCGTTTTGTTTAATGGCTACAGACCTGCCTGCACACACACCCCCCCGTGTGTGTGTGTGTGTGTGTGTGTGTGTGTGTGTGTGTGGGTTTGTGTGTGATTGTGCATGGCCTGAACAACAGCGCCCCTCCCTTAACATGTGTGGTCACAAAAGGTACTGTAGGCTAAATAGATATAGATACACCATAAAAATGCTAATATACAGCATACGATTTGTGAAAGTGACAAACGGGCTTCACAGTTATGTCAGGTGTGTTCATATGCTGATGGTGATGCGATTTCAGATCAATTGCTCCAGCCACTGAGGAGAAACGCTGAGACAGACAGACAGACAGACAGACAGACAGACAGACAGACAGACAGACAGACACTCACTCACTCACTCACTCACTCACTCACTCACTCACTCAGACATTCGCAAAATTATAGTATAGATAATGACTTTAATCACACTGCAAAAGTTGCGGTCTAGACTACAGTCCCAAGCCATAGAGCCATAGCCATTTACTCTATTATGAAATAGCATTAAAAGGAAGATGGAAATAGTGAAAATATTTATTTTTAATATTTTTTGTTTAGTTACTGAAAATGTGTACAATCTTTGAAAAGGGTTATAATTACATGCCCAAAATAGCGAAGTCAAATTGGTTAAACTGGCACAACATTCTTACTTATTAATTGAATTAAATTAATTTGTATATGTAGAGATAGTTGTTACGACCCCCCCCCCCCCCCCCCCACGCACGCACGCACACATTTCCTCTCCAATTGGCCCCCTTGGCAGCCCCCACTTTGAAAACCTAGCCTGTGTGTGCTCATTATACAGTATGCTTTAGTTAGTGTGTGGCATTGGACAAAACACTCTCTGAGACATGTATTTCTTCATCTCTATAAACAAAGCTTCACTATCTAGTATCTACAAATACACTTCAAAAGGACTCCCAAGGTTTCCTAAAAAATATGCGGTGGGCATCATTATGATGCTCGCCATCATTATAGACCTCATTTGTTCATCAATGCTGAGCAATTTGCACTTCAAATAGAAAAGTGATTTTTTTTCTCTCTCTCTCTCCCTCTTTCTTTCTCTCTTCCAATATTCAGCTCAGCTTTTAATATCCTGTTCCGGCTTGTCAGCAGTATTAGGGATTTTGTTCTAAATCTCGCACAAACATAATACCCGGCATGCACTTAATGCACATGTGTATTTTAATGATGCTTATGCGTTCATTGCTTTAGATATTGTCAGGTCACTCTGCAAGACATTCATGCTATAGGCATGCTATTATTTTCACTCACCACAAAGCACACAATGATAACTCATACTGTAGCTTTATAAACATTTCTGATCAGAGTTTATAAACAATGTTTACTGACTTATTTAGCCTGAATGTTAGAGGTAATGAGAGAAGGCAGAAGTTCAGTTCCTAATTCACACTCTGTATAGTCCGTATATTTGTATATTATCCTTCACATTGTAGGTGACTTTCAAATGCTTAGTGCAAGGGTCTTCAACAGTGGGTCCGGGACCCCTAGGGGGTCCTCAGAGTAAATACAGGGGGTCCTCCATATCTTTGTGTGATAGAAACCTCTTTTCTCTTTTTTATATCAACCACTTGAACCCTAGCGTCCATAATATATTCCAAGAAATGTAGCTTAAAACATCAGATCTACATGCTCACAGCGCCTTGCGCTACGAGGCGTTGTGAGCTTGTAGATCGGCTATTTTCAGAAAGGTTTGGTGTAGAGGGGAAAAAGAGCAGACTAAGTACAGAGTGAAAGGTCAAGTTAATTAAGTATTGATGGTTTAAGTGGTTAAAAATCTGAAATTGACATGAATCCAAAATATACTGAGGAATCGTGAGGATAGTGCTGTCAAACAATGAAACTATATGGAATCTCTGAAAAGGTTGTGGGGGTCCCTGCTTCATCTCTCTCTCTCAACTAAGGGGTCCTTGGCCTGAAAACATTGAAGACCCCTGGCTTAGTGATTCCATTTCATAAACTAGAAAGGCAGTTCCTGCTGGAACTGTTTGGGCTCCCTGAAAACACGCACAAAGTATATTATATACAGTAGAAAATGTACACATCCCTCCTCAGAAGGACTTCCGATTCAGCTCAAGCCCATGCCAAGCAGTAATATAAATGGTAAGACAGAATTAATTTCCCAGAGGAATCCAGTGGGAAACTGTTTTGTTTCCTCCAAAATTCTCATTTGTATAAACATTTGAGAAAAATACAATAATAACTGTGTAAAGCTAAACAAGTTGAAGTTTGAACGAAATTTCTAGCTCAAAGAACGTGGAAGTAGTAGGATGCCAAAAAAGTGGAATAAATATAAAACATATACTGGCGTACAGACAATTACACGCCACACTAAATTTGTGATTTGTGTTTAGCAACAAAACGTTCTCTCTGTTGTCCTTGTCTTTGAGTAATGAAATCAATTCTCCAAATAAGCGCCCTCTGATATACTGTAGCAGTAGACTACAATATTGTCAGAAACCATGTATCTCCATATTTCAGCCTTAACTGGTTGTAAGGGGGCTTCCTGCAGCTATAATAACTAGTAAGACGCCTCAGGGCAATTCTTGGCCATCTGGCTAGTGATGTATATCGGACCAGTTACCCATATATATGGAGACCCCTGCATGATAGTCAACAATGTGATGTCAGAACATGCCCATATATGGGTCTAACCAAATATGGGCATTCCCAGATATGCCCTTAATATTGATGACATCGGGCAGGGATCTCCATATATGGGCATAAAACGGACAAGGATGTAATTAATTTGCAAGTGTGACTTGTGATGACATCAGCGATCTCCATATATGGGCATAAAAGGGACATCAAGCCAGAGCGTGATGCAAGTGTGACTCGTGATGACATCAGCGATCTCCATATATTGGCATAAAAGAGACATCAAGCCAGAGCGTGATGTCAGAGCGGCAAACCCATTTTGTTAAGAGTGGTTCCCCTGACATCACAGTGACATCAGAGCATGATGTCCAAGCGACAAACCACAGTGTCAGGCGTGACGTACAGAGATACGTGGACAAGATGTGTTGGTTTTCATAGTATACTTGTGACCGTAGGTTGCAATAATTACCTACCGTATTTTTTTCCTATTGTCCATGTCCTAGAGGAGAAAAATCTCCTCTTGAGCCTTGAGCCCTGGGCTTTGAGAGACCTCAAATGCTTGCTCATAGCAGGTTTTCTGCCTGACAGTGACAGTATAATCATCCAGTTTTCTCCACAAAAATAATGCATTTTCACATGCGCAGGCCGACAACACTCGCACACACAAGATACCAAATCCCCACTATCTACAATGTCAACCTGTGTCTCTGCAAGCAATCCATCCAGTGGACTACTGGCCGCTCTCTTCATTTACCCTCGCCTGTCTCCAGTCCTCCTTTTGATTTGGTAATCAGACGGCTCTGCCGAAGCCACAAACCAGCCCCCCCCCTCCCCTCTCTCTCCCCCGTTGTCTGCACACAGTGTTGACGTGACTCTTATACATATGAGAACAGCTTATCGTTGTGAATGCAGCTCAGCTTTCTAGAGGTTGACCTTTTTCCATGGATTAATAGGCTTTATGCCGGCAGCATTTATAAACAATTTCTTCGTTTCCACATTGTGGTAGTGAGCATCACTCTGCATGTTAATGCAGAGCCCCTCCCTGTCTCCGTGGCTTTTCGCCTAGTTTAGAGCCCCTCCTTGTCTCAGTGGCTTCTCACCTAGTTTTAGGTGGCCGTTTTCGGTGGAAAACACCAACCGTGATTTATATAAAAGCTCATTTTGGAGTGGCTCACAATCTCTCTTTTTTTCTTCTTTTTATTTTCCATCATGTTTTATCAGGGCTTTTTATTTAAGATTTCCACTTTCCCCACTCACTGTTCATTTGCTTCTCTATTTTTTTTTTTTAAATTGTTTATCCTTAGAAAATCTTTTTGTCTCTCTCCCTTTCCTATTCCCCCTTTTCTCCTTTAGTCTCTCTTGTCATGCATTTCCCTCCCTTCTGAACCCCCCCCTTCTCTCTCTCTCTCTCTCTCTCTCTCTCTCTCTCTCTCTCTCTCTCTCTCTCTCTCTCTGTACTTGTCTCTTTATTGTGGTAAGCGGACTGATTATGTGAGTCTGTGCAATTCTGGCCCTCTCTCTGTCTGTGGCCAAGGTCAATTATTGCCTTCTCCATTCAGGGTATGGCCAATCAGGGGCCCGGGAGCGGAGCACCGTGCAGGGGATTGACAGGAAAGAATATCAACTAATTTGGTGCCTCAAAAATGATTTGATTTGCCAGCGGAGGGAAGGTGTGCCACCACGCACGCTCTTCACTTTCTCGCTCTCCTCCTCAATGTCAATGTTCTTTTCTAGGTTGGAGTTTGACAACATTCTATAAACAGCAATCCGAAAGTCATATAAAAACCTCTGCTTGTAGATTCATTATGCTTTGTGTGGACCATTTAATTATAAAATAATCCTGTCATATCTCGTCAATGGTAGTGAATGATCAATCACTCAATTGTATTCCACTTTGGATCAATGGCACTAACATACTGTAGTATACTTTAAGTGCTCATTTATTGGTATCACTTTTGAATCATTAAAATATTATCGTCAAAAAAGTGTTTTGCCAATTGGAGGCCTGCTTGCAATACCCTGCCAGTAGGTTGAGAAACATTGCTCTGTCTAGATGATGGAGCTTGAACAGTTTTGATGCAAGATCTGGCACCAAACACGAGAGAAGGCAAACACTCTCCAGTAGAGTAAAACAGTTGATATGTTTCAGTGTCGGTATTGTTTTGTGTAAGTGGATGCATCGGGGAAGCCCAGACCTTCTTTACATTAAACTGCTATCCTGAAGCCCCACTTTGTTACCATGGAAACCCAGAGGAAAGGTACGTGCCGTGGTCTGGGTACTCAGAAGAGGGAGGGGGAAAAGAAAGAACATTTGAAGAAAGAAGAGAGGAGAGGACTTGTCAAGTGACCAGAATATACCAGTGTTTTCATACATTAGAAGTTGTGAAAACTACAGGTCAAAGAAAGAACTGCAATTTTTTTAGGATGGGAATGGCAGAGGAACTTGTGAAGAAACGTAACAGTGGCAGTAAATAGAAAATGAGGATCAACACAGGGTGGCATATTTTAGTGTAGTGTCAATTTCCAGGCTGTTGGGCTGTGGTGAACCATACTGTAATGATTGCTTGGGCTTCTGGTAGGTTATGTGATTTCTTAGGCTCTGGGATTTTTGGGGAAGCAGGAAGGTTGTTGTGATCAGTAGTGATTCTGGTCCCATCGTAGCTAAAGTGGTGCAGCCAAAGACATCTGTTCTAGTTTGTGTTGTTGGTTGGGGATCACCCCAGTGCAAGCCTGAAAACAATGGGCCTCTGCCCAGCTATTATGGTACCGGCATCTTTCTCATGCAGTACAACGTTGTGTTTAGTGGGAACACCTCACTATTTATTGCTCCTTTAGGGAGACATCTCTCATCTTGCCTGCTTCTCTCCCACCCTCTCGAGATAAGCCTTCTCTTATATAACTGGCTGGGTATCTGTAAGTAGGGGCTGCATGATACAGTATGTAATAGCCTGTTCCTTCACTCTGCCTGTCCTGCTAGATGGAAGACAAGCCTTCCGTTCTGACAACCTGGACATGATAAGCAGCTCTTTGATGAACTGCTGTGTGCTGCTGACACATGATAAATTCTAATGTGTCTCGCAAAATGAATCATGATGGGCTAGAGCCCGGCATAGTCCAGAGGGAGTGTTTATTTATTTGATATTAAACACGCTGAAGCTTTAATCATTTAAGGATGCTTTTATGGTGTTTGCCTACGATGTCTCTGCCTATATGGATTATTGTGCTCAGTCTCTATCTGTTATGTTTCGAAGATTAATAGTCCCAGTCCTAATTTGTACATTACAGCATTCTCTACTGCAGTAGCCTTAAAGGACCAGTGTGTGGGGAGAAAAAGCTTGAAATGAAATATTGACTGTTAAAGGCTTGTTATTGTGCATGGTATCATGCACTGGAAATAGCCGATCTGCAAGCTTATGATGCATCACAGTGTGACATCTTGTGAGCTTGTAGATTGTGCAACTGTAAATCTGACTTTGAGATTGTTAATGTTATTTGTTAACAAAATATATATATAATTATATTATTAATAATATACAAATGTCATGACATGTTGCCTTTGTATATAAATACTGTATTAGGGGTCGACTGATATGGGATTTATTTTCATGTTCGATTTCGATATCGATAAGTTGTGATCAAAGAGGCCGATAACCGATATTATGAACCGATATGCATTTTAAAAAAATAAATAAAAAATCCCCCAATTTGAAATAGTGGTTAAGTGGTTAATTTATATATTTTTCCCATCCTAAATGTTCTAGAGGCTCACATCTAGTCGCCACATACTAGAATATAGGCTATACTAATATTTGTCATTATTTAACACGTTTATTATTACTATTATTAATGTTATTTTTTTTAGCAGCTGGTGACATTGGCAAAGATCTATCTATATATATCATCTATAATCTATCTATCTATTTATCATCATATCTATCTATTTGCTACTGGGTAATGCAATGGGTGTTGTACCGATTCATGGATTGGTGCTGTTTGTGTAATATGTCTTCTAAATTCAGCGTTGAAAACTTGTTCCGCAGCAGGAAATAGGTGAAAATCAGTAACCAAGATGCAAAAAATAAATAAATAAATATTGTTTTTTTCCCCCATTTTTTTCCCGATATCGACATTTTGCGATATTAACACTTTGCCGTCCGAAATAGAATGGTTGTTGGTAGATTAGCCGTGAAATTTCTATTATTATATTATGATCTGAACCGCATTCATTTTACCAGACATCCAGCGCTATATCACGTGGTCTTCATCCCCCATTACCATTCCGCGATCCCCCGTTGTTTTACTCACCCCAGTTCCCAGTGAAATTCTCAATCTGCATTGGCTTAGAGTGGGAGATTCGGCTGACGCATCATGTCCCCGTGCGTTTCGCGTGCGCGATCCGTTCACGTAAATTTTCCCCTCAAATAATCCACGTGTGACTCAAGAGTAGAACTGAAAAGTATCGCTAGCATAGCCACCAGCACGGCTGCAGTAGAAGCACTCGTGTACAGACAGTAACCGAATGGGGGAAGGTGCCTTGGAGAAGGAAAGGGCCATGACATCACTTCTGCTTCATGTCAGACCAGCCATGAGCTATCAATGCACGAGTGGTGACTAGGGAAGGTTAGACGATCGCCGATTTTCGGATGAAAATCATTTATTTCGGTAAATACGGGAAAGTACGGGAAAAGACGATTGGCTGCCCCTCCCCCCCTAGGAAGTCCGATATAGTACGGTTTTAATATTAAGGGGCTCCCCGTGGCTTGGAAAGGGTTAATAAATGTTATGAATATCGACTTCGATTATCGCCTGTTTTCGATAATCGGTCGATCCCTATACTGTATATACATATTATTGTGTGGGTTGGTCCTTGAGGATGCTGTGGTCCAATAATCAAAAAGGTTGAGAACCACTGGTTCTAAGTGCTCTTTACTTCCATGCAACAACATGTTACTTGTCATGCCCATTGCCTATGTTTTTTACTGTGCTGCTATACTGTTAACAAACACGTTAATATTAATAAAGTAAAAGAGACATACTGTTGGGAGAAAAATACTGAGGCACTCCGTTTTCAGGTGATAAAAATATAATTATGTACTGCAGTGCTGAGCAAGGCAACAGAACTAACACGTTTTAACTCTTTGGGTCTTCAACAGGGTCTGCTCAGGGCCTTCTGTTTAGAAACGTTAATAAAGTATTCAATCAATCAATCAATGGGAATACACAGTAGAAACAAGCAGATCTAGCAAACTTGACATGACATGAAAGAGGCTCCCCCTCTCCCCGTATGTGTGTGGGGATGGCTGATGGCTAAGTCCAATTTGTTTGATTCAGGCCAGCTATCAACAGCTCCTCCATATTTTGTTTTAGATTTTGTACGTGTTCACATTTTCTCTGTGGTAATCTTTCACATGGGCCTGTTATAGCGACACCAGAAGGCCGATTTTAGCACAAAAAATATTTGTTCAAACATCATGCAAATCTGTACACAGTATCTCTATTATAGTCATGTGATCAAGATGGATCCGTTAGATTTATCATATTCCATCCTGATTGGCCAAGATTGACATCTAAAGTTTGCAGGTGTGGTCAGTTTTGAACAAAATGCTGCAAATCATAAACATAGCGTCTGTTTAACGTTTTCACGCACATTTGCACTACGTTGAGGAACAAATGCCACCCTCAAGTGATCAAGACGGATCCGTCCGATTTTTGATTGGCAAATTCCGAACATTGCTGGCCCACAATAACCTACCTGACCTGGCAGAGAACTGCGCTCCGAGGAGCACCTTTTTTAGTCAAATTATTGAACTTGAATGACTTAATCAAATTGGCTAAACATCAATGCATGGTTGGATTTAATTGGACAGACACTTTTTCCTAAATCTGTCTTTTCACGGCTGTCTACCCTTTTCAAATCAATCCACGCTTTAAAATGCAATAAAATGCAACAACACATTTTTCTCTGCAAGTTCATTTTCATACCATACTGAAATGAATGGAATCCAAAGGCTGCCTTGAAAATCAGAAGCTGGGGTATGTTTTAGAAAATGGTAAGCAGTAAGTTAATATAGTAATATATATTGTGAGTCAGAGTGAATGGACTCCAGTAAACATGCCATACCTGTATGGTCGTTTAATATACAGTGCACACGCACGCACGCACGCACGCACACACTGTTGTGCGTAGGTACTGTATATACTGTATTGTTCCTGTACCATCACTTTATGTACAGTATACAGTATAGTCACTGCCTTTTGTTAAAGCGGCTGCATTGACAGTATTGACTACTTGTCGATGTAATAATCACAACAAGTCTTGCCGTGCTTTTTGATGCACGGCCACCTCGAAATGGAGTCATGTGCTCACATCCTGAATGAATGCCTGCCACTCAGGACTGGTTGGCGTCTTCAATCAAGGACAAAGAGGAGCTCTCAGAAATGCAGCTGGCTGCCTCACACAATCATTACGGTCATCCAGAGTGTCTCTTAGTTCCTTTCTGCTTGACACTGCTGTGCAGTATACTGGCTGGTGGTGGTTAAACCTTGACAGGAGTAATTTAACTCAGGGCTAATAACAGCTATTATGTTGTGGTGTGCTGTGTGTTCCAAAGTGAGTGCTTAGTACATAAATAACCCCAAGCGATGTTTGATTTAGTGGCATCGCCTCAGGGAGACCACCACATTACACCAACACACATCCAGATCAAATCTGTGAGAGAATGAGAGTGGAATTGTATCGGGTTTAAATACTACAAATTGAATTATTTAACGCACCATAACAAATTACAGATAAAATAAATACTCAAATGTTTTTTGATTCCCTGCCTTAGTCTTTAGAGCGGCCATAGCTGAATGGTTAGTGAGCCCAACCTGCCTAGGACTCTGCAGATCCCGGAGGTCGGTACGATTCCAGCTCTCAGCAATGTGACCCTCTAACGGTTAGAGGGATACATTGCTAAGCTTGTCCAATGTGTCCCTGGGCGTTAGAGTTCTCAAATTCTGCCCGAACCCGATCATACTCGGACCCGCCCGACATTTAGGGTAGGGTAGGGCCTAAAATGTATGCTAATTAGTCGGGCCGGGTAGGGCCTCGGCTCAATGAAAAAAGAAAAAATATATATATTTTTTTATTATTTTATTACTATTACTCTGACAGTTCTCAAATTCTTTCCAAACCCGACCATAAGCGACCTGGGCCGGGAAGGGCCTAAAATGTATTCTAACTAGTCGGGCCGGGTAGGACCTCGGGCGTACAACAAACTTGCCAAGATGTAGGCCAGATGTAGGCACGCTTCAGAGCCCGGACATTTTTCGGGGGGCCCGGACAAAGCCAGATGTTGGAGCTTAGCTCCTTCCAGGAGCACCGCTCAAAAATACGTTGGTAATACTAATGGCGAAGTGTTCAGCTCACAGTGAATTTTTCCACAACAGATGTGCTTTAGACCTTCCCAGTGTGATGAGCCTGCTTTGATTAATACTCCCCCAATGAATGCTTTTATTTTTAGCCAAGCAAGGCAGACAACGTGGAAACACATTTTATTACCCTCTAGGTCGGAGATGAATGGTGAACAGTGAAGAGAGATGTGGTGCTTCAGCATTCATTTGTCATTGAACAATTGAGGTGTAGAAGAAGGGGAAGTCACTGGATTCATTATATCATCATTCACATCAAGTATTTATAGGCAGTCACAGTAAAATTATCGCTGCGCGGAGGTAGCTGCTGACAGATTAGAATTATTATTTCTTTCTGCCATTTTTGTTGATCAAACAACCTCTCCAAGGTCTGTGAAAACATCTGATGACCGCAAAAGAGGATCTTCATAGCTAAGGTCATCTATCTAACAGGAATGTCTTGTTGGCCTTCAGGGAAAAAGCTAATTCTTACAGTATTGAGACATTGAGGTCAGAGCCGAACAGTATTCTGTGCTGGGAACACAAGCTAATTGACCAAACCAGTGCTCTTACAGCTCATGTCGAGGTTAAGGCCAAGGAGAGACTGAGCATTGCATTTCATCTGAGCGGCTTATTATGCCAGATTTGAATAAGGTATGATTATAGCGCGTAAGATCGTCTACTGCAGACCTATAGCCCAAGGCAATTAATCACATGTCATTTTCAAGACAGGTGGAGTTATGGAGTCCAGTTTACCTGGCGATCCACGTTTCCTTGCTTGCCACCTCATTAATCTGTA
Source organism: Nannobrachium achirus (assembly GCF_963921795.1). Lineage (NCBI taxonomy): Eukaryota > Metazoa > Chordata > Actinopteri > Myctophiformes > Myctophidae > Nannobrachium > Nannobrachium achirus. The sequence continues at coordinate 7,270,086 of NC_137829.1, forward strand.
CACTGCAAGCATGAAAGTTGTGGGGCATTTGTCTCTGCAACCTCCACATAAAATAATCTAAGACAAACTGTCTCTTTGTTTGTACTATACCATTGTTTGTTTGCTTACCTTTTTGTTGTGAATTCCTCTCGTCTGTGAGGCACCGTTCTTATGATATTCTTTTTTTCCCCCTCTCATGTCTTGTGTCATTACAGGAACTCTTTACGGCGGAATGCAAGTTCAAAGAGTCTGTGTTTGAGAACTACTATGTGATCTACTCGTCCATGTTATACAGACAACAGGAGTCGGGTAGAGCTTGGTTCCTAGGGCTCAACAAAGAGGGCCAAGCTATGAAGGGGAATCGTGTGAAGAAAACAAAACCAGCTGCTCACTTCCTGCCCAAGCCATTAGAAGGTAAACAGAAGGCAGCATTCAGTAGAGTAGAGCGATTGCAATTTATGGCTCTTTGAAGTGAGCCAGAGCCATGGCTCTGGCTCACTTAAAAGAGCCGTTCAAAAGACTGGCTCATTTGGCTCTTTTGGCTCATTGCATATTTATATATTTTCGTTGAAACATGAATCCACAAGGTGGCATGGTCTGGCACTACATTCCTTTGCTGACAGTTGAGATCACAATTTTGTATTTACCCTTTTTATAGCACATGTATTTGTAAATTAAGCTACCTTGACTAATGTTATTCATGCAACACCTTAAAAAAACAAGCAGGCAACAATGAACTCGCTCCTCCCTAGCGGCTTATATAGCCAGGATTTACCAACTGGCTAGGCCTGGCACAATGTGAGCTTGTAAATCAGCTATTTTAAAATAGCAAACATTTAAATATTTACAGGGACATAATACAGTCATGTGTCATGGAAGTGGACTTCCCAAGCAAATTGGAGACGTTTTAATTATAAAAATCGCTTAATAATTGTCTAAGCTATGATCAAATCAAACTGTAGTGTCTTAATTTGCTTCCTAGATAGCTGCACATTGCCGTGCCGCACCGCGCATCGCGGCGCCAACGGCGCCGCACCGCGTTGCGAGCCAATTCAGCCAAATGAACGGCTCCCTACTCCGCGAACCGGATCCCATCGTTCACTTCAAAGAGCCGTTCAAAAGATTTGATTCGTTCGCGAACGTCGCATCTCTACAGTAGAGTATTGTAATTCCAATATGTGTGGGCTCTGTATCTTTTCAGAAGGGCCAGCGAGACACAGATGAAGAGCTTTCCAAATTATGACTAGGGCTCCCAATCAAAGACATGGGGCTCTAGTTTTCTAGTCCATTCCTTATCCCTTATCCCTGAACTCTTTTGCCATTTTTACTATTTCAAATAGCTAATCTACAAGCTCACAACGTGTCGATGTAGATTGTATTTTACCATTTTTTAAATATAGTAAAGGCATGGACGAAAATATCTCAAAATGAGTAATGGCACAGCACTGTTTGGGATGTAATTTGTATTTATCTTTAGGGGGCATTCAATATCCATTTGGATCCATTTTTACTTTCTTATTTTCTTTAAATGAACACTGAGAATTGTACTGTGAGCCTCCTGGTAGCTGAGGAAGTCTGTTTCTGTGTCATCATGATGAAATGTTGATACTTCACAATGTGTTAGATGTCCTGTCACTCACTTCCCATGTCTGATTCTAGTCCATTATTTAAACATGGAGTCATGCTGCAGTGTGCTGTCCTGATGGTGATGTACAGTAGCCATGGCTTCATGACGATGAAGTGCTAGATAATGAGGTTGTTTGGGGCTGTTTTTCCCCAAAAGACTTGTTGTATTTAGATTGAAGAAAGAGGCAGGAAAACAAGCTGGGATGCTGGCAACCACCGGGGGTGGGGTAGGGCAGAGGCTATACTGTATATATCTTTGACAATTTTTATTTAGAATAATTCTTTAAGACAGCAGATGATTTTTTTGATATTATACCGTTTAGACTGATGATCCTGGGTTTCGTTTGTTTTATATTACTTTACTGACAGTCTGTGAACAAATCTCTCTTCCAGTTGCCATGTACAGAGAGCCATCGTTGCACGACGTTGGAGAGACGGTGCCCAAAACAGCCGTGCCCCCAAGTAAAAGCACAAGTGTGCCAGCAATGAACGGAGGCAAGCCGGTCAGCAAGCCAGACCCCAAGCCCCCCACATAGCCACACCTCACCTGTGTGCTGAGCGTGGGGTGTGCGGGTGTGCAGAGGGCTGGGGGGGGGGGGAGGGAAGGGGGACACGGGGACGAGGATGGGGGAAACGTGATGGAGTCAGGGCTCCCCACCGACCCCACCCCACCCACCCGCCCATAAGACTTCCAAACCCTCTCTCTTCTATGGATCCAAGCGAACCTTCCATACGTTGCCCTCCTCGACGTCCTCCTCCTCCCTCTTTCCGGCTATTTCATCGTATGTGCGGATGGATTCAGAGGGAACCCGCCCTCACCCCACACTCCTACCCGACCACCCCCACCCCACCAGAGTGTCGCCAGCACACAGGGGGGGGGGGGGCTGGGGGGCTAGCGGAGAAGAACTCTGATAATGGGAATGCCTGGCCCGACATGGAATGCCTTTAGAATCTTCTCTGTAAAACTGTGAGAATCCGTGAGAACGGTGTGTTTTCACAAGCCACGCGTGGCACCTTTGCTTGCTGATGGTTTTCATCCGAGAACACCTCCCAACCCACCTCACCCAGTCCCACCTCCTTAACGATGGCCCTGTTGCAGCAGAGGCTGTGTAATTTCAGATCTATTTTCTATACCACAGTGCACCAGCTATGTTCTGGGGTAGAGACTGTACAGATAAAGTAAATAACTTGGACTGTCATCCTCTATTTTTTACCGGTATGATCCCGTCTCGTTCTCTTTCTAATCTCTAGTCGTCACACACTTTCCTCTTTGTCGAGTAACTTAGTCGAGACAAAACAAAACAAAAAATAAATGCATTTTGTGGGGGCGGCGTGTGATTTTCTAAGGCACACATTCACGCCAGTGTGGTACGAGACGCATACACACACATACTACATGTAAAGAACTGATATTGTTCTTGCCCACTGTAAAATACACACTCGCACACATGCACACACACACACACACACACACACACACACACACACACACACACACACACACACACACACACACACAGTGTAAAGACACTTACACTGTGTGTGGAGAGGAGAAAATCTGAGTCTACAATGTGTCTAAGACCAAAAGTGTTGTTTTTTTATGGCTACATAAAAACACATGCTGGCAGATAGCTCCTGCAATCATAGCTGATGAAGTGCTAATTACCTCCACTGCAATCAGTGTGAGGAACCCTCCACACACACACACACACACGCGCACACACGCACGCACACACACACGCGCGCGCGCACACATGCACACATGCAGACACACACACACACACACATGTGCATGTGTGCGTGCGTTGGGAGAGCGCTGTAAGGAGTGGTGTATACATATCACTATCTTAGATCCCACCAGCGGTTCAGTCCGCCTCCTCTGGTAAATAGCAAGCTGAAATCTATTTTTCTTGAATCTTATTTCGGAGCATTATGGGCTCTAGGAATCTCTCTAGGCCTTGTAGGCCTCGTCCTGTCCTTCACTCGCGGACTTCTCGGAACTAGGAAGCGAGGCTTGTGGCTTTGACTCAGATGGTCTATAACTGCAGCACTGGCAGCCATTTTGTGGCCGCATCTACACAGCAAAATTCCCAGTGTTAACTTAACTCCGAGTGTGCAAATATAACCAAATAATGGATAGAATTGTATGGGAGGAACACGTCAGTCCGACGTCTCATTAGTATACTGCGACTACGTGGCTAAGGTTAGGGTTAGAGATAGGGTCAGTAATGTGGGAGAGTCGGACGAACGCAGTTACAAATGGGTTAGGGTCCAAATGGAGTTATATACATGTTTAAAGGAGTAGTTCACCCCAAAAAGTACTTATTTTCTATCAATTACACCCCCATGAAGCCTTGAATGAATGATGTTTTTTTTTGTTATGTCGCATTCCTAATGATTTGAGAGACCGGTGGAAAGATGCTAATGTCTCGGGTCTCCTACACTGGTAACTACACTGGTCATCAAATTATTGGCAAAAATGACAAAAGTGACAAAAATAAAAATAAATCTCCATGAATTCAAGGCTTCATGCGTTGTGTAATTTATAGAAAAAAAAAAAAATAAATAAAAAAAAATAATAAAAAAAAAAAAAAAAAAAAAAAAAAAAAATATATATATATATATATATATATATATATATATATATATATATTAGTTGAACTACTCCTTTAAATTAATACTGAGGATCTTGTGTACTTCAATCCAGAGAGCGACATGGTCGAATACCAGTAGGCGCCATACTGGCTGCATCCCCATTTTGTTCAGCAAACTAAAGCATGGGCAAGGTTAGTATTGTGTTCTCTCTTCTTGCAGCAGTTATACAAGAGATGGCTTATATTGTAACATTTTCACTGTATAAAACTTAGGGAAAATGACTATTAAAAAAAGTAACTTTTTAACTGACTAGATATTATGAGAGGATTAGTTTCCTAGCTCAGCATGCAGAGTCCGGCATCAATCATCTTGGCCTCTCGTGTGCCTGTCTGGACCTTGATTCCTCCCCGGCATGCAAACACACGTTCCCAGTCCCCACTGGGCCCCAAGGTGCCTCACTCACTCAACACATCTGGTAGACGACACGCAGGGGCGTCACACCAAATTCTGGGCCCTGGGTACAAGGATTCACTGCGGGCCCCCCATGAATGTTAACTATTGAAAAATAGCAGATCTACAAGCTCGCAGCGCGGCACTCGGTGCCGCGCTGCGAGCTTGTAGATCTGCTATTTTTGAAAAATCTTGAAAATGTGTGCCAAGAAACCTATGTTTCCATGTCAGTGATGCTCAAACTTTTTCATGTGAAGGACCCCCCATCTCAAAATATTTAGTTCCAGGGACCCCCAGAAGCAAAATTTGAGACTGACAAATGTTCACTTAAAAAAATATATATATTCAAAGATTTGCGCACATTTTCACGACTTTTCAAAAATAGCAGATCTACAAGCTCGCAGCGCGGCACTCGGTGCCGCGCTGTGAGCTTGTATATCTGCTATTTTTCGATAGCTAAAGTTACCAGGGCCCCTCCACCTTCTTGGGCCCTGGTAACTCAGTCCCACTTTCCTACCCCTTGTGACGCCCCTGACGACACGTAGCATTATCCAGTCACCGTACATGTGCAGCATGCTATTCCCTCTAACAAATGATGTGTACCAGGGACGTGCTGGCCATTGGGAAAAGCGGGACAACTCCCGAACGGGCCGGTTCATTCCTCCGTTGCGAGGCGTTGTGTGCTTGTAGATCGGCCGTTTTCACTAGTTTAAATCATTTTAAAAATGATAAATACAAAACAAACGGTTTTGGACATACAAGGTTTCGACCCGACAACGACGAAATATAACTCATGTAATTGGCCCACTGGCTTGTCACTTGGTCACAAATCTTTGATCAGCAGCAGCGCTATAGAAAGAGATCTCTCTCTATAGCACGCAATGAGGGCCTCTCCAACTCTTTTTCCCGGGCAGAATCAGGGGACCAGCATGTCCCTGCCTCTAACAAATGATGTGTACCATGCCCTGCATTGTTTTCATTGACTTCACGGATCGTCCCCTTGGCTGAGTGGAAGTGGTGCTCGCCCGCTTGCAGCCAGTCGTTTACATTATGTATCTTAGCTAGCTATCCCGCTAATGGTAGCGAGCCTAATGTGCAGTGCACGTCGTTGTCAAGTACTATGTGCAATTTCAAAACCGGTGATAACCTTTTACATCCACCACAGCTTGCCAACTTGGATGGCGTGTTTTTGTATCAGTGCAACTTTGCCACAGGCTGCTTGGCATGTGCGCACGCTCGCCGAGTGGCTCGCCCGGGCGTGCCTCACGAGCCTCAAAGCCAGCACACCTGCCTTGTTGTCAAGTGATGTAAAAATAAAAACACTGCACTGGCCACTGGGTTTCATCATTTGTTAGAGCGAGGGTCTTCAACGGGGGGTCCGGGACCCCTAGGGGGTCCTCAGAGTTACTACAGGGGGTCCTCCAAATCTTTGTGTGATAGAAATGTTTTTTATAGTGTCTACAGTATATTCTGAGAACTTTAGCCAAAAATAGCCGATCTACAAGCTTGTAGATCGGCTATTTTTGGCAAAGAGGTTTGGTGTAGAGGGGAAAAAGGGCTGAACAGAGTGAAAGGTCAAGTTTATTAAGTATTGACCGTTCAAGTGCTTAATTATCTGAAAAATTCAAATTGACATGAATCCAAAATACATGATTGTGCTGTCAAACGATATGGAAAACTATATTGGAATCTTATGAAAAGATTGTGGGGGTCCCTACTTCATCTCTTTCTCAACTAAGGGGTCCTTGGCCTGAAAACTTTGAAGACCCCTGTGTTAGAGGGAATGACATTCTTGCTCACCAAACACACCAATCCACTCACAATGAAATAACCAAAGTATTTTTTTTTGCATTCCCAGAAGAAACTGGTTATTAACGAAAAAGTAACTGATCCACTTTCTGATTTGATTCACCCAAGCTTTCACTGTGATAGCGTCTGTTCCACAAAAAAGGGAATAAGCAACTCTACTTAGACCTTTTTTTTTATAATCTCAGAAATCTTTTGACTGATGTCACTTTTGAGAGGCTAGAGATATCTTGAACCATCCACGTGCATGTATTGATATTGTTACAAGGGGCAAAGTGTGGGGATAGTACTTTACTGATATATATATATTCATTAACCACTTAACCACTTAAACCCTAGCTGATCTACAAGCTTGTAGATCTGTTATTTTTGGGACGTTGCTCCCAGAATAGGCATGCTGTGGTTCATGTGGTTAACGAGTTGTGTAGTTTGAAAGCTGAATGAGCATGTTGTAGGCTGTGGCACACTCATATATAACTCTAACCTTTCTGTTTTTGATTCTCTTCATGACTGTTAGGAATTTATCAAAGTTCTATTGGATTCTATCAACAGATTTATAACATTTATCTTGTATCGATTTTTGGTAGTTAAGACTTTAGAATAGGTAAACAGACGGATGCCACTGTTTGCTCCTAAAAATGGCAACTAGATATTAAGCAACTGATTTGGTTAATATAAGAAAAAATATTTTTTAGTTTATTTGGGGTTATGAGTGGCCATTTCTTATTACAGGATGTTGAAGCACATTAAGTTACACTTTAAATAGTTGTATGTACAATGCTGTTAATGCTGTAATGTAATGCTGTGCTCTACACACAGTAGGCTGAGTACCACTAGTTGTGTTTTGGGGCCGGTGTCAGTCGTCCCCTCCTCACAAGCAGTCATTTCCAACACATTAACGAACTCTACATGCTGGGCTGGCTACTGCGGTCCTGCAGTCCAGTTGACTGGCTCCTCCAAGGCCGACTTTATTTTTGTAAATGACAGGTGTGTAAATGTACATCACTGTTTTTGATCTCCGTAGCCACCTGTTTTGTTTGTCAGTCCGTTCCTATCAGTTCTCTCGTATACGGGTCGTGCGTGATGTCGTCTTCTGATCCTGACAGTCGTCTATTTTGTTTACCAACCCCTCTCGCTCTTCAGATTGGTTGAAAGGAGAACTGTTAGTAGATTTATAGCTCCTTTCGTTACCTGTACTTCTTCTGTTTTCAACCTCTTATTTCATATGTTGTCCCATCTGTTGCATGGGGAGAGGATGGCATTGATGAACTGCATGTAGTAGGCTATGTCTATCAAGAACTGTTGGTATGTACCGCTAAATTTTACATACATATATGCAACGAGTTTGTCTGCACTGTACAGTTTGTGTTTGTTGTATACACATATACAACATATTGAATAAAATATTTATATAAAGGTGTACTGTAACGTCAGTAACATACTTAATGCAATATAGTGTGCAGTATATTATTGCACCTGTCATTTTGATGGGACAAATAAACATGGAGGGGTTGGCTATACTAAAAAGCATGAAAAAAGGCCAAAGTAGAATTACATTTTCTTTGTGAATTTCTTATCAGTCCTCTGTTCAAGTGGTGATGGAGCACTTGTGTCATTGCAGTTCTTATCGTCTGATGCACTGCAAAGCCATGGGTGTTAATTGAAATCCTGGACTAAGGTAATGGAACCAAGGGGTTCCATTACAGGTCGCTTTGGTTCCATTTTTAACTCTGGGAGAGTACAAATGGAACCAAATGGACCCGTAAGGGTCCAGCTGGTTCCATTTGTACCCTCAGAGTTAAATTAACCCAGATTTGACTGTGTACCACCGCTTTCAAGTGACATGGACGTCCAGCATGACACAACTGAACTATGTATGTCTTTGTCTTTTCTTTTTTTCTACCACATACAATTTAACCTTATCACTAGTTTGACTTGATTGGGAAATGCCCTCATGTACTACCAACTGTACAGTATGGGTTTCCATGCAGATTGTTGTGGGTGGGCTGTTTTACAGAGTTGGAGAAGAATAGGCACTATTAAAATGATTTATTTTCAAAAAAATATATATAGATATATACCATTGCAAGTATGCCCATTGGATTTATGTCATGTTATAACGGATTTATAACCATGTATGATTAAGGTCTTCGCATTGTTTTCCATGCAAAATGTTTGTGTCATGCGGCACATTTAATGTTTTATTATTAAAAACGAATAAAAACCTCAAACGAAACTCCTGACTTGAGTTGCAGAGTGAACATCGAGTCCAGTTTGTGAAAACGCACCATTATACGCACAAACGACCCGAGTACCAATACATTATTCCCCACACAAAACCACACAGACCCTTTTCCTTTCCAGGAAAAAAACAAAAACAAAACAAAACATTAATCATAAAACGTTCTCATCTCCTCCCACGACTGAATTCTGTTTGTGCACCTGCATTCTATTATGCGTATAGCTTTATGGAATATGTAAGCTTTTACATAAACAATTTTCATACATATTGCTATTGGAAACACAAAAGGTTACATTATAATGTGTTCTAAAGACAGAGAGAGAGTGAAACAAACAATTACCCCCACACACACTTCTATAAGTATCTTTCTTTCTTGCATACAAAACACAGTTTTAATAAAGATCATTTGTAGCCAGTACAAAGGATTTCAGGAATGAATGCTGTTAATACAAATGATTCAGATAAATTGTAATGAAAGAGTTACATCCTATGTTTTGGTCTTGGCCTCTCGCTCGCTCGCTCCCTCCTCCCTGTGGGGTTCAGGCTGTACGTGTTTCTGCAGCCCTTCGACGGTGGCCTCCTGGTGGCTCCTGGCGGCCAGGTCTTCCGTGTCCACCACAGTGGCCTGCCTTAGTACTCCGCTCCCACCCATATCTCGCAGGCGTTCCCCGTCCAGCCATCCCAACACTCACAGTTGCCGCAATTGCACACCCCGTTGCCTGGGAAGGAGAGGTGAGAAGGGCAACCGTAAATTGAGAGAACGGCTCCATCATGCTCAGGGTTGTCACACCAAATTATGGGCCCTGGGTACAAGGATTCACTGCGGGCCCCCCATGAATGTTAACTATTGAAAAATAGCAGATATACAAGCTCACAGCGAGCTTGTAGATCTGCTATTTTTGAAAAATCGTGAAAATGTGTGCCAAGAAACCTATGTTTCCATGTCAGTGATGCTCAAACTTTTTCATGTGAAGGACCCCCCATCTCAAAATATTTAGTTCCAGGGACCCCCCAGAAGCAGAATTTGAGTTACAAATGTTCACTTAAAAAATACATATATTCAAAGATTTGCGCACATTTTCACGACTTTTCAAAAATAGCAGATCTACAAGCTCGCAGCGCGGCACTCGGTGCCGCGCTGTGAGCTTGTATATCTGCTATTTTTCAATAGCTAAGGTTACTAGGGCCCCTCCACCTTGGGCCCTGGTAACTCAGTCCCACTTTCCTACCCCTTGTGACGCCCCTGATCATGCTTGACCTTTTATAACACAGTTCCTGTTTTCACACGCTGCTTCCCTGGCAGCAGCTTTGTGATGGAGGAGGGGCACTTTTAGAATACTCTGTGCTTTTATAGGAACGCTAGCTAGGCTTTCAGGATAGTTTGGGCTGTCACTTGCCCACTCAACAGCAGTGGCAACTCCTAATGTAAGAACGGCTCAAATAATATATAATGTACTAAAAGTTTATAATGCAGCTCATAACGTAATTAAATCCTGAGCGCATAAAAGAATAATAAAAGATATAATAAAATCCACTATTTTGAACATCAACATCTAAATCCTAACCAGACTAGTAAGTAGTTGTCACACGTTTCTGTGGCGCACTGGCACTGGAGATAAGGAAACCTGACTGGTGTATTGAGTTCCACATACAGCCTCCATCTGGAACCGCTCAGGACCATCCGCTGAAGAAGGCCGTCCCTTTTTTTCAAGCTATTTGGCAGGTGATTGGATGGGACCGTCTGTCTATCCCAGTCTGGGCGCGCTAACTCCAAGTTAACCACTCATATTGACGTGTCTGCATGACATATAGTAGCTGCCCCGGCAGTTAAGTAAACATTAAACGCGAGCCTCTTGTTTCAAATGCACTTCCCGTCGTGGTCCCCCGATGGGGATTGAGGGGCGGCGTGGGGGCCCCACCTCAAGTCTGTATCTGGCTCTAATCTACTGAAGAGTGTGTACATTAAAAACTGATTAAGTGATTTCATAGTTCGCTAAATCCTATGGAGCTACGTCTGTAATTGTCAAAAATTATTTTCAATACCTATAATCGAGAGCTGAGATATAGCCTAGCTGTCAAGGTGGTTGACAGGTGGTTGGCGCTCTGACCAGACTGGAGCTAAGAGTCCGATTATTTAGGCCGAGTTAGACGAGTGGTGTGAAATGGCTGAATATATATCAGGCTAAGTATAGTGGGCACTTGGTCAGTATCATGTCAGTATTGTCAGCTTGCTTTGATTACAACAGTAGAAAGTTGATTCAAGCCACAATCATAAGATTGTGGCTTGAATTATTATGGCGATATTATTATCACTAAAACAACTTGATGCAGTCTACCATTCAGCCCTCTGGTTTATAACTGGAGGCTTTATTATGAAAATGTCGGTTGGCCATCATTGGCTATGAGACGAGAACAGTTTTTATCTACAAAGCCTTACTTAAGAAATTGCCTAATTATCTTAAAAGCCTATTAGAACCTAAAAATGTTCATCACCACACCCGTTCTCAAGATTACTTTGTTTTCGAAATTCCCTTTGTTCTGAACTGGGTAAGACGGCCTCTCGTTACTATGCCCCTCACATGTGGAACTAATGTGGAACTGTCTACAATCAGTTATAAAACTGTGGAACTTGATTTCACTAGAACACATTTTCTTTCAAATATCTCCTATCTCACCACTTCTCTCTTTGTCCTTGGTATCCTTTCTCTCTACACACTGACCTACGGTACCTGAAATAAGGTATTCAATACCAAAAATAAACCTTGGGGGGAAAAAAGTAATCAGAAGCATTTGACTGCTGTAGAAAGCTGTCAACACACGTGACAGCATCTGCACTCACATTCCCCAAACATATGAATCTGTTTTGTCAATCTGCCTGCGGCCAAATAGACCCTGTATATCTATCCCATTTATTGAAGAGTTGTTGTAACATCCCACTCTGGATGTTACCCTGGCTGCTCTGAGTGCATGGCACATGTCAAGTGCTGAGATGTGGGAGGGGAGGCGGCAGGGTTTGGAGGTGGAGGCCCGCTGTCTGCCTGTCACACAGCAGAGGAGACAGATCTACACCAGCGCTTCGCCCATGGAGGGACGAGATGCTGGAGGACGGGGCAGGGAAAGAGAGGATTAACCACAAAAAGGAAAGAAGGAGAATAAGAGGGATAAAGGGCACTAAACTTTTCGTCAGAAAGGTCCGGTTCAACTACAAAATGACGTCACTCCCAACTTCTGAAAAGGATTACCCCGAATTTGAGTTCAGAAAGCTGCACGCCCAGAGGATGTGACTCACCGACTTCTACTTCGGGGAAACGGAGAATGTGATTGGCCAGTTGGGTGTGTGTTTTTAGTTTGTTTTACTCCCCCAACCACCCACCCCCCACTCTTGTATCCTGCTTCTACTGTACACTCCTTTGTTTTGGACCCCTTTTACCAAACAGGAGAGAAGTACGTCATTGCCTTTCCGAACAAAATCTTCAGTGGTCGGAGACAGTATGGACTTCCCGTAAAGGTTAAATGAGAAACCTGATGTTGGTAGAGAGGCAGCGAAAGGGGAAGCAGAAAATAGGGGGTCTGTATTTGAGGTGGGATGGAAGAGCTGAAAAAGATCACGAGGTAGGGAGGGAGCGATATGTTTTCTGCTGGAACGGGCCGTTCCAACAGAATTAGCTTAGCTTAGGTTTACTGGTTCCCAGGGCTGCCAGAGAGCTGCCACTCATTTAGCCTTGTCCAGGGACAAGGAGGCTGACATGCAGCACAGCGAGAAAGGCCACCGCAATGGCAATCTGTAAACAACAAGCTGTCTGCCACCGGAGCAAGAACAGACGGTTCTCTTTCAAAGGTTATGTCCTTCGGATGCCAGAGTGAGTCATCTACATTTTAGAGATTTGGCAGATAAGCGGTGAGACAGCAATGAGGAAACAATGCTTAGGTTTGTTGGGAATTATCTGAGTGACAAGCAATTTTGCAATTTTGCTATTTGAACAACATGCCTCTGACAAAGGCAATTAGTTGTATTTCATGCTGACTGGGAGGCCTAATTTGTCTGAAAGATAGTTTTCTTTTTTTCTTTCACCTTTGTTGGATATGTGCAATTGACTTTTTTGTCTCCCAGGCTAAAATGGCTTGCTGGAATTATCATCTTTGATGCATGAAATTAACCAGCAGGCATTTCTAATACGCAGAATGTTCCACATCACTCATCAATTGTATATGTGTAATGAGAATCTACAGCTTTGACGAATGCATGAAATTCTGGGATGCAGAGTAATTTATTGGCCAAGTCGTAAGACACATCTTGGAAACGAACATTCACTGGTACCTCGTAAAAAGGGGATGGGGTGCAGGTGTGCTTCTGTGTAACCCCCCCCCCCCCCCCCCCCCCCCCTCAGGGGGCACTGACTTTGCTTTCATTTGCTTATTTGAAGCCCCTCTCCAGAACTTGCCTCTTTCTGAATTAGAAGAAGCAATAATCCTCATACATATGCCCTAATCAGTAATATGCTAGCAGCAACATTTAACAGACAGTCGTAAATCCTTTGTTTTCTCTTTCTCTTGAAATGCACAAGGGTGACTGTTACAGTATATGATGGGTTTTTTTCTGTTTTTTTTCCTGGCTTTTTTTCATAGTTCTGAGTATATTTGTCTATCATTTAATGTCTCTATGAATCGAGTACAAAAGGACCCCAATGTAATGAAGCCATTGTGCTTTGGGCTTAAATCCTATTAGTAGACCTTGTATCTGGACTGTACTGACCTGTGCTGTGCTTTCCTATGCAAACTTCTAATAAAGTATTCAATCAATCAATCTTCCCCTTATTGTTTTCTTAAGGCAGTGCTTCTCAAAGAGGTGTCCGTGTACCCCCAGGGTCTTTGAAGGTGTTCCAACCAGGGTATACCCTGGCTAATAGCATCAACATTATTTTAACCTTTTTAAACTCACAATTAGAGATGCACCGATATGGAAAATCTTGACCAATACTGATGTTTAAAATGTAGCCGATAGCCGATGCAGATACCGATATTTGTTTATTTCCCCTTTTGTGCCAGGGAAACAAATAAAATCAACATTATAAGAAATAACTGTTCTGAATATACTCTCTTGGTAGCCTGCGAATAACGAACACACCAACACAGCCAGCGCAAAATGTATGCTAATCAACAACAGATAAATATCGGCTACTGCCATCGGTTAATGTCACCTTCATTTGCATGTACCGATATTGACCGATAACGGCAAACATCGGCCGATACCGATGTGTGGCCGATATATCGGTGCATCCCTACTCACAAATGTTGCGATGTGACACATTGTGAGCATCAGCTGTTTAGATTAAAGGGGTCCATATCAATTTGAGGGTCCTTGACATGAAAATATTTGAGAACCACTGACTCCATCTTGAAATGCTGATCCTTAATTTGTGTGACACTGTGGCTGACATTTGGTGCCATGAAATGCAATAAGGGGAGCACTTTAAACAGCTGTCCAAATTCTTGGCAAGCCCCAGGACAGAAATAATTATAAACATAGGGAAATGTCCATTATCAGCTCAGAGAAGACGGCTCCTGTGGATTAGGAGCTGTACAGAGAGTATCTGTGCGTGTGCCATCTTTCCATTTAGCTTTTTCTGTTGGTTCTCCATCCTTGACACATTGCCAAAGCCATTAACTGTTGTAGAATTGTGTGTGTGTGTGTGTGTGTGTGTGTGTGTGTGTGTGTGTGTGTGTGTGTGTGTGTGTGTGTGTGTGTGTGTGTGTGTGTGTGTGTGTGTGTGTGTGTGTGTACTCCACCTGTGCAGATGAGGCCATCATGTTGGTCACACTCTCGGTCATCACACTCACAGTACTCCCCAGACACCCACCAGTCCTGGGGAGAGCACATACACTGGCCACAGTGACAAGACCCTACCGAAACACACGCACACGCACACGCACACGCACACGCACACGCACACGCACACACACACACACACACACACACACACACACACACACACACACACAGACTTGTATTACTATACTCGTGAGGAGGACGTCAACATGTTTAGACAGTGATTTTATTTAAAAAATGAAATCTTTAACCTAAAGACAAAGCATGTGGATCAGCTATGTTTCGGCACATGACACTGACCAAACTATGTATAGATCATATTTAACTCGAATTCCAACCCCTAAACATAACCCAGCCTGAATCCTTTCCTAATCGTGAACATATCTCTAAAAATATAGCTTATTTTTCCTCACCAATAAAACTGGTCCTCACAATGTATTATTCTCATATTCTGCTATACTTGTGGTGACATTTGCTCCTCAAGCATACGTACACACACAACACACACACACACACACACACACACACACACACACACACACACACACACACACACACACACACACACGCACGCACGCACACACACACGCGCATTCATACAAACACACTGTTGGAGTCTAGAACCATGATACTGTATTTTAAAAACTCCTGTAAACGTCCACAATGTCTCCTGTAATTCATTTTCTGGAGACGATCAACAAAAGGCGGAAGCAATATGAGATCATCCACTAGCCCCCTTGTCTATGCACCCAAACAAACCGTACCCTCTTTTAACATCCCTCTCCTGCCCTCGCCGTCCTCTCATCATAATATTTTGCTTCCCTCCGCTCCTCAAGGACAGCAGGACATGTAGGATAATAAGGTGTTAAGTGTTCTGGTGGAGAAGGAGGCTGACGAGACAGAAATGAACGTACGAGTCTGGTGTTCTCAAAGACCTGGCCACAGGGACGTGCTGGGCCCCTGATTCAGCCCGGGAAAAAGAGTTGGAGAGGCCCTCATTGTGCGCTATAGAGAGAGATCTCTCTCTATAGCACTGCTGCTACTCAAAGATTTGTGACAAAGTGACAAGCCAGTGGGCCAATTACATGAGTTATATTTCGTAGTTTTCGGGTGGAAACCTTGTATGTCCAAAACTGTTTGTTTTGTATTTATCATTTTAAAAATGATTTAAACTAGTGAAAACAGCCGATCTACAAGCACACAACGCCTCGCTCCGCGAGGCGTTGTGTGCTTGTAGATCTGCTGTTTTCACTACTTTTGTGCAACGGCCTTGTATGATGAAGCAGGGATTTGCTTTGCGAAAAAATTTACAAATTTGAAACTTGGAGATTCAAGGTTTCTGCCTGACATTTTAGTTACATTTTTTTCCTAATGGCCGGCCTGGACCGGCCGGGAATGAACCGGCCATTCGGGAGTTGTCCCGCTTTTCCCAATGGCCAGCACGTCCCTGCCTGGCCATGGTGGGAGTGTGGTGGGGGGGATTGGGGGGGTTTATTAGGAACCAGTCTGAGTGTTGGAGGCCAGCCTCCACTTGACACTGCATTTCCTTGTTGTCAGGTGGAAGCCTTCTATGTCCAAAACCGTTTGTTTTGTATTCATCATTTTAAAGATGAATTAAACTAGTGAAAATGTGTGCTTGTAGATCTGCTATTTGCACTAGTTTTGTGCGACAGTCTTGTTTGATGAAGCAGGGCTTTACTTTACGAAAAAAAAACGTACACATTTGAAACTTGGAGATACGAGGTTTCTGCCCGACAGTGACGATTTGACAGTGGGAGGAATGAGGGAAAGTACGAGAGAGAGTGCAAGAGAGAGAGAGAGAGAGAGAGAGAGAGAGAGACGAGGACAGAGAGTCAGACGAGGTACGGAGATGAGGGGAGGGGAGAGGAGAGGAGCTGAGAGAGATAGTCTTTTATGTTTGTGTCTGAATGCTGTGGAGCGTGGAGAATGAACATGCTCGTCTTCATTTCCACACCCCTGGCTCTTAACTCTGTGCAGGGATGGACCAACATGCGGTTGGACTGTTGCATTTTCCTTTTAATACAGTACCTGGCCTGTAGACCTGTTCGCAATTTGGTGTGAGGGGAGTTTCTCACCTGAACTGAGTCAGTGGGTCCCTAGACATGAATAATCACAGAGGTGCTCGTTCGCCATAGTGGCACGAATGGCGCAATGGCTGAATCAAATATGGCTGCCATTGGCTATGATGAAAATCCAACTTTTCTGTTTCTGGGTGTATATTCACATGTAATACCTCCATTTGGACTAATTGGGGTATGGGGAATTCATTTCTGATATTGTTTTGACCATTTTTGGGTGATTTGGACGTTGAAAGGTCATGGTCAAGGTCATTTTGCTATTCCGAAGACCATGGCCATAACTTTTGGCCATTGTTAGGAGTCAAAACAGGTGCAATAGGTCTAAATCAACAAATTCTGACATGTATAATTCATTTCTGATATTGTTTTGACCATTAAGGAACATCTTGTCTTTGAAATATCAATGTCAATACCATTTTTCAAAAACAATTGTATTCTTTACTAGCACTTTTATTGTACTTGTTCATAATAGTTTGTTTTGTTTATAACAAAAGACATACTAGTGAGAAATACAACAAGTAAACATCCCCATTTAACTTTAAAGGGGGATTTTAAATGAGCAAATAAGACTATTTAAGAATAAAAGTGACAAATAAAATCACACACAAAATGAACTAACCATTTCCCTCAAAGTGCAGCATATTGTGATTGTGTGCATGCTAGTTAGTGTGATGTGTTTTTACAGGATGGATTTGCCATTGTTCCACCACAAAATATGATGCACAGAACTCCACCAGCAAGGCAGCCATATCATTGAGTGTCACGTTTCAGACATGGCAGGAGTATACTAAAGTCGAAGTGTTCCATCCATCAGGGTTTGACATTGACTTTTTGAGGCACAAAAGTCACTTGTCCGGATAAAAAAAAAGTGTCTAGTCAGACATTGAAATAGAATGAATAACAAAAGGACTGCTAATGACCCCCCTTGCTCCCTCCACCCTCCACTCCATAGTATGGACAGTCCATAGTCTGCATATACAGCACAAAGCTGCTAGGAGCGTCACAGAAAAAAATTAAACCAAGATCCACTTGTTCAAGTACATTTTTAATGAACAGGGCAAGCCTTAATGTCATGCCCTGATCCATGTTCCATTGGTTCTACGTTCTAGTCTTTCCTCAGGTTCCTTGGCTGTTACAAGCAGGTGGCAAGAAATGCACTAGAAAGGTGCCTTGTTGGTCTTAGCTGTTGTACTTCTCTGCTACCAATGCTGAGTCTTGTTCTGTCAAATTTGGTTAGATATTGTACTCGTCAGAAGCCATAACTGCATGTTTAATCCTCACCTGGCCCATGCAGTCATCTTCAGTCTCCAAGGCATATGTGCCTTGATCACTGTCTTAGCTAATGGTGTTCCAAGATGAGAGACTGCTTGATGAAGTGGAAGCATGTGCCGATTCTCACCAGTGCCATACTGCTGCCAGATCTCCTTCATCCCCAGTGCTTGTAAATATGGGGTCTAATATAGCAGTTATGTGAAGGAGACAACTCCTCTCTGGGGACGGGGTCCGCTCATAATTCCAACATCCAACTATTCCAACCATTAGCTTAGTGAAGGTTAGGGTTAGAGATAGGCTTAGTTATAATAGAGTCAGTACATGCACCATGTGTCAGCCTCCTCAATCCTATCCAAATGTCTGGGATCTCTACTCCACCAGCCGCCTATTTCATCATCTTATATTTACAATTGAGTAAAAGCCGCATCCCACTTCAACTCAACGGTAGGGAGAACGTACAGAATAATACCGCCCATAACTCTATGCCGTCCGCTCATTCGCTAGAGAGCAAGAGAGAGAGAGAGAGAGAGAGAGAGAGAGAGAGAGAGAGAGTCTCAGGTTACAAGAGGGAAGGGGGGGGGTTCAGCTGCACAGGGGGAGAGAGAGAGAGAGAGAGAGAGAGAGAGAGAGAGAGAGAGAGAGAGAGAGAGAGAGAGTCTCAGGTTACAAGAGGGAAGGGGGGGGTCAGCTGCACAGGGGGAGAGAGAGAGAGAGAGGGGTCAGCTGCACAGGGGGAGAGAGAGAGAGAGAGAGAGAGAGAGAGATAGAGGTACTGTACAGTAAGGTACAGTAGTAGAACTGCAGCCAGCGGTATTTAATCGGTAGACACAACCAAATGCAGCACTCCAATTGGCTAGGACTGATCACGTGGCACACAGAGTTCTTAACCGGAAGTGCGTCCGGCGGTCAAATATGTCCGACCGGAAACGTGCTGCGGCACAATAGTTCCGCCACAATAGTTCCCCCCCCAAAAAACTTTTTTTTTTTATTTTTTATTAACTTTTTTATTTTTTCAAAAAACTTTTTTTTTTTTTCAAAAAACTTTTTTTTTTTGAAAAAAAAAAGTTTTTTTGGAAAAGAAAAAAAAGTTTTTTTGGAAAAAAAAAAGTTTTTTAGTAAAGAAGCGGGCGTGGACTCTAGATGTGAGCGGCCCGAAGGGCCGCGAACCTCTAGTCAGAGACAACAGAGATGACAATGGTAAATGGACTGCATTGACAGTATATAGCGCTTTTCTCCAAAGCGCTTTACAATGTATTTCACATTCACCCATTAACATACATATTCACACATACATTCACACACCATGCAAGGTTCCAACCTGCTCATCGAGAGCAGTTAGGGATTCAGTGTCTTGCTCAAGGACACTTCGACACATATGTATTCGATCCGGGAATCGACCCTGGAACCTTCAGATTCCATGGCAGCCGTTCTACCTACTGAGCCACCATATTCCAAACACACAGCTGGAGAGCTGTTTGTTCTCTTCAGACACACACCCAGAATTTGTAAAGTTGCTGAGGGATGGGTGTGTCTGTCAGCTCTGTTGTCTCTGATGATGAGGAGCTCCCTGCAAAAGGGGCTGGTGGTGAAGAGATCCCAGACCTCTTGAACTAGATTGAGGAGGCTGACACCAAGCTGGTGGTACATGTGGAGTCAACTGGCCCCATTATAACTAAACCTATCCATAACCCTAACCTAATGGACGGAATAATGGGACGCCAGG
Organism: Nannobrachium achirus; assembly: GCF_963921795.1. NCBI lineage: Eukaryota > Metazoa > Chordata > Actinopteri > Myctophiformes > Myctophidae > Nannobrachium > Nannobrachium achirus. Next base: position 7,289,705 of record NC_137829.1, read on the forward strand.
ATTATGAGCGGACCCCAGAGAGTTGTCCTAGTCTCTACACCCCAAACTTCCAAGCACTGGGGATGAAGGGGATCTGGCTGCATTATGGCACTAGGGGTGCACTATGGCACAGGCTTACACTGCATCAAGCAGTTTCTCATATTGGAGCACCATTAGCTAAGACAGTATCAAGGCACATTATGCCTTGGAGCCTGGAGATGACTTCATGCGAGTACAATATCTAACAAACTTTGGAGCGGCAAAGACCTTGTAGCAACTCATAATGTAATAACGGCTCATAATGTAATAAAAACTCATAATGTAATAATCAGCTCATAATGTAATAAAACAAGACGAACCTCGGTTCGAAGTGAAGCGGTGGACAGATAAAACCTCCAATAGCACATGAAACCAAGTCATTTGATGAGACAATCAAATTGTACATGTTCCTCTCCATGCTGACTATAGCAAAGTTAATAATTATTTAGTATAAACCATGCTATTACCTATAGGGTTGAATTGTCATGTGAAGCTTCACCAATCCAATGCAATAGGTGAGACCTATGCAATAAGTGAGACCTATTGCATATTTGAAAAAGCCTATTCATTCTGGACTGATATTTTACACGTACGGGACAGGAAAAACCTGTTCATTCTGGCCTGGAGTGACCATATATGGACATAAGGTAACGGACATTGTGTTTTTGAAAAACCCTGTTCATTCTGGACTGAGATCACCATATATGGTAATTAAACGGACATTCTGTTTTTGAAAAAACCTGTTCATTCTGGACTGAAATGACCATATATGGGCATGATACACAGAAAGCCATTCATTGGAGGTAACAGACATTCTGTTTTTGAAAAAACCTGTTCATTCTGGACTGAAATGACCATATATGGGCGTGATACACACAAAGCCATTCATTGGAAGCGGTTTCCACCGCTTCAAAAACGAGCGCATAACGTAATAATGTATTTCTCAATAATGTAATAATGTAATAATGTGTTACATTAAGAACCTCCACATAGGAGGCTCATAATGTAATACAACTTCATAATGTAATAATGTATTTTTATTACATTATGAGCTGATTATTACATTATGAGCTTTTATTACATTTTAATTATTACATTATGCGCTTGTTCTTTATTACATTATGAGCTGATTATTACATTATGAGTTTTTATTACATGTCTTTATTACATTATGAGCCCTTATTACATTATGAGTTGCTACACACCCTGCCAACTTTGTTGATGAAGAATGGAGCAACTATCTGCTAAACATGCAGCAAATGAATACATATGGGGATCATTTAGCTGTACAAAGAGCATCCACAATGTTCAACATACAGTTTGTGATTGTATCGACACTGGGTGTTGATGCAACATCGATAATATCCCCATGTGGTCATTATGACGACAGTCTGCCATTGCTAGTTCTGGGCCACTTTGCCGAAAGTCATGGGGACCATTATGTAAGCCTTGATGAACCAGTCACACAATTGATTCAAAGAGTCCAGGAAGCAGAGGAGAGCGCACCACTTCGAACTATCCTTCACTCTGGCCCTAAGTCTAGCCCTCACTCTGGCCCTGACTCGTCCCTCACTCTGGCCCAGGGCCGGATTTATAATAGGGCTTGACGTGCTTGTGCTGAACCACAGGGCATCAACAACCACAGGGGGGCACCAGAGGATCAACTGTAAACAAAAGATATTCACATGTGCTAAGCTAAGCTAACGTTGCTGTCTGAAATGACTGGTTACACTTAAGGGTTTTGAAGAAACGTTAGGTGGATATTAGTATGCAGTACTATGCACAACTCTAAAAGAACTGGTGCACTATTGTGTTGGAGCGCCTCAGTGCGGCTGCAGAGTTAAGGTGCTATCTACCCCTGATTGATTGATTGATTGATTGATTGATTGATTGAAGACTTTATTAGAAGTTTGCATAGGAAAAGGTTCATGACAGTACAGTTCACTGGTACAAGGTCAACTAAAGGGAGATCCTAGTAAGCTTTTCAGCTTATTTGTACAGGAAACCTTCATGTATCTCATATAACAACTGAGACCCCACTATTAACTCATACAGTGCCATCCGGCCACAAGGGGTGCTAGAGTGCCAGAAATTTCTCCATAGACCTTCTTTATAGCTTTCGTCGACCCTCTCCCAACTGGCTTGTGTTTTCACTCCAGTCAATGCTATGGGTGTCGAGAGGAGGAAGCTAGCTGACACGTAACCAAAATGCTAACCCATTTAGAAGCCCGATCTAAAGCTATTTCAGCCGCAAAAAACTTTCTCTTTGGGTCTGGGGACACAATCCGGAGAAAATCCTGTCTAAAGATGTGATTTATTATTGGAGTGGGCGGCGCGATGCGGCCGTTAGCGCGAATACGGCCCGTGGATGGCCGAGTCTAAGTCCCGGCCAAGGATGGACGTCTAGACCGGGGCTTCGTTGAGGCCTCCGATAAAATAATTCATTTTATTAAATATCCCGGACATGTTCGGGATAGGCACCCTGGAATACGTCGCGCCGCCTACAATGAACATTCGGTGAACATTGGGGGGGTCTAAACTTTATTTTAAACCATTTTCAATGGAATAAATCGTCAGAGCATCTAGCGTCTCTCGTTGGTGAGCGCTTGGCGAGCCGGGACCACCCACGTTGCTCCAAGCAGCTCGGGATAAGTAAAATAGCAAATAAAAAATTGTTTTTGATCCCGAATATCCCGAACATGTTCGGGATAGGCACTTAAAGGGTTAAGTAGGGTGACCAGACATCCGGTTTGGCCAAATATCTCTAAAACACTAATATGTCCCGCTTTTCAACATTCACTACTCAATTGTGCCAATAATAGTATCTGTTTTCAGTGGTTGCATGATATTTATCATGTTCTTTTCACGAAAACATGTTCACCTAACTAATCAGAAAACATGTACACATTAATTGCGCGTCTGAATTCAACGCTGAGGCTGTTTGTCAATCACTCACTGCTTGTTTGCAACCCTGCGGTGTATGTGCGCTTGCACAAACGTTAGAGAATGGGCACGCACGTGCGCAATAACTTGCGCATTGCTTTTAGTGTGGACGTCTCTGTTGTTTCATACACCATCTTTGGGCATATTCTACACTATTGTTATTTATAATTTTATAACAAACTAGGTCCAAGCACAGGGCACCAAGAAGGGTAAATCCTGCCCTGCTCTGGCCCTAAACCTGGCCCTCACTCTCGCCGTAAGGCCCTCACTCTGGCCCTGACCCGGTACCTCACTCTGGCCCTAAGTCTCTAGACAGATCAAAGTGGTGCGCTCTTTGAATCAAGTGTATGATTCATACACTTGATTCATACACTTGGTCCATCAAGGCTTACATAATGGTCCACATGACCTTCGGCAAAGTGGCCCAGAACTAGCAATGGCAGACTGTCGTCATACTGACCACATGGGGATATTATCGATGTTGCATCAACACAGAGTGTCGATACAATCACGAACTGTATGTTGAACATTGTGGATGCTCTTTGTACAGCTAAATGATCCCCATATGTATTCATTTGCTGCATGTTTAGCAGATAGTTGCTCCATTCTTCATCAACAAAGTTGGCAGGGTGTGTACTAGCAACTCATAATGTAATAAGGGCTCATAATGTAATAAAGACATGTAATAAAAACTCATAATGTAATAATCAGCTCATAATGTAATAAAAAAACAAGCGCATAATGTAATAATGACAATGTAATAAAAGCTCATAATGTAATAGTCAGCTCATAATGTAATAAAAATACATTATTACATTATGAAGTTGTATTACATTATGAGCCTCCTATGTGAAGGTTCTTAACTCTTATACTGCTTTGAACGTTCCTGTTCGCCCCAATTCTTGAGGTCGAGTAGGGCCAATACGGCCGTTCGTTCGTTTGATGTTTTTTATGGATTATGATAAAAGACGTCCTTGCGCAACTTTTGAATGCATAATTGGTCGTCGGTCGTTTTGAGGACAGCCGGAAACCGTTCATAAAAAAAAAAAGTAAACAGACTGTCCTGGCTCCGCCTGCCCAGAGCGACTCTGCGCCTTCCTAGCTGCCAGGGGCGTCAATTGGGTATGGCAGGGGTATGCAGCTGCCATACCTTGACAGGGGGAAATAATAAAAATGTACTTTTCATCGTGCCTGTTGCTAAGGTATGGCAACATGACTGGTGTCTTCACCAGACACCAGTCATGTTGCCATACCTTAGCTTGTTCTGAACTGACGCCACTGCTAGCTGCTAGCAGCCTTGTGGGACTATATTGTTTTATGCATCGGGCTGTTAGTAGAGAAAGAGAGAGAGAAACGTTGGTAAAAGCGATCATTTTGTCGGAAATCAGTTGTTTTATAGTATTAGTAGTATAGTAATTGTAGTAGGTAGTAGTATTTAGCAGTACTAGAATATTGAGATGTATTAGGCCAACTCAGCCTCAACTTGCTGGTATCATTCCGCCGAAGTGCGACCCTCCCCCCCTGGCCGGAGCAGCAGCCAGCAGCAGAGCAGATCCACGGATAGAAACAAACTTTGTTAGAATTAGGATTACAAACCTACCCGCGTTGGTGACTCAGGACCAGGCAGCGCCCACGAATGGTGGTGGTGGTCGTGATGATGATCATGATGATGATGATGATGAAGAAGAGAAAAAGATCACTGTAGCCGTTGGTATTGAAGATAAAAAGATTGAAGATGGTGCCAGTCGCGAAGAACCGGGGTCCAGAAGTGGATCAAGAGCCTCGTGATATTGTGGAAACCGATCCCGACGGAGCTCGACCCCCGTGTAGGATGGATCCCCCCGCCCGGGGGCTCACATCGCCGCAGCAGCAGAGACCCATGTACCGCCGCCACCGCCGCGAAGAGACAGACGAACTGGGCGATTTGGCCAATGAAGAATGGCTTCCGCGTAGAGACCCCTCGGAGAACAGAGGCCACGATTCTACTGTCCAAAGTAAGACTTCCAATCCAGTGCATGTATGTATTGTATAGTTGTATACTGTATATAGTTGTATACTGTGTGATAACAGAGCATCCGTGTGGAACTGGAAGCCTGGGATGGGGGGATGGTCAGTGATCAGTGAGATAGGGTAACGGTTTTCCATTGCGACGTGTTGCCACTCCGACATTGGGATCCGGTCTAGAGCCCGCCTACTGCATCCGGCTATTTACACGTACACATACATGCAAGAAATGTTTCCGTATCCGGACCGGATCAGTAACTTGATCCAAGCAGTTAGGATCCACGTGCTTGGTTTGTTTTTGTCGCTACTCAGGACACACGTGGAGTTCCTATCACGCGCGTGCACGTACCGCGTGTAGTGTACGTGCACTGCACAGCCTACTAGGATTATTGCCAGACCCATGAAATGGGTAGGCCTACATAAGCAAATGTCGGTCTGTCCGGGTTTTCTATATAAAGGGTAGCCTATATATGATGATGACATGATGATGACATGCCTACAAAAGGCATGATGTCATAAATGATGATGACAGACAGGGGGTCTGGCACAACCAGGTTGACCTGGTCTAGTTTGATGGGAATTTAGGATTTATTGGCTTAGTTTGTGTGTGCGTGCGTACGATGCCTGTGTGTGTGAGAGAGAGGGAGAGGTTTCTTTTTATCGTCATCATCATCATCATCATCATCATCATCAGTAGCTGATGATGTAGCTTTTCAGTTCAATTCAAAGGAGCTTTATTGGCATGAGAAAACATACGTTTACATTGCCAAAGCAAGTGTTACAAATAAAAACTGTTGAAAATGGGGAACATATATACAGTTGGAGGGAGTACAGCTTTGTGTAAACAGAGCTATGTTGCATTGTGACATTTTATATAGGTATACAGGGTATAAAGGGAATTTCACTGTGACAGTAAATGCATGGTAACTATTTACTATAACTGCATTTTATGTTATATATGAACTTATTGTAAGTCATTTGCTAAATGTCAAAATTGTAAATTGATTTGTTTAGATATAAACTATTTGATATTTTCCTGGCTATGATTTTAGATGATGAGTCGACGATGATGATGAGCCTACTTCTTCATTTCCACATCGTGGAAAAACAAACTTTTTTCTGTAAATCAGACTTAGGGAATGTACGTTAATTATCCACTAGGGGGGGCTGGTTGACAAGTTATAGCATTTATTTTTTTTCCCTTGGCCCCCCCCAAACGCTTCAAAAAAAAATTGTGACCCCCCCTGCGTGACTTGAGGAAAATGCATGGCCCCCCCCTCCCTCCCAATAAACAATAGGCTTATGTTTTAAATTCACACCAACAGTAGCAGGCAATAACATGAATGCTGACCTATTAATATAGCACCCTATTTGACAATTGATTGATTAATTGAGGGTACAGAACAGTACAGTTCATTGATACAAGGTCAACTAAAAACGACCCAAAGAAAGCCTTTGGTCTTAAATTTGGGTCCCTTTGTACTCAACTCATACAGAAAGGGTCCATTTGGTTCCATAGGTGGCCTCTTGGGGTTACAACAACACCCCAAACAAAAGAAAGATTGAGCAACTGTGAACTATTTTCCATGATAATAAATCTAAATCATAGTTTAAATATGCTGTTTCTCCTACCTCCTTCCCAGCCGACAGCCTCCAAATCAGTGTAACCAAATGGACCCATCACCCAGCCTCGAGCTGGAGGGTCCATTTTGTGCCTTCTCTGGGTACAGAAACTCCCAAAGCAGTGGCTAGTTTCAGAGCCACCTGCTATTCTCGTTTAACATAAAGTGATAGTTCGCCTATGTTTTAACCAAAGCTGTATGAAATACTTGCCAGTAATGTAGTTGTTGGAAGGGCATGAATTGGTTATGATTCCCGTGGTCAGACTTAGTCATTTTTGTGCTGAATAAAAGTAGTTCCATTGAGTTGGCTGGCCCCAAATGTTATAATAAACTAATCCACAAAACTGCCATCATTATCATTGTTGACATATTTCTACTATAGAGCGAGTTTCGTTCAACTTTGACCACTCTGTCACATGGTACTATTTCTTGTGTCGAGTAAGATCACTGCGCCCTATCACGGCGTGTGCTTGTTGTGCTGTGCTGCAGCACACGCCCCCATAACAAGTGGTTGCATGCAAAGTTGCAAACCAGTATGGAATAGTCTAGCGCAGCTGATCTATCTGACGTTGCTAACACAAGGGAGATATATTATCCAGAATATCCACGACTTACTGGATAAAAGAAAAACCTCTTCCACCGTTTCCCCAAGGATAAGGACACCAGACAAGTTTGGCTTTTTGGAGCCTGTGGGTTTTCCTGTTCTTTTTTAGCTCTGGTCCCGTAGCTAACGCTACGCTATGTCACTGGTGAGCACTTGCGCACAGAGCCGCGGCAGCCCAGGCTGCTCAGCCTCTCGTCTGTAGTAAAAATAAAATATATACTTTCACTACTCACCAAAACAAAGACGGTTCTAAGATGTTGAAAGCCTACTTTCCTTAGTGGCAACACTCGTAGCCCCCCACCTCACGTCTAAAATACACATTTGGTGCAGAAAAAGAAATATTTCACTGGAAGTTTTAGCTACTCCACACCGCCCTCTACGGATATTGTCAATAGAAAAGTCCATTGACCAGATTTTGCCTTCCGGTGAAATATTTTCTTTTATGGCGAGAAGTTAATTTTTAGAGATGAGATTTAGACACAGATTGCCCCCACTACGGAGAGTAGGCTTTTTACTCTATGAAGATGTCTTCGTTTTGGTGAGAAGCGAAACTGTACTTTGTATTTTTACTACAGACGAGAGGGTGGGCAGCCTTTCCAACGGCGCATTGGCGCAAGGGCTCATAGGTGACATAGCACTACGCACTACTTCAGTGCACTACGCTATGGACCAGAGCTACTGTGTTCTTACATTGACGAGGGTAAAACAACGTAGGACTAATACATAACATATATTGTCTGTACCATTGGTTCTCAAAGTGGGATCCGGGGACCCCCAGGGCAGGGTCTTTGAGGGAATATAAGGGGGTCCCCAGCTAAAATTATAGTTAGGACCGAAGGCGAGATTTTGTTTTTCCCCCGGTGGTGTACTGCGCCGGCTGCGCCCAATGAATGCGCTTCTTGTGAGGACTACAGAAGCGGAATATACCAAGTCAAGTCACCATCAGGGGGAACTTGATAAAGATAGGGGAGTAAACACGTGTGAAAAATAACAAAAGAAAACATTTTTTGAATACAAAATTCAACAAATTAAAGTTGCATGACCCCCCCTCCAGCCAAAATAAAAAAGTCATGGTCCCCCCTATTGCTCAGATAAATATTTGATATCCCCCCCCCGCTATGGACCATACCAACCTTAAGTATTAAACGAACAGTCCCTTAGCACCATGCACATGCTCACATAGACATCAAAGGGGGCTTGAGCCCCTGCCCTTTTATCCATCTGTAAAAAGTGCCCTCTCCAGACCATGAATGCTGTTTTTACATAATTACTATATATATATATATATATATATATATATATATATTTGTGTGGTAAGCAGGAAGTGCATAGAATGTTAGAGAGGCAGGGGTTGACATTTCTAAAACGGCCTTTTGATGAAAATAGTAGGCCCCCAACCTCCACGCATTCTGCTGTGACGCGTTGTGAGCTTGAAGGTGTACTATTTTTCATGTATTTTATAGTAATTATGTATTTGTATAATTTACAGATCGACCATGGGCTCGTGTACGAGTTCAGCAGACCCGGTGGAGCCCTTCCGGAGGAGCCTGGCTGGAGTGAAACAGAATGGAGCCCCAGGCCCTGTGCAGGCTGAATGACACACACGCACGCACGCACGCACGCACGCACGCACGCACACACACATATACACTCTGTACTGTAGACATGTAGTGTCACAGTAGTGTCACAGTGAGATAAAGAGAACCCTGAAAGCTGAAGCAGGATTCAGGCTGAAGCTCATGTCACTGTGTCAATGTTCTGCACTGCTCTTACTACTGCTCTTACTTCTCTTACACACTAAAAGTGTGTAAAAAGACACTTTTTCTTGTTTTTATTTTTTTGAATTTGTTTGTAAACAACCACTGATCATAGGTGTGATGTTACTGAAGCCAACAATAAAAGGCTAAAGAGAGATTTCTGCCTGAAAATGTATTCTTCACAAAAATGCATTTTTCTCAGCTTTATGTTCTCAAAGAGCTGTTTTTAGGCCACATTCTGCAGCTTCTAGCTAATGAACAGAACAAGATAAAAACTCGAAATCTTTTTCTGTTGCAAAGTAGACATTCTATTCTTCGTTGCCATATAATTGTTGTCTTTATAGTCAAAACCAAATTTCTCCAGTAGGCCTTCAAAGATGAGCGACAATTCTCAATTTAGCTGGCAGAGGATTGAGCTTTTTGTTCAATTATGTGGCAGTAAAAGAGTTAATGTAACACATTATTACATTATTGAAAAATCCATTATTACATTATGCGCTCGTTTTTTTATTACATTATGAGCTGATTATTACATTATGAGTTTTTATTACATTTTTCTTATTACATTATGAGCCCTTATTACATTATGAGCCGTTATTACATTATGAGTTGCTACAGACCTTGACAGAACAAGACACAGCATTGGTAGAGGAGAAGTACAGTACAGCTGCTTAAACCAACAAGGCACCTTCCTAGTGTATTTCTTGCCACTTCTTGCAACAGCCAAGGAACCAGAGGAAAGACTAGAACCAATGGAACATAGATGGATGGAAGGAACACACAACTTTAGTACACTTCTGCCATGTCTGAAGCGTGACACTTGATGATATTGCTGCCGTGCTGGTGGAGTTCTGTGCATCATATTTTGCCATGGAACAATGGCAAATCCATCCTGTATAAACACATCATTCTAACTTGCATCACAATAAACAATTGCAATATGGTGGAAATTGTTATTTCATTTTGTGTGTGATTTTTGTTGTGTGATTTTATTTGTCACTTTTATTTGTAAACCGTCTTATTTGCTCATTTAAACACCTATTTAAAATCCCCCTTTAAAGTTAAATGGGGATGTTTACTTGTTGTATTTCTCACTAGTAAGTCTTTTGTTATAAACAAAACAAACTATTATGAACAAATACTATAAAAGTGCAAGTAATGAACAAAATCGTTTTTGAAAAATGGCATTGACATTGATATTTCAAAGACAAGATGATCCTTAATGGTCATTAAGGACGCCAGGAATTAGTTGATTTAGACCTATTGCACCTGTTTTTACTCCTAACAATGGTCAAGTTATGGCTATGGTCTTCGGAATAGCAAAATGACCTTGACCATGAACTTTCAAGGTCCAGATCACCCAAAATGGTCAAAACAATATCAGAAATGAATTCCCCATACCCCAATTAGTCCAAATGGAGGTATTACATGTGAATATACACCCAGAAACAGAAAAGTTGGATTTTCATCATAACCAATGGCAGCCATATTTGATTCAGCCATTACGCCATTCGTGCCACTATGGCGGACGAGCACCTCTGTGATTTTTCATGTCTAGGGACCCACTGACTCAGTTCAGGTGAGAAACCCCCCTCACAACAAATTGCGAACAGGACTTTAAGCCAGGTACTGGATTATTTGCAAGCTGCATTTATAAGTGAATAATGAACATAAGAGTATAATCACGTATACTGTACCTCTTGATAAAATAGAGGGCGAGGTCGCGCCAATGTATATCGGACCAGTTACCCATATATGGAGATCCATGTACTGTATGTAGTACATCCCTTTTATGCCCATACATGGAGATCCCTGTCTGAACCAGCCGCACAGATATGGGCTGTCTTCCTCCATATATGGGCATTCCCATACAAAGTCCTGTTATATGGGCTTAATATTGTTGACATCAGGGATCTCCACGTGAGGGCATAAAAGGCATTCTGTTAGAGTGGTTCCCATGACTTAACAACATACAATATCCTTTATGCTCATACATGGAGACCCCTATCTGAACCAGCCACACAGATATGGGCCATGTCTTGGCCATCTGGCCAGTGATTTATATCGATGACATCAGGGATCTTCATAATGGGCATAAAAGGGATTCTGGGGAATACCCATATATGGACTTTTACCTACAGTAGGTGATGTCACCTGTGATATCACCTGTGATGTCACAGTGATATGTCAAGGGAACCAACCCATACACTGTAAAAATACAGTGTCAAGCTGTGACATTTCTCATGGTAAACTGCGACCTTCGGTCGCAAAAACAATTGAACATTGTTTGAGTGTTTTCTCTTTCTGGATAATGTTCTGCATTTTAAATGTCATCGTGAGGGGAACATATTTTCAGGAATTTTCAATTGTGATGCCGCAGGCAAGGCTGACTGGCTGGCTGGCTGGCTGCCTATGTGCATGTCCTAGTGTGCTGACAGTCAGGTGCAGGCATTATGCTTAAAGATGGGGTGCTGTGATCTTTTCCCCCCTACAACATAATCATCAGGTATTATAATTATACTTGGAGAAAGATTTATTTTCTTCAAAAAAGTGTACAGAAAATGTAAAAATTATGTTTTATGTGGCCACACCCACGCCGTCAGGTGGGTGGTGACCCAGCTGAAGTTAGCCACACCCACAGTTGTTGCTGGATTGTGGAAAGGGGAGTGGATGATATTATGATGTCATTATATCAGTGTATTTCAATTGGGCCTTTTGACTCTTCAGTCATGGCTTTCAGCTTTCAGGAAGTAACCAAAAATACACAGGGAAGACATATTTGCATATTACAACCCCACCTGGGGGTCTGTCTACCAGTAACGCTCCCTAATCGGGAGATAAGCGACCGTAGGTCACTTATCTCCACAAATAGGGCAAAAATGTGTTTTGCCAAAATCTTCCTGATCCATGTTGATGGGATGAGTGTAGACATACTGTGTACCGATTTGCGTGATTTTAGGGCAAAAATTGTAGGAGCAGTGTCCAAAAATTTGTTTTGCAAGAATCGGCTTCATGGTGGCGCTAGAAGAGGGCCATGTGAGAAATGAGGGGTGGGGTCTCCGCGCCGGCAAGGCGGACGAATAGGTACCGGCCCCGGCTGTCCCGGTCGCTCCTAGCCGGAGTTACGGCATTTTATGTGAGCTGCAGTGTAGGGGGTCCTCCACTGGGGGCGCCACCACTTTTGCATCCGTTCTGGAGCACCAGGAGTGGGTGGTCCCCAGGAATTCCCCGTGAGCAGCCCCGTGGGGGTGGTCATTTGGTCAGTTTAGCACATTTGGTCATTTTTTACATCTGGGGGTCCCCCAGGGACCTGGGGGTCCCTGGAGCTCCGGGGGTCCTTGGAGGTTGTAGTTTGGCAGGTAAGGAAGGTGTGTGCAAAATTTGGCATGGATCGGGGCAACGGTTGCGGAGATATGAGCAGGGCAAGAGTGTGACGTGTGAGGTGTGACAGACAGACTGACTGACTGACTGACTGACTGACTGACTGACTGACTGACTGACGGACTTACACTTTGTGCAGGGTTTGATAGTAAATGCGACCTACGGTCGCAATTAGAGTAATGTTAACTCCATAGACAAATACAAAACAGAAAAAAGTACAAAACTATGGCACCACCTCTTTTCGAATTAATGCTCCGTCGTACAACGTTGTCGCTCACTGAATATTGCAGACCCACAAGCAAGTAACCAGTAAGGCTCCCTAATCGGGAGATAAGCGACCGTAGGTCACTTATCTCCACAAATAGGGCAAAAATGTGTTTTGCCAAAATCTTCCTGATCCATGTTGATGACATGAGTGTAGACATACTGTGTAGTGATTTTCGTGATTTTAGGGCAAAATCTGTAGGAGCAGTGTCCAAAAATGTGTTTTAAAAAATCGGCCTGGAGGTGGCGCTATATGGGACAGATTCATGTTGATGGGATGAGTGTAGACATACTGTGTACCGATTTGCGTGATTTTAGGGCAAAAATTGTAGGAGCAGTGTCCAAAAATGTGTTTTGCAAGAATCGGCCTCATGGTGGCGCTAGAAGAGGGCCATGTGAGAAATGAGGGGTGGGGTCTCCGCGCCGGCAAGGCGGACGAATAGGTACCGGCCCCGGCTGTCCCGGTCGCTCCTAGCCGGAGTTACGGCATTTTATGTGAGCTGCAGTGTAGGGGGTCCTCCACTGGGGGCGCCACCACTTTTGCATCCGTTCTGGAGCACCAGGAGTCGGTGGTCCCCGGGAATTCCCCGTGAGCAGCCCCGTTGGGGTGGTCATTTGGTCATGTTTGCGCATTTGGTCATTTTTTACATCTGGGGGTCCCCCAGGGACCTGGGGGTCCCTGGAGCTCCGGGGGTCCTTGGAGGTTGTAGTTTGGCAGCCAAGGAACGTGTGTGCAAAATTTGGCATGGATCGGGGCAACGGTTGCGGAGATATAAGCAGGGAAAAAGTGTGACGTGTGAGGTGTGACAGACAGACGGACTGACGGACTCACTCACACTTTGTGCAGGTTTTGATAGTAAATGCGACCTACGGTCGCAATTATATTGAAATTCTGATCCAGAGGCGTCAATTGGGTATGGCAAGGTATGGCAGCTGCCATACCTTGGCTACAGGGGGAAAAAATAAAATGTACTAATAAAATGTAAATTCATCATGCCTAATGCTAAGGTATGGCAACATGACTGGTGTCTTGCACGCGTGCCACTGTTCTGCTCACCTTTCCCACTGCACAGTTTCCCGTCATCGGTCTCACAGAGCTCCTTGCTCTGTGTGTCACTCATGTCACATGTCCGTGGGAACTGGCAGAGTTTCCCGAACCACTCCCCCTCACAGATACAACGTCCACAGGAACAGTAGCCATGACCTGTGAAAGAAACACACATCCAGTCACATCTGGACTGTTCATTTCATCACTTCTACCCTATTATCAATGATTCACAACCTGTGGGTTATAGGGTCCACCGCTGGAGTGGTGTAAAGTAACCAAGTACATACTATGTTACTTTTTTAATAAAACAAATCTTACAAATTGTCCTAACTATTAAATCGCTAAAGTTTTAGAACCCCAACTCCGTTAATTTCAGCCCCTAAAGCCTTCTGTAAATATGTTTTCTATGATCCTGGCCGGGGACCGGATTTCCCGGCAAAATTACGTCATCTGCATCATCCGTATACCTTGTGTATACGTTGGCCAATCACATCGCGGATCATACACACATGATACACTACCGGCCAATCACAGCGTGTGCTGCGTCTCTTCAGGGAAGTAGCCTCCCTCAGCAACAGTGTTTACGATGGTGAAGGATTCTTGCCTCTTACTCCCCAAATCCTGGTCAGAAAATTACGTTCTACCCCTCTACGGATTCGTATCGGTCGCGGTGGTTTGCGGCCCCGCTCCGGTGGTCCGCGGCGACTCCGGGCGAAAAACGTCCGAAAAAAGCAATACCGCTACTGACCACTAGCTGGCAACTTACACAGTATAGCTTTAAAGTTGTACCATGTAACTTTTTTTATAAAACAAATCTTAAAATTGTCCTAACTGTTAAATCGCTAAAGTTTTAGAACACCCACTCCGTTATTTTCAGCTTCTGAAGCCTTCTCTTTATATGTTTTCTATGATCCTGGCCGTGGACCGGATTTCGCGCCAAAATGACGTAATCTGCATCATCTGTATACGTTGTGTATACGTTGCCCAATCACATCGCCGATCATGCACACATGGTACACTACCGGCCAATCACAGCGCATCTTGAAGTGGGGTCGCCATATTTGTAGTCGCCCGTGTGTCTCTTTACTCAAAAGGTAATCTCGCCTACCAGGCAGGGTGAAGTAGTCCGTTTCTCCGGAATGCCTGAACGCACAGGAACCAGGGACCCCTCTAAAGATAGCTCTCGGCGTTGTGGAGGCAGACGCGGGGGTGTGAAGGTACGAAAAACGGGCGAAAGACGCGAACGCGACCGCGGTTTGCTATAGGGCTACTGACCACTAGTTGAGCATCTTACACAGTATAGCTTTAAGTATACTGAACTTAGGTACAATTTTGAGGTATTTCTACTTTACTTGAGTGTTTCCAATTTCCAATACTTTTACTTCTACTCCACACTACATCTCAGAGGCAAATATAGTACGTTTACTCCACTACATTTATTTGTAGACTTTAGTTACTAGTTATTTTTTAGATTTTGATTATTATTACAAAACATACCCCCTTCAGCCCTATATAGCCTACATTTCGGCCATTTGAAAATAGCTGATCTGCTATTTTCAAAGGATTTTATACGTTTGAAAACTTGAAATGGGACATTTTGCAAAGTGAGTACTTTTTTTTTTTTAACTTTTGGTACTTTAAAGGAGTAGTTCGCCCCAAAATGTTTTTTTTCTATCAACTTCTCGCCCATGGAGACTTGAATTCATGGATATTTTGTTGCTTTTGTCACATTCAAGCCAATAAAGCCCCCATTGATTCCGATAAGGGACCCAAAGACACTTTGGGTCCCCTACCGGAATCAATTGGGGTAAATTTAGGAATGCGACAAAAACAAAAGAATATCCATGAATTCAAGTCTCCATGGGCGAGTAGTTGATAGAAAAAAAGGCATTTTGGGGGTGAACTACTTACTCCTTTAAGTACTTGTCTACATTTTTATACCAATACTTTTGTACTTTTATTCAACTACACTTTGACTAGTGACTACTTTTACTTAAGTAAACCATTTGAGTACTTTTTACGCCACTGTGTGCACCTAAATAGTTAGCAAAACTTAAAAAGATTTTAATGACAAGTAAAACGCCATAATGGTGAGTGGCGACCGTAGGGCCATGATAAAAAGTTATCAAATAATGTGTTTTTCTTTAATAAAGTGATATGAGGGCAATGAGGAGGCATTTATAAACACTATTATTCAACTCAAATTAATTTGAGGAAATACAGATAAACAGGCACTTTTTACTACAGTTGAATTTAGTTCCACTGATCCAAGCTGGAGTCGTGACCCATAAAATTGGTCCGTGACCCACAAAAGGGTCCCGAGCCACTGTTTGGGAACCAGTGTTCTAGTGCAGTGGTCCTCAACCTTTTCAGGCCGCGACCCCCAAAATAATCATATTTTAACTGGGGACCCCCCCACCCTGACGAGCACTAAGAGTTGAGGCATTACATTTTGTATAACATGGTCCTATTGTGAAAATAGCAGCATGTAGATGTGAGCATGTAGATCTGCTATTTTCACAATTCCAGCCCTCTAATATTTGACAATTTGACCAATGTATAATTTGTCATTTTAGATGTATTAAAAAGTCACGGATGTGCAGATACCCTCTATTCACTTAAACTTTATGTTGATTTGTTCACTTTTGAGTGGGAAAATAATGCTTCACATTAAGGTGATCATCTGGGGACCCCCCAAAATAATTTGGGGACCCCCCTGGGGGTCCCGACCCACAGGTTGAGAACCAGTGTTCTAGTGGATGGACCTTTAGACCCATTAGAGAGTACGGGCGTCGGGGTGGGGGGGGGGGCTGATGCAGAACAGAAACACATAAAGTTGACAAGAGAAGAAGGTGAGTCTTGACACTAATAGGCGGTACGAGGAGACATGGGCCACAGGAAGACAAGAGAGACTGCAGGCTTATTGTATTTCCCTGGGAGACATGAAAGGAACTGTCACTGCTGGTCTTGTCCTCGCCTTAATAAACCTCCAGCACTTCAGAGAGGGGAAGAAAAGAAAACAACAAAGAAAGGCTACAGCAGCAGACAAACACTGACAAGTGTACACACACATGCACGCATGTGTGCGCACATAGACAATACAGGCACACTCGCATGGACACACACACGCACGCACGCACGCACGCACGCACGCACGCACGCACACACACACGCGCACACACACATACCACACACACACACACACACACACACACACACACCCACTCATAAACAGGCCACGCCATTTAATTGGTTGAAACAGGTGGTTGGTTGGCAGGGTGGTTTAATGGGTCTGCAACATGACGGAAGTTTACGCACGCACGCACGCGCGCAAGCACACACACACACACACACACACACACACACACACACACACACACACACACACACACACACACACACACACACACACACATCTCTCTCTCTCTCTCTCTCTCTCTCTCTCTCTCTGGGCCGTATTATACTGTATACTTAGTTGCGCACAGGTAACGCATACTGTAGATCTACAAGCTCACAGTGCGTCATTGTGATGCATTGTGAGCTTGTAGATCTGCTATTTTCAAATCAGGCTTCACACCATTAATTGATTCCTCATTGTTCCCTCGTTTCAAAGGACAGTAAATCTATATTGCGGCAATGATCGTTTGGTGCCGATAACATGTATTTCACAGAATACTGTTGAATCTTTCCTAACGTCAATCGTAATGTGATTATATATATATTTCTTTTTACATCCGTATCACCAGTGATAATGTTAATGTGTGTGTGTGAGCCGCAGACACTTATTATTGTTTGTTTTCTTTTTCTTAGCCTATTGTGGATCTTGTCATTCAGTGGTGGAATAGGGGGAGGCTTCTGAGTGTGTGTGTGTGTGTGTGTGTGTGTGTGTGTGTGTGTGTGTGTGTGTGTGTGTGTGTGTGTGTGTGTGTGTGTGTGTGTGTGTGTGTGTGCGTGTGTGTGTGTGTGTGTGTGTGCGTTAGTGCGTGCGTGTGTGCGTGCTTGTGTGCCTGTGTGCGTGCGTGTGTGTGCGCGCGTGTGCATGTGTGGTTTTGTACACAGGGACTAGCTGGAGTTTGTCACTCAACTGGGGTGGTGTGGCATCCTTGGCGGGCCATGCATGGCTGCCTCAATCAGCCAGCCTGGGAGAGCAGTTAATTGCTTTGGAGGAGCGGCACCCATAGCCCCACTTTCAATTAGTCTGTACCTGCCTTCCACACTATACGCACATCACACAGCGCTGCAATACAGAGGCTGGGGAGCCAAGGGAGACTAAGGTGTCTCTGGTTCTTCTATGTAGAATGGTATAAGCCCAGAGAGAGAGAGAGAGAGAGAGATTTCATCAGAGTTTAAGAGTTCACTGACAGAGAGGGATGAGGTGGAAAGAGGGAGAAGGGAAGACATTAGCCAAGTGAGGGATGGAGCTCTGGGGGTTTGGTCCATCTGGGGAGCCAGGGCGCTCCCCCCTACCCACAGCTCCCCCCTACCCACAGCTCCCCCCTACCCACAACTATTCTAGCCACATACCTAATAACTTCCACAGGCCTCCACCTATATCTAATCTGTGTCAACCTGGCAGTTGTGTGTGTGTGTGTGTGTGTGTGTGTGTGTGTGTGTGTGTGTGTGTGTGTGTGTGTGTGTGTGTGTGTGTGTGCGTGCGTGCGTGCGTGCGTGCGTGCGTGCGTGCGCGCGCGTGCGTGCGCGCGCGTGCGTGCGTGCGTGCGTGTGTGTGTGTGTGTGTGTGCGTGTGCATGCATGCATGCAGCTCACACAACAGTGCTTCCCTGCAAGTCCCTGCGAGTGTCCCTGGCCACCGGCTGAAGCATTGTCTCTGGGCAGTCCCCGTGCACAATGAGCCCCAGTAATGCATTCACATAAATATTGCATCCCCCTTAAAGGAGCAACTTGCCCTCGGATACTGCAATGCACCAGTGAAACGGCACAGCTCCCCAAAAGCACGTTAGGGAGCACCTCTGAGCATACTTACTACTCTGGTGTGTGCGTGCGTGCGTGCGTGCGTGCGTGAGCTGCTGTGATAGGAGAAGGACCATCTTAAAGGCTACTAATCATTGTGTATATCCCTGCACTGTCTGCACTGAGTAACCTCGATACATGATTGAAAAACAGTTTGATTTTGTTTTGATTGTATTGTATTGTACTTATTGATTGATTGTGTTATATTGTGTTTTCTCATGCCAATAAAGCCCTTTGAATTGAATTGAATTGAATTGAATTGAATTGAATTGAATTGAATTGAATTGAATTGAATTTAAATTAATTTAATTTAATTGTTTGTGTTGTTTGTGTTTGCGGGAGGGGGGGAGGTATGTGTGTGTGTGGAGGAAGATGGTCTCAGTGAGGGAATAGATTGGACATCCAGGATCAAACACAAAGGCACGTTCCATCATTAACACTTTCCGACTCCTCGTCAGCTCTGACAGTAAAAGCACTGCACTTGTGATCTGCTTATACCTTCAGAGCTGCTAAATGAAGCATGTATCACGTTTGACCACTTCTGCAGCACATCAAGTGCAGCTGAAACAAGAAAACTCTGTGGTGTGTGCATACACAGTGAAAGTGTTTATTACAGCTGACACTGAAAACGAAATAATTTGCAGATATATTATAATAGTACATCTCTCTCTCTCTCTCTCTCTCTCTCTTTCTATGTCTCTCTCAGTATATGCACATAAATATGGGCATATATGGAGATTAAAATGAGGGTACTATGGCGTGCAAACAAAAGTATAACTCAGGCTATAGTGGTATTGCATAGGTATCCATTCTTCCCTTACTAGCATTGACTGCTAGGGTCTCTTGGACTCTGGATCTCTGTGGACACTGTACTATTTTGATAGAGTTGCCCTAAGACACTTTATGTATATATATATTTATATATTATTCGCCCCCCCCCCCCCCCCCCCCTTGCTGTGCTACCACTGGGCAACTGAGTTTCCCCCTTGGGATAAAGGTATCTATCTTAGTCTTACTGACACCACAACCCTCCTGGCCCTCCATTCATTACTCACTCTCTCTTTTCTTCGTCTCTCATGCTATGGTAAATCTTGTCCATTCCCAGTTTTTTTTACTGATTAGGTGCATGGTCTACCTGTTATTGTTATTGTTAATTGGTCTACCTGTTAATGTTATTGTTTTTCTAGATTGATATTCCTATGCATTTGTTGAATTGCTTTTGATGTACTGACATATTATCTTGTTTATTATATTGATGTATTACCTGCTTATTGCAAGTCTACTAAATGCCTTGTAATTCCCAGGTGCAGTCTGACTCGCCACGCGTGAACAATCCAAATTCAGAGCACAAACTGCCCACAAACACATGGAGCAACGTGCATCTTCAAAGGCTAAGAACAAATTCATCACAAATTACATTTTAAGATGGGAGGGGGGGTGTGTGTGTGAGGGGGGAGGGGGTTGCTGACGCGTTTCATATCAAAGAGGGCACACAGACTCACACTGCATTGATCTTCAAAATTCAAAAAGTGTCCGGTCCTGGCATATTCAAAGCGGAGGCCAGCTTGTGTGAGTGTGTGTGTGTGTGCGTGTGTGCGTGCGTGCGTGCGTGCGTGTGTGTGTGCGTGCACCTTAGCAAATAAATTAGGAGCAAGAATTAGAGAGTAAGAAACACTTCAGGGCCTTTGTGTATTTTTCTCCTGAATGTTAATTTAACTATGACACATTGTGTACAAATGGAACCATCTCAACCTGGGTGCTGGGTCCCACTGGTACAAGTGGGCCCCCAAGTAATTGGCAAAACACCAAGATCTTAATGATAACATAACAATACTAGAAGCAGTGCTCTTCCGAGCACAGGTCTCCACCAGGCCTTGCATCCTGGTGGTGCTACTGTATAATAGGCCAATGTAAAAAGGGTGGCATATGTTCTCACCTTAGATCTTTCATGGCAATCGGACGCTGCATGCATGATTTGAAGCATTGTGTTCCAAAAATGTGTTTTGCTAAAGTCTACCTGCTGGTGGCGCTATAACAGGCCAATGTGAAAAAGGTAGCATTTGTTCCTTGACCTAGTGGGAATATGTGTGGCAAATTTCACGGTAATCGCAAGGTGCGTTGATGATTTGAGGCATTTTGTTAAAAAACGGAGCAATCCTGCAAACTTTGGAAGCCAATATTAGCCAATCAGGATGGAATATGAAATATCAGACGGATCGGACTTGATCACATGACTATAGAGATACTGTGTACCGATTCGCGTGATTTTTGGATAAAATCTCAAGGAGTAATATTCAAAAATGTGTTTTACATAAGTCGGCCCAAAGGTGGCGCTATAAAAGGCTGATATGAGAAATGCATGGCAAAGGCTTATCCTTAGCCTCTAGGGAGTGCGCTTACAAAGTTTGAAACTGATCGGTGGAGTTATAGGTAAAGCCACAAATCGGCCTGTTATAGCGCCACCATGAGGCTGATTTCAAAAATTTGAAGTGGCATTTCTTCCTCGACCTAGTGGGAACGTGTGTGCGCAATTTCATGATAATTGCACTTTGCGTTTGGGATTTGAGGCATGTTGTTCAATACGGCTCAATCCTACAAATTTTGGAAGCCAATCTTAGCCAATCGGGATGGAATATGCAAAATTGGACAGATCCGTGTCGATCACATGACTGTCGAGATACTTCCTACCGATTTGTAGGATTTTTGGACAAAATCTGTAAGAGTAGTGCACAGAAATGTGTTTTGCGAACATCGGCCACTAGGTGGCGCTAGAAAAGGCCTATTTGAAAAATGTAGGGCAGAGGTTCTAGATTGGCATCCAGGGAATGTGTGTGCTCACTTTGGCAGTGACCGGGCAAACAGCGACTGAGATTTGGTGCACACAAACTGCCAGGACGCACGCACGGACGGACGCACGGACGGACGGACGGACGCACGGACGGACGAAGGGGAAAACATACTCTCCCCCATGCCTTCGGCTGGTGGAGACAATTAAAACTTTTCCTGCGGTGTGTCCAGTGTCCGCTGTCAGAGCAGCGGTGGTTGGGTTTCCAGGCCCATGGGAGCGGCTGCATGCGGAGGGCGCTCTGACACCGGGCGACGCTGCGACACTGGGAACTTTATTTCCTCTGGTGGGCCAGCCTGGGACATGCATGGACTCAGAGCGGTTGTTGGAGGGTTTCGAGAGCTCGGGACGTCCAGAGGCGAGACAGAAGGGGTGTCTCTCTACTATGGTCGGTGGCTGCCATGTACAGTATGGCGCAGACGTGGCTACTTGTGCCCATGTTGTAGTGAGTGACATTTGTGTTGTATCGAGAAGATATGTGCCATGGGTTTGTGAACGCAACCTTACCCTGCACCGATGGTGTTTGTGTCCTTGTGTGCTTTCCTTCGTGCGGACATGAATAATTTGTTAAAATATATGTGTGTGTGTGTATGTGCGTGCGTGCGTGCGTGCGTGCGTGCGTGCGCGAGTGCCTGATCCTCACCTCCACAGATCTCCCCGTTGATGTCCTCGCACTGGCGGTCGTCACACTCGCAGTTCTTCCCGTGCACACGGCTGTCCCCTGGGGGGGAGCAGGTACAATGCCCGCACTGGCACTGCCCTGCACACAGAGAAGTACTGTAGGTTCATATCTGACAAGTTCAGTGCGCACGCACGCACGCACGCACGCACGCACGCACGCACGCACGCACGCACGCACGCACGCACGCACGCACGCACGCACGCACGCACGCACGCACGCACGCACACACACACACACACACACACACACACACACACACACACACACACACACACACACACACACACTACTCAAGATGTTACTCTCTGACTTCAATCACCCAGTCTCTAGTGAGTGTGGCCACAGGGGAGCATATTGAGTGAGCTTGCAGGCTAATGGTGAAGCTCATTAGAGAGACCTCATCTATTTCAGTGTGTCTGACCCATCAGCAAGAGGTGTGCGGGCCTGCCTACTTATTCCACATTTTGTCATAAATATTCTCTCCGTATGAGTTGCATTCATCATGACCCTCAAACGCAGATTTCTCGAGGGAAAGGCTGTGCAAATTAAACCTTCACATCGAACCATTTACTCAATATACGAGTTTAAATTGCAGGTTTTGTAGGAAAATAAATTGCGTTCGTCCATTAATTGTATCCCCACTTGTGCGGCAAGTTCTGCTCTCTGTAGTCTAGCGTGACATTATTATAAAGGTAACGGTTGATACGGAGCAATGCTTGCTGCCAACACAAAAGTGTACACAACTACACATCTTATCGACGGCGGGGAAAGGACTACAATGAAATACTATTTAATTGTCGTTCAGGCAGGGGTGCCCACACTTTTTCGGACTTGAGAACTACTTTTAAAATGACCAGCTCAACAAGATCTACCCACCCAAAACATTATTATCCCACTGCTGAAAAAATGACCTGAGGGGGCTTTGGAATAGCCCTTAGAATAATAGTGTGTGTGGAGGTGGGGCCTTCCTCCCATTCTGTATGGAAGTGGTAGGTTTTCAGGTTCTTTGCCTCGCACATTTCTATAACTTAGCAACTTTATAATACTACTGACGTTGCATTACTATAGAAGCCTTGATGGGAGCTGACATGTGGGCCTTCTTGATGTCAATCTGTCAAGTCACCATAATCCAAGTGGAAGATGCCAAAAAGAGAAGTTTTGTGATTTTTTTGTTTATACATATTTTTTTACACATGAATTTTTAGG
>NC_137829.1:7318049-7328049 GCF_963921795.1 Nannobrachium achirus
TAGACTTATCATTGAACAACACAGGGTCTCTAACTTGAAGGTCAGTTTGGCACGCAGCCTCGTTTATCTACAAAGCTTGTCTTCTTTTTTTTTTTGGGGGGGGGGGGGCCTTCAATGCCACTTTCCCTGTTGTGAGTCGTGTGACAGCTAGCAAAGGGGTCCAGCGTCTCAACCCAAGATGACAAATCCCAGCGACAGACACCCCCCACCCCCCCCACCCCCGAGCTGTGCTGTGTCACATCCTGTGGTGTGAATGAAAAGGCATTCCATTAGCACCCAAAGCCCAGCGTCTAGTAGGATACAGAACAAACACCAACCGTCGCTCTCCGTATACATCTCAACCCTGCTGGGACAGTGTGTGACACATCTGTATTAGACTGTCTCGAAACAACTGTGGGAAATACTTTTGATATAAAAACATATCGTCGTTGTTGGGTGGAAACCTTGTATGTTCAAAACCGTTAGTTTTGTATTTATCAGTTAAAAAAACATTTAAACTAGTGAAAATAGCAGATCTACAAGCATGGCGTTGTGTGCTTGTAGATCAGCTATTTGCACTAGTTTTGTGCGACAGTCTTGTATGAAGAAGCAGGGCTTTACTTTACAAAAGAACGTACAAATTAGAGACTTGGAGATACAAGGTTCTGCCCGACAGTGACGATATATATCTCCACTGTCGGGCAGAAACCTCCTATCTCCACGCTTCAAATTTGTTTTCAAAGTCTTGTATGATGCACAAAACTACTGAGCAGATCTACACGCACACAACGCCTCGCGATGCGAGGTGCTGTGCGCTCGTAGATCGACTATTTTCAGTATTTTAAATAGTCTTTAAAATAACAAAAATCAAACCTCGGTTCGAAGTGGAGCGGTGAATTTGAGCAGCTGTACCCTATGTGAGTGAGTGAGTGAGTGAGTGAGTAAACTGTGCCTGTGAGTGAGTGGTGAGTGTGCCTGGCCTGCACAAAACAGCGCCCTTCCTTTAACTAGTGTGTTGTGTGTGGCCACTCAAGGTATTGCCAGGCTACGGACATGGCCAGCCAGCCACCCACCCACCCACATACCCACATACCCACGGACATACCTGTCTATTGGGAGCGCTTTCACCGCTCCAAAAAAGGGAAGGCTTTAGAAATACAAGGTTTCCACCCAACAACGCCGATATATACATGTATATGTGTGTGTACTGTATGTGCAGCACTTCACTTTTGGCATAGAGGGGAGGGATGGAGAGTTAGATGGCAATTTACTACTTAGTCCCGTCTCTTCCTAAATTTTTATTGATCAATAAAAAAGAAATGACATTGAAGAGCAGCACTCCTCTCTACTTGAGGAACTGCAGGGTGTTCTGCCAAAAGACACTAGTTGGCGATAGCGCTGAAACAAGCTGAAGAATCACACCCAGTGTGAAGTGAGAGGTTCATGAGTTCATTTCATTAAGTGTCACGCGAAGCTGGGACAGGACGGGACGGACATACATAGAGACAAAGGCAGATGTAGAAACGGTTAGCACCCCTCAAAAACACTTTACCAATGCAGAGCATCGAAAAATGCTTTCTGTGGACACAGGCATTACTTTCTATTTTCCATTCAATCCCTGCCTAATATAGTCTTAATGAGTAGGTTAGTAGGCTCAAGAGTAGGGTGACCAGACGTCCCGTTTTACCCGGGACAGTCCCGTTTTCAAGCTACGTGTCCCGGTGTCCCGACAAATATCTCTAAAACACTAATATGTCCCGGTTTTCAACATTCACTACAAAATTGTCCCGGTTTTCGCCATAATTAAAATAATAGTAGCTGTTTTCAGTGGTTGCATAGACATTTATCATGTTCTTTTCATGAAAACATGCTCACCTAACCAATCAGAAAAAAGGAACAAATGCATTGCGTGTCTGAATTCAACACTGAGCCTGTTTGTCAATCACTCACTGCCTGTTTGCAACCCTGCGGTGCGTGTGTGCACATGCACGAACGTTAGAGAATGGCCACGCGCGTGCGCGGTAACGTGCGCATTGCTTTTAGGGTCCCAGTTTTAGGCAACAGTGTTTTGCGTCCCGGTTTGAGTGGCTGAAAATATGGTCACCCTACTCAAGAGTTATTATTCAAAAGACAGTTACAACCCTGACACGGTGCAACTGAACTGACTTTCCCTAAAATAACACCTGAGAAAGGCTATTACTGTACATGGTTGAGCAAATCCCCTCGTGTCCTCCCTCCCCTCTGGTAGCTGCGATTAATCAGGATTCAGCACATGGCATGGACGGTACATTGGGCTCTGTGTACCGGTGGGCTAATGAATCCATAGGCAATCATTACTGCCGCGTGGCGCCCAGCGAGAGTATATGCTCCATTTCCAGGGTGAATGTTCATTAGCACCTACTGGAACTTCCTATACCTTGCTGGCAAGGCCAAAAGTTACAATACCAAACCTCCTCTACACAGGGGCGTCGCACCAAATTCTGGGCCCTGTGCTTCAACTATTGAAAAATAGCAGATATACAAGCTCACAGCGCGGCACCGAGTGCCGCGCTGCAAGCTTGTAGATCTGCTATTTTTGAAAAATCATGAAAATCTTTGAATATTTCAAATCCTTCTGAGTTTTTTTGAAAAACCTATGTTTCTATGTCAGTGGAGCTCAAAACCTTTTCATGTGAAGGACCCCCAAAATGGTATGTATTTGGCCACGGAACCCCCATCTCAAAATATTGAGTTCCAGGGACTCCCCAGAAGCAAAATTTGAGTTACAAATGTTCGCTCAAAAAATACACATATTCAAAGATTTTCACACATTTTCACGACTTTTCAAAAACAGCAGATCTACAAGCTCGCAGCGCGGCACTCGGGGCCGCGCTGTGAGCTTGTATATCTGCTATTTTTCAATAGCTAAAGTATAAAATAATTAAGGCCCCTCCACCACCTTGGGCCCTAGTAACTCAGTCCCACTTTCCTACCCCTTGTGACACCCCTGCCTCTACACTATTTCATTTAGACACTTCAGCTCAGAAATAACCATTAACTATTTATTCTGAATATAACCATACACCATTTATTGCAATGATGATATTGTATTCAGTTTGGTGTAGTTTGCAGTTTGTGTAACTCTGCCCATGTGATATAACAGATTTATCTGTGTACGCATATCCTGACACAGAATCTGATATCACAAACCCCCCCAGAGCAAAGCATAATATACAGTTAGTACATGCATATAACATTGAACCTTCAGTTGCATGATTTAAGATATCACATACAATGCACAATCAACCATAGTAACAGCTAACACCTAGATGAACATAGACTAGAGGCATGCTTAAATGCACCGTCTGAGATGCAATGTGGGTAAGAGGGCGTCTACAAGTTAGCTTGAAGCGAATGAGAATAAACAGACTGCATTTTTGGGAGTATGAATTAATTAACTTGTTAGCATTATGAATGAGTGGGGGTCCGGGGAAGAGAATAGCAAGAACTGTCTGACTTTCAGTGTCTACATGAACTATTGCTACACTAAATATCTCTGCAGCCTGCACTTTACACCGGTAATATTCCCATCATATCTGCTGTATAGTTCCTATCAGTGTAGTCATGGCAGCTTTCAGCATTCTAATGTCAAATGTACTGTAAGCAGCATAATATATTAACACACATGTGTACAGTTAGTGATAATCATGTGGAGGGGAAGCCCAGACTTTTGCAGAGAACGGAATCCCAGCAGTCAGCAGAAATAATGATAAAAGCCGGTGTTTCTGCGAGGAAATACCGCCGAAGGAAGAATGTGCAATCGACGAGACGAGACTCTGTGCTCTCTGGAAGGAAAATGCTCTGAAGCTGCTGTTTTGAATTTCAAGGCGTTCCTGCTCAAGTCGTGCCAGCCGCACTCATCCATGCCTCGATGGTTTTTCCTATTCTGTCACCTTTGCTTTCTCTCTTTCTCTCTCTCTAGGGGCGTCACAAGGGGCGGGGGGGGACTGAGTTACTAGGGCCCGCAAGATGGAGGGGCCTTCATTATTATACTTTAGCTGTTGAAAAATTGCAGATCTACAAGCTCACAGCGCGGCACAAAGTGCCACGCTGCAAGCTTGTAGATCTGCTATTTTTGAAAAGTCGTGAAAATGTGTGCACATCTTTGAATATACTGTATGTATTTTTTAAGAGAACATTTATAACTAAAATTTGGCTTCTGGGGGGTCCCTGGAACTAAATGTTTTGAGATGGGGGTCCGTGGACAAATACAAATCATTTTGGGGGTCCTTCACATGAAAAAGTTTGAGCACCACTGACATAGAAACATAGGTTTTTAAAAAAGAAAACATTTGAAATATTCAAAGACTTGCACAAATGTTCACGATTTTTCAAGCTCGCAGCGCGCTGTGAGCATGTATATCAGCTATTTTTAAATGGCTAAAGCACAAAATAACGCGTAATAATGCGTTCCCAGTCTAAATGGGTTAAGCCCCCTCCCCCTATGAAGAACATTCACGGGGGGCCCGCAGTGAATCCTTGTGCACAGGGCCCAGAATTTGGTGCGACACCCCGGTTCCTGTCTCTTGCAGATCTCTCCTCTCCTCTCTAACCCTTCTTTCCCCTCCTTTTCTCCGCCTCTGTGAGTCTGTTTCATAACCATTTAGTTTTGAACCATGACACTCTGCTTCCAGACACTAAGCCAAGAGAGAATCCTCATGGGGAAAAAGTTAATAAACTTAGTAGAAAGATACATGCAATTCACACGCACGCGCACACGCAAAAGCTAATATGCGCCCACATAACACACATATTGAATATTTCTCCCACTCTCCCGCTGTCACTTTCTCATTTTATCATACAGACATACACACACACACACACGCACGCACACACACACACACACACACACACACACACACACACACACACACACACACACACACACACACACACACACACACACACACACACACACACATAAACAAACATACACACACACACAAAGACATTAATAAGAATGATGTGTTTTTTGCTACATGCACATAATAGATTAACAGCCTGTACAGCAGCCAGTGAGAGTGTAAAAAGAGATTAGCAGGCAGGGAGAATCCATGACATATCGACGCTGCCTTCAAAATCATATGACCTCAATTTACTGGCTGGGCATACAGTACATTCTCAGGTGTGTGTGTGTGTGTGTGTGTGTGTGTGTGTGTGTGTGTGTGTGTGTGTGTGTGTGTGTGTGCGTGGGCGCTCGTGCGTGCGTGCGTGCGTGTGTGTGTCATAATGTACCTCAGTTCAATATAATACATCCGAAACACTTTTGTTTAAAATTCACACTGTGTCAGTAGTACGAATACTGTACATGTATGCACAGTAAACTGTCAGACTACAGCTACAACGCTGTTTGTCAATTAATCGTGTGGGTGGGCTGAAAAATAAAAGCACATGCTAAAGGGACAGAGTTCTTGGACCCCATTCATTGTTCTTTTGTGCAGGGCAATTTAAAGTGCCATTTTGTAGCAGCAATTGGAGATAATTTAAAGGTACTGCTGGAGGAATTAATGCTAATTAACTCTCCTAGCACAACTTAATCTTTTCGGTTTCATTAGGTTAGGGTGTGTGTGTGTGTGTGTGTGTGTGTGTGTGTGTGTGTGTGTGTGTGTGTGTGTGTGTGTGTGTGTGTGTGTGTGTGTGTGTGTGTGTGAGAGAGAGAGAGAGGGGGGCATAATACTGTCTGCCCACTGTGGGCTTTTTCAAATGTAATTGGTTTTAAGGATACACAAAGTAGATACTACTAGTAAGACACCTCAGGGCGACATGTGACGTCGTGCCAAGTCTTGGCCAAGTGGTGTATATCGGGCCGGTTACCCATATATGGAGATTGGAGACCCCTGGTAACCATATATGGAGATCCATGTACTGTATATGGAGATATGCTGTGAGAGCCCAAACATGCTTACTCAGTTATTCGTTACGAAAGTCCTATCTGCATATCTGTAGTGATAATGTGGCCATACCTAACACTAGATGCCAAAAAAATAGAAAATAAACAATTTTTGTGTATATTTATATCAAAGGTCCCTAAATAGGCCATTCTTAACACAGCGGGTGCCCATGAGGTGTCAACGCGACAATTTCTTTGATGTCGCTGGAGGCCCACGACGCGTTGGACGCGTTTACTGTAATTACAGTATAACTTTATACAGTATCTCACCGTTAGGTCGGGGCTACGCCTGGATGTAGCCCATTAGCCGCTAGTCGCTTCGAGTCGACGCTGAGAGCATCGCGCGGCCGTTTTTCTCCTTATACTCCAATAATAATAATAATAATAACTTTATTTATATAGCACCTTTCTAGACATAAGCCACAAAGTGCTGCACAACAAATGACAGGATAATAAAAACAACACATTTCCAGAGAAAAAAACAAAGGAACAAGATGATCTATCATAATTACAACACTAAATAACCATGCATTTAAAAAATAAAAATAATTAAAAACAACAAAGGCAAAAGGCCGTAAAAACCAAAGGGGTTATTTACAGGAATGCTTTCTGGAACAAATACGTTTTTAATAGAGTTTTAAAAAGAGTAAGGGAATCAGTAAGGCGAATGTTCTCAGGTAGCGAATTCCAGAGCTTGGGAGCTCGGATGGCGAAGGCCCGCTCACCCTTTGTGACATAGTTCGCAGTACGGACTTTTAGGAGCCCCTTGCCTGCGGACCTGAGGTCACGAGGAGGGTCATAAGGGGGAAGGAGCTCAGTGATGTACTGAGGGGCAAGACCTCTTTGGGCCTTAAATGAAATTAAAAGAATTTTAAAATCAGTTCTAAAAACGACCGGGAGCCAGTGGAGTGACATCAAAACGGGTGTGATATGATCACGCTTTTTAGTGTTTGTTAAAAGCCTGGCGGCGGCATTCTGTACTAATTGCAGGCGGGACAGTGATTTCTGGGTTAAACCTGAGTAGAGAGCGTTACAGTAGTCAAGGCGGGAGGTGATAAATGCGTGAATGACCTTTTCTAAATCGGCTCTTGACAGGAAGGACTTAATTTTTGAGATATTTCTCAGGTGAAAAAAGCAAGTTTGGACCACTCTTTTTAGTTGAGCATTAAAATTCAGTTCAGAGTCCATGAGAACACCTAGGTTTTTTGTAGTGGATTTAACATTAATAGAAAGGGATGCAAGATTGTCTTTCAGAATTTGGGTGGATACTGGAGGGCCGAAGAGAATTATTTCTGTTTTATCTGAGTTTAGTTGGAGAAAGTTTTGAGACATCCATGAGTTTATGTCCGCCAGACAGGCTTTCACTCCCTCAAGGCTCCCAGATGTAGGTGACTTTATGGGGACATACAGCTGCGTGTCATCTGCATAGCAGTGAAAGTGTAGATTGTGTTTTTGGATGATTTGACCTAAGGCGAGCATGTAAATAGAGAATAAAAGTGGTCCAAGAACGGACCCCTGGGGGACACCAGAGGTAAGGGGGGCGGATGAGGAGGAGGCATCACCAGACACAACAGAAAAGGTTCTGTTTGCGAGATAGGAACGCACAAGGTCTAAAGCCGTTCCACGCAAGCCAACCCACGTATGTAGGCAATTTGCTAAAATGGCGTGATCGACCGTGTCAAATGCGGCACTTAGATCTAAAAGAATTAGGATCGCACAGTCACCATTATCGGTTGCAAGTAGGAGGTCATTTGTGACTTTCAAGAGGGCGGTCTCGGTGCTGTGTAGGGCCCTAAAACCGGATTGGAATTTTTCAAAAATGTCATTATTATTCATGTATGTTGTAAGTTGAGAGTAAATGATTTTTTCTAAAACTTTGGAGAGAAATGAGAGTTTTGAAATGGGCCTGTAGTTTTTTAAATCAGAAGGGTCGAGGTTTGGTTTCTTAAGGAGGGGTTGGACAATGGCATGTTTGAATTCAGTGGGGAAGTTACCAGAGGACAGTGAGGAGTTAATTATCTGTAGTATGTGTGGGAGGATGGTGGTCAGTACTTCCTTTAAAATTGAAGTTGGAATCGGGTCCAGTTTGCAGGTGGAGGATTTCATTGACATTATAATATTTTGGAGGGTAAGTCGAGAGACCAGTTCAAAGTGATTAAAAGATGCTGAGACTGTTGGCAGGAGGGGGAGGGGATTTGCATTTCCCCATCTTTAAAGCCCTTTATCTCCGATGTTTGTTTTATGGCTAAAACTGTGGCCGCGTGCGGCAAAATGTCCAAATTTTGATCGGCAGTGAACAGCTATGATCAACACTAGCCCATACAGTAAGTTACACAATAACATCCTGTCTGCGCTCATGTGACCAAGTGACGTCATCACGCATGCATTGACGCAACAGGGCCTCGTATTCTTCTATGGAAGTGCTATGGGGGCAGTCAGAGGGGATGACTGGCGCCTCCTAGTGGGCAGTCGATGTGTTAATTACTTCCTGTGAACAGAAATTCAAAAAGTGATGACATAGATAGACTTTTTGAATATAAATGAACCTTTGATTGCATTCACCTGTTTGTTTCCCATTGCTGGCTCCCATTACTCCCATTACTCAGATTTTAAATCCCATCGCCTGAAGGGCTGGTCCCCTCGGATTGGTTCAGAAACACACAGGCTTCCTTTTCAAACTGAAACTTCAAAATAAAATACCCAAAATAGTAATTTCATTGGGTCTTTAAGAGTGGTTCCCCTGACATCAAAGTGACGTCAGAGCATGATGTCAGAGCGACAAACCCATAGAACCACAGTGTCAGGCGTGACAGAGAAACATACGGACAAGCTGTGACTGTCACAAAGTGTGATAAATAAATATTGTAGTTGCAGGACACCAACCTAGTTTTAAATTTGGTTATAGCAAACAGTCCAGAGTGAAACCTGACAGTTGTGGGAGCTTCCATTACCAAATCCCTGTCGCTCCACAGTTAACTTGACCATGTTGCTTTCTCCATGGTAACTGTCCCATTACTGCCTGCAAGCCCAGGCCTGCTTTTAGTCTCAGGTGTTTGGATTAGACCAGCCTCATTCCCATAGGCCTGAGGGATAGCAGTGGCCGGTTAAGGGTGATTTATACTTAGTGTCGCACATTGGAAACAGCCGATCAAGCATTGCAACATGTGCGAAACATGGCACACAACCAAGTATAAATCAGTCATTACAATGCCACACGACATCATTCGGGTTACGGTGCCAGTGGCCGAGCCGAGGAATCCCCGCTCAGAAGGGACAGAAAATCAATGGCTTACATTAACCCATGGTGAATCTAGGGGAGCACAGAGACCAGGTGGGCGATGCTCTTCCTAATGGAGCCCACCACCAACCGCATTATTGGCAAACACTCAGACATTTAACAGTCAAATTCAATAAGGACACGTCAAGCTGAATTAGTGCTAGGACAGTAGAATACAGCACACTTTTGTGTAACTTCACCTGCATGGGCACATCGCTTTACCCTGAACTATGGGAACAACACCAGGGCTTCCCCAGAGACCTATAATAATGTTGTAGCCAACAAAGAATGGAGAGAAGACCTGTCCCAAAAAATGGACTGTACTGCATGGATTAACTAAGGCTGCTGCATCAGTGTAAACTATGAATACGGAAGATTCTTTATCATGTTCCAAGGAGAACATCTTTGAAAGTAACTTACTGGTGGATTCATATTATTAACTAATTGCCATACTGTACGTTGGAAGTGGAACAATGCAAAGAGTCATTCAAATGTATTACTCAAACTGTTTTTATTAGCATTTTCAACATACATATATATGTGCACCGTTCAGGCAGTAGTAGTACAGTAAAACGGCGCGGCCCGGCCGGCCGCCGCGGCCGAGGGCCGGCCGCACTTTGGCACTCGCCCTCCCTCTAGTAGTAGCCTCGGCATTAGGCAACAAAATGGCAAAACGTCCGTGAAACATGTTCTCTCACTGTCTTGGAAACAGGAAGGGAAACGCCTTCAGGGAGAGAGCACATGGTTTTGTTTGGACAAACATTCAGCATGCTCTACTGGGTCCAGTTCTGCGCTTGCACATATTTCAGACAGCT
>NC_137829.1:7333049-7530549 GCF_963921795.1 Nannobrachium achirus
GTGTGGTATCAAGCACAGGAAATAGCCGACCTCCAAGCTTACAACGCGTCGCAGCGCAACTCGCTGTGTGCTTGGAGGTCTGCTATTTTCTATATTTTCGCAAAAAGGCCCTTTTAGAACATTCTCTGCACGTCCCCGCCCTTGGAACGCCTTTGCTTGAGCTGCCGTTCTTGCCACGCGGTGTTAGGCGGAAACCTCTCTTTCTAAAGCTAAACAGAGTTGTTATATTTTTTTCCAGAGATTTTTATTAGAAAATCTCATATGCATTAGGTATATATGCCTGGAGCATGGCTTGCTTGTTGGAATCTTGATGGTGTGCCAATTTAGAGCTTATTATTAGCTGGAGAAAAGACGTGAGCTGAACAGAGAGCTGGGGGGGAGGGGGGGTACGAGGGAGTCATCTAGAGCTGTCAGTCAAGTCACACACATTTCAGAGTGTGAGCTACAGATGGGGGATAATGGTAGGGCAAGCCCAGGGAAAGACGACACAGGCACTTTGCAGGATTATAAGTACATAATGCCTTGCATTTCTATGAGATGATGCAAAGACATCAGAATGTGTAGTCGAGTCCTCTTATCATGGCTGTTCTTTTGATGGATTAGAAAAAGCGGTAAGAAAAAAAAGATTATAGTTTCAAGTCACGCTAGGGAGGTTTTACCCCCTACCAGAAAAAAGGGTAAGCTATATGGCAGGAAAGTTTGAGAAATCCTTATCTATACAGTATGTGCCAAATATCTGCGAGTGTGCGTGTGAGTATTTTTCTCCCTTGTATCTCGACAACCACTCGACCGCTCGACTTAATACACCTGGCGAGCGTAACGACAAGGACCCGAGTACACAGTACACTCTTAATTTGGAACGATACGTCTGCAAATCCCCATATATGGATTCCCCTGATACCCTATGCAACAGGCATTGCATAACTAGGATGGCCTGCATTCTCAACTTGCATCATTCCCAACGTGCATCTTTCATGAGTAGGCCCAGGGACATGCAGAGAATGTTAGAGAGGCAGGGGCTGAAATTTCTAAAAAGGGCCTTTTGGTGAAAATATCGGAAATAGCAGACCTCCAAGCTCACAACGCGTCGCTGGAGGACGGCTATTTTCGATGCTTGAGAGAAGGCAATTCTTTCAACATAAGACGCTGCATTCAAGTTCAGGAGTTTGGACAAGGCAATTCTCTTGAATGCTGCATTCAGGTATGGCATGGAAAGAGGGTATTTGGATTTCTTTCACCATAGTAAAAACCGCATTCATGGTCTAGAGAGGGCACGTTTTACAGATGGATAAAAGGGCAGGGGCTCAAGCACCCTTTGATGTCTATGTGTGCACGTGCCTGAGTAGGATGTTCATTTTCTGATCCCTTTGTCTGTCACGACCGTACCTTATGTGGAGAGAGCTCCATGACTGAGCAAAACTACAGTGAGAAAGAAAATGCAGTTGACAGTTGTCGACCACAAATGAGAAACTCAGCTGGGAGATGGGGCTCAGTCCATGTAGCACTTAGTCAGATTTCAGCCGCCCCAGTGTAATTAATTTGAGAGCTGTTCTAAAACCTCCTGGGATGATTTCTGCTAGGTTAGTGTGGACTTCTCTGTCCGCCTGTCTGCCCAACTCTGATGAATTTCAGTTAAATTTACGGAATGAAGGGATTTATTTCCCATTTGTCTTTTCTCTGTTTTCCCACGCTGCCTCTTGCTCTCTCGCTTTCTTTTTCCTTTCACTATGAGAAGCAGTAATAGTTTAAAGACAAATACCAAAAAGTGATTCTTGTCATCCTACAGTACATGCACAATAATGCACATTGTGATGCTGTAATGCCCCCCAGCTATACTGGGAAGGGAAAACACAGACGGCACTATTTCACCAATTAACTCTCAAATACCTGGAACGCGCCCGAGTCGCGTTAGATTTGAACCACTTTAACCATTATTTTTATGCTTTAACTTTAGAAAAATAGCAGATATACAAGCTCACAGCGCGGCACCGAGTGCCGCGCTGCGAGCTTGTAGATCTGCTATTTTTGAAAAATCGTGAAAATGAGTGCAAGTCTTTGAATATCTTTGACCCGATCTTTGACCCGACTTCTAAATCCTTCCTCTAAATCAGTGGTTCTCAAACTTTTTCATGTCAAGGACCCCCAAAATTACAGGTATTTAGCCACGGACCTCCATCTCAAAATCTGTTGTTCCAGGGACCCCCCAGAAGCAAATATTTGAGTTACAAATGTTTGCTTTTAAATAGATATACTCAAAGACTTGCAAAGAAAAATCATGATTTTTAAAAAATAGCAGATCTACAAGCTCGCAGCGCGGCACTCGGTGCCGCGCTGTGAGCTTGTATATCTGCTATTTTTCAATAGTTAAAGCAGTCAATAATCCTAGGCCTAAATGGCTTAAAACGACGGCAACAGATGTGGGCGTTGATATCACGGAGATAGACATAATTGAATTGCAGAGCACAATATAGATTACGTATTCACACCAGTTTCCTCTCACATGATGCAGGCTATATTGGATATAAATCTGTGGGCATGCCCCATCCGGTACACTTTCTCCCTCCCTCTGTGTCTGTGCGTCTCTGGAATCAGACCTCTATTGCTGCAGATCTTGCCATCTGGAGACGTGCATCTCTTCTTGCTCTCCCATGGGCTGATGTCGCACTGGAATTCACATTTGTCTCCATGCCAACCGGCGGCGCAGTAACAGTTTCCACAGTAACATTGTCCATGGCCTGGAAGCAGAATGGAAAACATATTCACACACAGCGCGTGATGTCACCACTCGGAACACACCAATTCTACCTATTGATACAGTGACTCACTCAATGATGTCAATTTGTAAAAAGTGTAAAGAATACACATAGGTTAAAAAAATCCAACATACTGTAATACCGTACTGCAAGCACAATAAAAACTTGCAGAGACTATTTAAACCAAGTAATTCGCATGTGGTAGGTACTGTATACATTTAACATTTTAATGTCCTTATATGGTATTTGTTTTGCAGCATTCTAAATAGATGTAAGCCATTTACCATGAGAGGGAGTGGGTTGTTGGCTGATTTGCCACGAGCCGCAGGCGAGTGGCAAACAATCTCATTGTAAATTGCTTTTCTCTACCACTTTTTCCATATAAATGAAAGAAAACACAGTTGTAACTTGCAAGGATCTTTAGTTACAATCATTAATTGTTTCAGAATACACATATACAGTACTTCCGCCACAGCATATTGCAGCTAAAAGAGTTCCCTTTTAGTGCCACCACCAGATGGCGCCAACTCCTGCTGAGGTGCATGGATTTAGCTTCCATTACAGCTAGGCTAACGCTAATGTTAGAAGCACAGTTTTCGGCTATTTTGACGCAAATAGAGGCTGGTCGCTTCCAGAAAAGCATAGATTCAGAGAAAAGGGGCTTTAAAGTTGGCGGATTGCATTGGATCCAATGGAATAAATCGGCGATAGTAATGACGATAGAAACGTAGGCGAGTGGCAAACAATCTCATTGTAAATTGCTTTTCTCTACCACTTTTTCCATATAAATGAAAGAAAACACAGTTGTAACTTGCAAGGATCTTTAGTTACAATCATTAATTGTTTCAGAATACACATATACAGTACTTCCGCCACAGCATATTGCAGCTAAAAGAGTTCCCTTTTAGTGCCACCACCAGATGGCGCCAACTCCTGCTGAGGTGCATGGATTTAGCTTCCATTACAGCTAGGCTAACGCTAATGTTAGAAGCACAGTTTTCGGCTATTTTGACGCAAATAGAGGCTGGTCGCTTCCAGAAAAGCATAGATTCAGAGAAAAGGGGCTTTAAAGTTGGCGGATTGCATTGGATCCAATGGAATAAATCGGCGATAGTAATGACGATAGAAACGTAGGAGGACCTCGGACCACCTACGTTTTCAATAATCAGCTCACGGTAAGGAATTGGGGTCGGTAAAGGAAGGTGTTCCGACTCTGGTTGTTTGGGAGGCGCATTGATCTTGGAAATGTTAAAACTCTGAGGGTTGTTGGCCTATTTACCACTGTTTTAAACCAATCAGAATCCAGTATTTGAACATGTGACTAGAAAAAGTGGTAGAAAACCAAACATTACATGCTAAGATGACAATTATATAAAGTCACATGAATTTCAATTGATCGTCAAAAAACACAATAACATTCCTATCTATTTTTGCCTCCTTGTTAAGGTGATTAATGGCTGAGGGGATGAATATGGAACTGATTCTATAATCTACAACATCTGAATCTACGTCAGTTAGTTGCTCACCTTTGACCTTTCAAGATTGGGTTATGGTAAGTGCACGGCATGACTATGTCACTTGCAGATCAGAACAGAATGTTCTCAACAAAAGTCTTGTTGAATGATAAAACATAATGGAACGGTCCACTAAAAGAGTTGAATTCCTTGAGAAACTAAATGAATTACTGTTGCTTGATGGCTTCGGAACATTGGTCCCAGGAGAGAGTATTGTCTATAATGAGTCTTTGTGCTCCTCCATGACCTCAACCTCCTCTCCATCAATCAAGTAAAATTGTGCTATGAGTATTTCCAAAGAACAAGAGAATCAACATCTCTCTCTATGAGAGAGAGAGAGAGAGAGAGAGAGAGAGAGAGAGAGAGAGAGAGAGAGAGAGAGAGAATCAACATTGTATGTATGCATCCATCTATCATCTTAGATTCTGTGTTTAAATGTCTCGTTTATAGGAATGCTATACATTCTGAACAAGAATTTGTTTCCTTCCCCACTGATATTCACCCAGGAACCTGACATTTAGAATCTTCTAGTCACTCACTATGGAGCAGTAACATGTGTAACAATAGTAGTAGCAGTAGTAGTAGAAGTAATAGTTTTATTTTGGTCTTTAAATGCATTGCATTCATTTGACATGAATGTAACATGTGTATCAATGGTATAACGTAACAGACAGTGATGGGCAGTAGCTAGCTACAAGTAGCTAAGCTACATAGCTTAACTACATTTCTACAGTAAGCAGCGTAAAGGAAATTTGCTTCATTTCTCTGGGGATAGCTCGTAGTGTAGTTAAGCTATATTTAATCAGAGTAACTAGTAATGTAGCGTACTACATTTTCCAAATAGCTTGCCCATCACTGTTGGGAAAAATAAATAAATAAATAGACCGGGCAATTGCAATAGTGTCCCCAATAGTGAAGGGACATGCAAGATTGTCTGACCAAGCAATAACAAGATGGTGGTATAAAAGTGACCCTCCAACTTGTGAGCAGTGGCTGTGCATTGTGGAGGAAATATATGGGATGGAGAGAT
Source organism: Nannobrachium achirus (assembly GCF_963921795.1). Taxonomy (NCBI): domain Eukaryota; kingdom Metazoa; phylum Chordata; class Actinopteri; order Myctophiformes; family Myctophidae; genus Nannobrachium; species Nannobrachium achirus. The sequence goes on from NC_137829.1 coordinate 7,338,347, forward strand.
TTACACACAAACAAGAAGAACTGTTCCTTGTGAAATGGGAGAAATTGACTGAATATAAAACCCAACAAAATGATACCACACAAACATCTAACATGGACTAAAATGAGATACTAAACTGTTGTAATAATGTTGACCCTGTATATTTTTTTTACATGTAACGAACTGCGAATAAAAATTACGTTTAAAAAAATTAGCAAGAATCAAAAGTTGATGTAACAGGGCTCACATAAAAAAGAGCCATCGTCCACTTTATAAAATCTTTTTCCTTCTTGAATTTAACTGTACTCTAGTTAATAGAGGCCCATTCAGCATGGCCGCTTTGAATACTTGGACAGATTCTAATGACTTTGTTCCTCACAATTCTTCCAAATGGGGAGAGGCCATAATGTGTTTTTTTCTAAATGAAATTACTGTATGGCTAATTAACATTGACTAGCTAGGAGATGGAGAACCCGAGGGAAACACAGGGATGAGTAGCTAAAACTGTGAGGAGCAGCATAGACGACAGGTCAAAGTACAATTAACTTCCAATTAACCTTCATAGGACATATGGGGCCTGGGAGCTTTTCTTAAAGGGCCTACACCATGCTTTTAAAACTATATTTTTTGTATAAATATATGCTCAAAATTGAGTCTTAGACAGGTTTTAACCCTCAAAAAACACTCTGACCATTCTTTTTGTTTGTTCTAGCTCTACTATAATGAGGCTCTCCAGCTGCAATACCAAAACGGCCTCTGTTTGCTCAGGGGCGCATCTAGTGGGGTTTTTCCAGAAAAAAAGAATTTTTTTGAAAAAGAAAAAGTTTTTTGAAAAAAAAATTTTTTTTTGAAAAAAACATTTTTTTGAAAAAAAAAGTTTTTTGAAAAAAAAAAGTTTTTTGAAAAAAAAAGTTTTTGAAAAAAAAGTTTTTTTTACTCTGCATTGCATTTTTTTGAAAAAAAAAAGTTTTGAAAAAAAAAAATTTGAAAAAAAATTTTTTTGAATTTTTTTTTTTTTTTTACTCTGAAAAAAAAAACGGGAAACGAGAGTGACGTCACTCTCGTCAACTCTCAGAACAGCACTGTTCTGAGAACCTGTGGAAAGCTTTTCATCTCTGTCTGCCCAAAACCAGAGAAAGACACAACGGTCAGAAATAGGACTTTGTGAGGATAGAAGGTGCCAGTGGGACCCCAAAAAAAGGTTTTAAAATAGAAAAAGTGAAAATTCATGGTGTAGGTCCTTTAACGCATACAGTGCCATCCGGCCACAAGGGGTGCTAGAGTGCCAGAAATTTATCCATAGACCTTCTTTATAGCTTTCGTCGACCCTCTCCCAACTGGCTTGTGTTTTCACTCCAGTCAATGCTATGGGTGTCGAGAGGAGGAAGCTAGCTGACACGTAGCCAAAATGCTAACCCATTTAGAAGCCCGATCTAAAGCTATTTCAGCCGCAAAAAACTTTCTCTTTGGGTCTGGGGACACAATCCGGAGAAAATCCTGTCTAAAGATGTGATTTATTATTGGAGTGGGCGGCGCGATTTGGCCGTTAGCGCGGATACGGCCCGTGGATGGCCGAGTCTAAGTCCTGGCCAAGGATGGACGTCTAGACCGGGGCTTCGTTGAGGCCTCCGATAAAATAATTCATTTTATTAAATATCCCGGACATGTTCGGGATAGGCACCCTGGAATACGTCGCGCCGCCTACAATGAACATTCGGTGAACATTGGGCGGGGTCTAAACTTTATTTTAAACCATTTTCAATGGAATAAATCGTCGGAGCATCTAGCGTCTCTCGTTGGTGAGCGCTGGGCGAGCCGGGACCACCCACGTTGCTCCAAGCAGCTCGGGGTAAGTAAAATAGCAAATAAAAAATTGTTTTTGATCCAGAATATCCCGAACATGTTCGGGATAGGCACTTAAAGGGTTAAGAGAACGTGTTTCAAATTGTGCAAGGGGCAATTCTGTGTCCTGATTTAGCAGGCAGCCGATGATGGATGATCGTCTTTATACGTAGGTGAAAATCAACAGGTAAAGAAAATCACAGCAAGGGCTGTGTGTGAGTGATAGTTACAAACAAGACAATAATACATTGCCTAATGTACCACTGATCCCAAGGCTCATGTTTAAGCGCGACCTCAACCTCATAATGGATACGGTTCAATGTAGTAAAAATCACGCTGTCACAACGATGATTGCAAGGCAAAGAAGCATTTGCTTTTCCTTCTACCCAGATAGATAGATAACTCTTGGGTCTCTTTTGTGTTTGGAGATGGGGATAGAAAAAGTGAGGGGCAGCGGCAGAGATTAGGAGCCATGGGGCATACCTCCACACACCTCTCCTGTGTCCTCATCCAGGCACTCGCTGTCATCGCACTCACAGAAGCTTCCCGTCACCAGGCCCCTGCCATCCGGGTCGTCACACATGCAGCTCCCACAATGACAGGTGCCTGTCAAGGACAAAAAAGAAAACCTTCAGTTTAGAGATATTGGTTGCAGGTTGTGTATTTGTGACTAAGTGTGGTTGTATGTGTATTTGTGTGTGCGTGCGTGCGTGCGTGTGGCCGTGCGAGTGTGAGTGCATGCCTGCCTGGCTGTGCATGTGCATGCGTGCGTACTTGCGTGTGATGCATGTGTTAATGCAATTGACCTCAGGTCCAAAAACCCAGCTGGTTTGCAGATGTGCATTGGAGACTGCCAGCTATATTTTCGTCCATGCCTTGCCCCTTATCCATATAAACTTTGTTGCCTTTTTTTTTACTATTTTGAAAAAAGAAAAAAAAACATTTTCAAATACTTCAAATACATCGACACGTTGTGAGCTTGTAGATCTGCTATTTGAACAATTTAAGAATGTTTTTCAAAATAGTAAAAAAATGCAAAGGGGTTTAGGGATAAGAGGTAAGGCATGGATGAAAATGAGGCCCTGCGTCTGTGTATCTGTGTGACTGGAATTCAAGCCTGGTTTATGATTGTTGGAAGTAGCAGTGGTGTGTATGTGTGTGTGTGTGTGTGTGTGTGTGTGTGTGTGTGTGTGTGTGTGTGTGTGTGTGTGTGTGTGTGTGTGTGTGTGCGTGTGCGTGTGCGTGTGCGTGCTCGTGTGCATAGCGATAAGCTTTAGGGCCGGAAGGCTGGATGACAACTGCTGTGAATAAATTAGCAGCCGTGCACAATTGAACAGGCCACACACATGCAGACACTGAAACATGCAACACACGTACATGCGTGCGCACACGCATATACATACACACACACACACACACACACACACACACACACACACACACACACACACACACACAAAAACACACACACACACACACACACACACACACACACACACACACACACACGCACACACACACACACACACACACACACACACACACACACACACGCACACACACACACACGCACACACGCACGCACGCACACAGAAAAGAATACACTGATCATATCTCTATTTCGCTGCAGGTATGGTGGGCCGCATGTGAGGTTAAACCCAGGTAGGAACTGTATGGGGTTGTCAGCATAAGGAAAACAACCTTAAACCACACATCATCTCACACTGTGTGTCTTCAGTCTGCCACTGCTTAACCACATGTGTCCACAGACATAAATACGCAAACGGGGGGCTGACACCATGTGCATCCAAAGAAAGATACCAAATAAAAAAGAAAAAAATACCAAAGGACTCTGGCTGGTTAGATTAAAGACTGAATTTCAATGATCCCTAGTTATAGTACTTACAATGATGTTAACTCAAGCCTTCAATCTTCCCCTTGATGCGTTTAAGCTCCTTCAAGCATGAATGTGTTAATTGTACCTGATTTAGCAAAATAAACATATTTCATATAATGATGGTAAGTGAGATTAAATTATCCTTAACTATCCTGCATGAGAAAGATGCCGGTTTATGTTGGACAGCACAGCAGCTGTAAGAAATAAAAGGTGTGCATATAGGCGTGAGTATAATAATATGTGTGAGTGTATTTTGTATAAACAAGTTAGTGAAGGTTTGAATCAAACAAGTTCCCTGAGGTGTTTGTGTTCATGCCCATGTAAAAATGGGTGTAGGCGTTTGTGTATGCATGTGCAATTTGTGCATGTGTGCTTCCACATGTGTTTGCGTGCGCTCCTGGTACCTGCATTGGAGCAGACCACTCCCTGTGGGTTCCTGCAGAGCTCTTTGCTTTTCTTGTTGGATAAGTTACACTCCTCCTGAAACTGGCAGGTTTCTCCATACCAGCCCTCATCGCATTCACATGTGCCGCAGTCACAGAAGCCACGGTCTGCAAGGAGAATCAATACATACTGTGCATTACATACTGTATACACAGTATATCATGCAGAGAGAAACTGAGTAGTACATCAAGCTGGATTAGTATGGTCCTGCAAAGAATAGACAAGTTGTGTAAGTTAGAGCCACCCGTCACCAGCCTTATTGCGACCGAAGGTCGCATATACTCTGAAGAATCGTGTCGCTTGAGTGTCCTTCCTTCCTTCCTTCCTTCCTTCCGTATCCTCGTGACCGTCCTTCCGTATCCTCTGTGATGTCAGTGTGATGTCAGCGAGTTGTGACATCACTTCCTGTACAGGGCGGCTACACGAAATGTGGATAACACTATATATGGAGATAGTCCAGTCCATCATGTCATATGGGACTACCGTCATAGAAAGTAGCCATTGTTAGGCCGGAGTCATTGGCTGTCTAAACATGGAGATGTGGATAACACTATATATGGAGATAGTCTAGTTCAATATGTCATATGGGACTACCGTCATAGACAGTAGCCATTGTTAATCCGGAGTCAATGGCTGACTGTCTGTACAGGAAGTGATGTCACATGACATACTTTTTATGCCCATATATGAGTCCTAACATGGAGATGTGGATAACACTATATATGGAGATAGTCTAGTCCAATATGTCATATGGAACTACCGTCATAGACACAGCCATTGACTCCGGCCTAACAATGGCTACTGTCTATGACGGTAGTCCCATTATGACATGATGGACTGGACTATCTCCATATATAGTGTTCTCCACATTTCCATGTTTAGGCCCCATCGCTCACACTCTCGATGGGGTTGGCGATAGGGCCTTTCTGTGTGGAGTTTGCATGTTTCCCCGTGTCTCCTAGGGTTGATACCCTCACAAAAACATGAACAAACTCCCCCCAGAATGATAACAACTAGAATCGTCAGAGAAACACTGTGGTTGGCCAGATAGTCAAGAATTGGCGCGACCTCGCATGTCACCCTGAGGTGTCTTACTAGTTATAATACACACAATACACCCATGAGCTACAGTAAGTGGATTTAAAGGACCATACCAGCAGTATGGCATGTTTAGCCCATTGAATACGACATAGTATATTTTACTTTATTGCCGACCATGTTCCAAAGCATGCCATGGTAAAGTATGTTTGATTTTCGAGGAAGCCACTGTATTCCTTTTTTTGTACAGAATGAAAATGACGGAATTATCTTGTTTGTTTATTGTTTAATTTGAAAAGCCTAGCAAAAAAAAAATCTTTTCATAAAAGATTGAATGAAATTATATTTTAATTATCCTGTTAATTATTCAGGTAAGTTCAGTATAGGAGAAATTCTTACAAAACGTCAAATCACAAAAAATGCCTTTAACAAAACAAGACTGGGTCCATTAGCGGCGTGGCTTCACTTGGATCTTGCCAGACACACAGAAAGAAGGACAGACAGACAGACAGACAGACAGACAGACAGACAGACAGACAGACAGACAGACAGACAGACCCCCATTCAGAACCACACTGTAAACATTGTCTATGTTTATGTATGATAGTACATAGTACTAGTAGATTAAGTTCAAGTTGTTTGTCTGTCTGTGTGAGATTATTATTATTATTATATCTGTATGGAGATCCACGCCATCATGGTCACCTTCATGTAACTTCACTCATCTTCCATTTTATTTTTGAAGGCAATGTTTTATAGTCTAATCTCCTCCACATTCTTATGGAGGCTCTGATGTCTAAGACAATATGAGGCCAGACCTACAACAGCTTGAGTAACAGTTGAAAACAGGCCATGGTAATAGGTTCCACTGGCTCAGATGATTGATGGACAACTACAGAACGTCTCTCTCTCCGTCTCTGCCTGTCCATTTCTCTCATATTATGCTTACGTGCATACAGCCGCGTCTACAGAGAAAGCAATACTGTATAAGATGTAGTATACAGACACAGAGGGAGGGAGTACAGTACCTATTAGTTCCATTGCTCTACTTAAAGACAACATATATTGTTGCGACCTTCAGGTCACCGTTACTATGAAAAGCTCCACCGGCTGTCCCTCCGTCCGTCCGTCCGTCCGTCAGTCACTCCGTGGCCCTATCGATGCCAAACTTTGCACACACACTCCTTGGATGGAAAATCACAACCTCCACCCCTGATTTCTCACATGGTCCTCTTCAAGCGCCACCATCAGGCCGATTTTTGCAAAACACATTTTTGGACACGGCTCCTACAGATTTTGACCTAAAATCACACAAAGCGGTACACAGTACTGTATCTCTAAAGGCATGTCATCAACATGGATCTGTCCCATTTCCCATATTCCCTCCTGATTGGCTATGATTGCCTTCTAAAGTTTGTGTATGCAACGTGACGGTCGCTTATCTCCCAATTAGGGAGTCTTATTGGTATATATTGTAATTGTATCAGATAGTTCAGCATTGAAAGAAAAGGTACATTGTCAGCTAGGCTATTTCTCGCCAATTCTAATGGTGGAAGTGAGCATTGTGAAATATGCAATGCAGGGGCAAAATCATGCGATGCAAATGAAAGCTGTTGACAACTTATTATAAATGTTGGCCCCGTTGCGTTTTTCCGCAGGGGACCTTGTGTGTCACAGTCAATCATGCCTCAGTCTCGTTCATCATGTAAATGTGATGTCCTCTTCAAAGGCTATCCATCAGTCCCTAACAATAGGCCGGGTATCGCCCCGCTCTCAGATCATTATCGATATGTCCCGGGAGTGAGTGTCTCAGCAGCAGGTTGAGGTAAAACGATGTGCATCGTTCCAGTGAAATCAACAACAAAGTGACATTGCGAGGGAAAATACACACGCACACACGGACACACACGCACACGCACGTGCACACACACACACACACACACACACACACACACACACACACACACACGCTGAAAATATAAACAGATTAAAACAAATAAAGCAGAAACCAAACCTATATATATTGCTTTAATGTTGTAAACTCTATAAGAAGCTGTGGTGAGGAACTACTGGAAACTGTGCTCTGCTGTCTGGATAATCACACACACACACACACACACACACACACACACACACACACACACACACACACACACACACACACACACACACACACACACACACACACACACACACACACACACACACACACACACACACACACTATTCATACTGTATGCTGTACCCAACGTGGAACGTTTTCTAGAAATATAACATCATTAAGTCGAACACACATAAAAAACTACTATATTGCCGTATAAATAGTTATAGAGCACCAGGAGTAAATGCAGGGGTACACTGAGGTCTGTTGCTAGCTGCCTGCATTATGACTGGATTCTCATCTGCATTCAGCGGTCGGTGTGTTGAAGCTGTCATCACAGCTGTCAGCACATTAGGGAACACCTCAGAAATATGGCTTCCGTTTGAATAACCTTCAACGGTCATGCACAGCTAAAAATAAGGCTGGGAGTGGGGTTCCAGTCAACAAAGCAAATCACATCAGGGGTACCAGAGAAAGATTTTGTTAATAGAAATGATCTATTATATTTGTCACGTTGTCATCTACTTACAATAATGGCATACCCTGTGGAAATAACTTTAAAATAGAGACCAGGCGCAAAGTCAAAGTGATACTCAATGACAAGAGAACCTCTGCATAAATCTAATTATTTCATCATCTGCTTCTGTGCATTGAAAAACCATTTTAAATTATTTTCCGACGCATTTCCTTGCTATCACCTGGCACTCCTAGATGCAAGTACAAGATACAGTAGACCTATAAATCTCAAATTTGATTTCTTAACCCTCCCGACTTAATTCAACAGGATATTACAAAGTCGCAGCCACCCACTGGCACCCATTAATCTCAGCTTGACAATCATTCTGACATATAAATTGGGTCCCTCCTTATCGGGTGGGCGAAAGTTTATGTGTGTGCGTGTGTGGGAGGCTGTCTGTCCACAGTTTATCTATGGCAGTGCTTCCTGGGCAGTAATTCACCACTGCCCTGGGGGTGTCTGAGGCACGCTGCTGTGACGGACAGCTGCGCCTAGCCAATCCACTCACTACCAGCACCCAGATATAGCCAATGGAGGGTCAGAGAGAGGGTAAATCAGTGCCAGCAGCTACGGCAGCAATAATAGGTGATGCAGCGTTGCTGGGATAACGTGTTGATGGGGAGAAGGTGGTGGGTGAGTCATACGGCTGGCTAATTTCACGTTTACGAATGCGCTCACAACACCCAGTCACTCAGTGATAAACAGTGCATTCGGAAGGGGGTAAACAAGGAAATAGGTTGGTTTAGGGACAGAATAATAACAATGCAATCTTGATTCATTACTTGCTTGAATGATGCACAAAGCCAAGATTTAAACAGGTCATAATGAGATTGTTCTCCATGATTGGGTGTTCTTGTTAGATAGGTACTATACTGTGAAGCTTATGGGTATTTTCGGATCCCAACTCACTAAGCAACACATTACTGTATATTACTAATGGCAATCTCTCGACAGCTCTGAGATTTCAAAGTAATTTCCAGTAGAACAACTCTAGGCTAATGCAAAACATACGTAAATGATTTACAGCCCATCTGCAAACGTAGTAAATTAAAGCCACCTGAGATTTTCTGTGGGCTTGCACCCGACGTTTGCTATCCAAATGACATTTCCCCATTCAGTTTGTTGAGATCATGTTCTCCACATAACAAGGTACTCATTTCAGTGAGTAATTATTTCCTCATTGCTTGCCTCTCCCTGTGGGTTCCGAAGCGTGAAACGACAGCACGTCAGCTCATGTTCTGTGGGAGCCGGCTAGAAGACACCTGTCTCAGGTAATAACTCATTCTCTGTGTGCACAAGCCCCAGAACAAAGGAGAGTCCTGCCATCCTCCTCACGGGTATGCACAACAAAGATGAAATAAACGACATCTGTGTCTACACTTGACTTTTGAGGCTGCAGACTGACCTTACTAATAACTCTGGGGAACATGACTCGTCCCATTCTTAGTATCTAGACATACGAGAACAAAATCTAAATAAAATCTAGTTTCTCGAAAATTACGTCTTCCGTAGGCGTATAATGGACTCCAATCAAGGATGCCTTTGATTGGTAGACCTGAGCAGATTCAAGTGGCCTTCTCTCTTTGAAGCCCACACTGGAACCATTAGGTGACTCACCACACAGGCACACTGCCTAGGAGAGCTCAGAACATCTGAATTATGGCACATCAAAACATGCACTTGAAAGAAAAAAGGAAAAGAAAAACTACATCTAGGCGAAGGAACAACATAATTGGCTGAAATGGCTCAAGGATTGCATTTCACCGTGTTTCCATGATCAGCAGCCCAGAGAGGTGACTGTGATGCTGTGAACATCAACAACTTGGGAAAACAGCAAGAAAAAGTCAGTCATTCATATTCTTTTTTTAATATTCAACAGATTCAATGTACAGTCTGCACTATAGCTACATTTTTGCAGGCTGGCCTTAGCTGCTTTAGTCAGCTGATATCAGCACACATTACGAGTTAATTTGGGAAGCATCTGCACCAGATTATGTAATATTGTCATATTGTAGCACATCAGGAGGACTTTAGATTTGGGAGCAGCATCGGCCAAACTGACTTCCTGTGTGCCTCTGACATAACAGCCCCCTGAGGTGGGATCTCCTCTGGCTCTGGCAGGGAGCAGAGGAGGCTGCGCCAGTAACAGAACCGAAGCACTGAAAAATCCACAGCCTGAGACAGAGAGAGAATTAATTTGAAAAACTGTGTGCCAGACAGACACACAATTAAAAGTGCCCTGACAGAGCTCCAGCAGAGCTATCCATCAGGTGGGAAAGGGTATACTATACACATGCACTTTTGCTTCCAACCGGTCCTCTGAGACAGCAAGAGAAGGACACTGATATGATAAAGTCTGCCCAGCCATAAAGTTACAGATTGTTTCAGGCTGGAGCCATACTTGGCTCTCAGCCGCGAAACACATCAGCGGCTTGGCCGATGATACAAAAGACACCCATTGACCTGCCTGAGCAAACATTTTGTGTGTGCAATAAAAGTCACTCTACAATGAATCTTTTAGATAAGGAGCCTGAATAAAGAGTCATTAAATGCAAATGAAGATTAAACGTGACATGACTACTTGCCATGGAGTTCAGCTGTACTGCTACTCAATATTATAATAGTAACGGCTTACAAGTTGCTAGCTATGCTAGCCTGTAGTGCCCTAGGGCTCACTTGGTGCTTCTGACAATAGGAAAGACCATCCATCACAGAAAAGGGCTAGCCGGCACGTTGTCTTGGCATACCAGAGGGAAATACTTGGTTCTATTTAGCCCAAACCACACAAGCCATGCTCAATGTTCTTCTCAAAGACTTGAAAAGCATTATAATCTGAGGTCATGTTTCAGGTCACACAGAGAGACGTGAGACTGGACAGAAGCTAACAAACAGTGCACAGTCAAAAACAAACCAATGAGTGCAGTGACAGATAGTTTTGCTGCAGCTGCTGAACAGATGTGGCAGGTCAGCATGGCAGTATTTTCTGCCACAATAATGTGATGTGTTGCAGAGAGCAAATACATGTAAGACAGTGGGTGACGACACTTCTAAAATCTTTTAAAATAAAAGTAATTCCATTTCCATCTACAAAGCCTCAATGGGAAAGACAATTATGTGGCATTTTCTGGAGTAGCAATTATTAGATAGATTGTTGAAGATAGGAGCTCGCTCCAATAGAAATAGCATTGTTATGCTTACATACTTTCTTTTTACATATGCATATAATCTAATTTCAAAAGAAGAAGAAGAAAAAACTATACATAAAAACATAAATATTCAAGTGAAGGGATGTCCATCCGGGTGGCACAGGGGTAAAGCTCCTGTCCACCACCATGCTGACTGGAATTTGGATATAGTCTATTGTGGATGTATAGATGAATTAATTATGTTTACATCATCATTATTTTAGTTATGCATTATTAAGTAACATCTCTGTAATTAAGTTTATATCCCCCTTGTGTTTTTCATAAATAAATCTGTCCAGAGCGGCCTGTGAGACAGCAAAACAAACTTATATTGTTACTGTATGTTTGGTCTACAATACAAAAGTACTAAAATGGATAAGAACATCCATCCATCCGCCCATCCATATTCAACCGCTTATCCGGAATCGGGTCGTGGGGGTAACAGTTCCAACTGGGATTTCCAGAGTTCCCTATCCTGAGCAACTTCCTCCACTCCTTCCTTGAGTATACCGAGGCGTTCCCAGGCCAGTGTAGAGATATAATCCTTCCATCTGGTCTTTGGTCTGCCACAGGGTCTCCTCCCAGAGGCATCCGTACAAGATGTCTGAACCACCTAAGCTGACTCCTTTCCAAGTGAAGGAGCAGGGTTCTACTCCAAGTCTCTCTCGGGTGATTGAACTTCTCACCCTATCTCTAAGGGAGATACCAGCCACCCTTCTGAGAAAACTAATTTCGTCCGCTTGTACCCGAGACCTTATACTTTCAGTCATGACCCATACTTCATGACCATAGGTGAGAGTAGGAATGAAGATTGCTCAGAAGACAGAGAGCTTTGCCTTATGGCTCAACTCTTTTTTCTTCACAACAGTGCGATTTAGCGACTGCAAAAACACTCCTGCTGCTCCGATTCTCCGGCTGATCTCCTTCTCCTTCTCCGTCTTCCTCTTTCTCTCACTCGTGAAGAAGACCCCTAGATACTTAAACTCCTTCACCTGGGGTAAAGTCTCATTCCCTACATGGACTGCACAATCCATCGGTTTCCTGCTGAGAACCACGCCCTCAGATTTAGAGATGCTGATCCTCATTCCGGCCGCTGCGAACCGATCCAGTGAGAGCTGAAGGTCTCGGACCGATGGTGCCATCAGGACCACGTCATCCGCAAAAAGCAGTGAAGCAACCCTTAGCTCACCAAGCCTTATACCTTCTCCACCACCACTTCGCCTCGAGATCCAGTCCATGAATATCACGAACAGGATAGGTGACAAGGCGCAGCCCTGGCGGAGGCCAACCCCCACCGGAAAATAATCTGACATATTACCGAGCACACGGACACAGCTCTCGCTTTGGGCGTGTAGTGATTGGATGGCCCTCGACAAGGTCCCCCTCACTCCACATTCCCGCAACACCTCCCATGTACTGTAGACCGGATAGTCATACTCCCAGGCCTTCTCCAGTAAAAAGCTGGTCAGTTGTTCCACAACCAGGACGGCATCCACATTGTTCCTCTTGTCTCTGAGGTTCGACTATTGATAAGAACATTTCTTCCATTGTTTTTTGAGCGGTGCTCCTGGAAGGATCTAAGCTCCTACGTCTGGCTTTGTCCGGTCCCTAAAAAATCTCTGGCCCCCCCCCAAAATGTCCGGGTTCTGAAGCGTGGCCTACATCTGGCCTAGATATGGCCTACGTCTTGGCACAAATGGCTCAGAGTTTATCGAGCTAAGAGTTATCCATTTAATTTCGACTATATTTTCACCAAGTGGATGTGAATTAACACTGATGACAGCATGCAGGGTATGACAGCTTCAATGCAAGCTGAGCAAATGTTTGTGGATGATGGAAAACACATGTAGTGTACACCTAAAGAAAAATATCCATAGGATATTATCACTGGGCATTTGTGAGAGGCAGAGATAAGGGAACCACGGGGACAGAAATTCGCTGGAGGACCACGCATGCTGTGTGCGCCGCTGAGCTGGAGACAGATGTTGCTCTATCTTTCTCAATATGCTTTGAATAAAACCGGTGGGCATACACATGTGTGTACAATTGAGTTGGGTATTTGTGTGTACAGTATATGTGTATATGGTTGCATTACTTTGTGGTTATTTGTGTGTGTACTGTGTGTGCGTGTGTGTGTGTGTGTGTGTGTGTGTGTGTGTGTGTGTGTGTGTGTGTGTGTGTGTGTGTGTGTGTGCGCGCGTGCGTGGGTGGGTGCGTGCGTGCGTGCATGTGTGTGTGTGTGCCTGCAACAGTGAGCTTATACGTGTGTGCTAGGTTGTGAAGACCCATCCCTCTCTCTCTCTCCTGATGCAGCTGGCTCCCTTTGCAGTGTGTGGACCAGTGTGTGAAACCCCATTATCAGGCTGAAGCAGGGCCTTCTTTCCCCAGACCAATGAACCATAATGAGCTACGGAGAGCAGCCAGCCCCTCTGCCCAAATAAATCACTCCTTGTCCTCACGCACATGGATGCAAACACGCAAGCATGCACGGAAGTGAAGTGAAATGAAAACATAATATGTTTATATATTATATACAACATGACCAAAAGGAATTATGTGAAAAAGCAGCCTAAACAGAGGCTGGCATCTGAACACAGCCATGCCGATAGTGTAATATAGGACCATAATGTATTAATGAACACCTTTCTATGCAAAGTATGACACATACATTGTAAGGAAAAGTAGACAGAAACATTTATTTCCATGTAATCTAAACCTTTTTCTTGTGATTCTATTTTTGTGTTTTTTTCGGCTTTGGTTTCATTTGAGGCTCAGTGAATAACAGTAGTGGTAGTAATTGTCTCAGGATGCAGACTTTCAGGGTGCATTGTTTTGTCAGCCTTAAAATCACTTTATGGATTGGCGAGGATGCACCTCACATCTCCCTGTGACTGTGTAAAATGTCAGCCAAGTTCAAAGCTGTGCCTTCTGACAAAAGCTAATGCCTTGGTGACGTAGGTGAAGCACCAGCTGTCTGTTATTACTGGAACTCTTTGAAGTGCTAGCTGCGTGACATTTGCCCTAAAATACACAATACATGATGACCCCCCTGATTCAGCAGTAACAAATAAAGAGCAATATTGGCAAGACCAAAATACTTGGCTATTTTAAGCCAAGTATTTCGGTTCCTTGTTTAACCCACTAGATGTCTGTGAAATTCATGGCGGTGCCCTCATAAATGGAACAAACAGGCATAACATGAAAAGCCTAAAGGCAGGATGTTGCTAGATAAGATGGCTCCAGGATTCATTCTTCATGCCACACCTGAAGCAGTGGCTACTCTAATTGAGTATGTTAGAAAGCCTTCATGCAGTGGCCCCAGAACCATCTACATCACTCAAAGACTGCTCAATAATATAATAGCCAGATGATATGACAACCACTTGGGGTGAAAGGTGCAGAGCCATGCGCCTGCACACAGTGCAGCTGGCTGCTAAATTTAAAGCTATACTGTGTAAGTTGCTCAACTAGTGGTCAGTAGCGTCCGCGTCTTTCGGCCGTTTTTCGCCGCGGACCGGGCCTCACACCCCCGCGTCACCCCCGCGTCTGCCTCCATCTCGCCGCGATCTATCTTTGGAGGGGTCCCTGGTTCCTGTGCGTTCAGGCATTCCGGAGAAACGGAGTGTTTCACCCGAGTATAGATAGAGACACACGGGCGCCTACAAATATGGCCGCCCTATTGTGATAGCTAGCGACCCCACTTCAAGATGCGCTGTGATTGGCCGGCAGTGTATAACCCTCGCTGTGATTGGCCGGTAGTGTATGATGACGTCATTTTGCCGGGAAATCCCGCCCCTGTCACTGCTAGAAGAAAATATATAAAGAGAAGGCTTCAGAAGCTGAAAATAACGGAGTGGGTGTTCTAAAACTTTAGCGATTTAAGAGTTAGGACAATTTTAAGATTTGTTTTATAAAAAAAGTTACATGGTATAACTTTAACTTGTTTTACTTGCAAATCTTCATGACATACAGTGTGCCTTGAAGAAACAACAGACACTCTTTTAATCACACACATACTGTACATCTGGTGGCGCTATGTGGCATCAAATCATAGTACCCACCACTGCAGATTTTCCCATTATGTGTAGGACAGACCCAGTCGTGGCACTCGCAGCGTGGCCCGTAGAACTTCCCTGGCTCTGTGGCCTGGCAGATGCAGAACCCGCAGTCACACTCGCCCCTCCCGCTGCAGATTTTTCCATCAGGTGTCCGACAGCGCCGTAGCGAAGAATCAGAGGAGAGTGTGCACCCGCCCCCCTGGCTGGGAGAGAAGAGAGCAGAGTGAGCCCAGGGCCAGTCGAATAAAAGGGAAAGCCTTCAGAAGGCCAAACGTTATGGCAGGTAATGGGTATGATACAAATCTGCTGCAAAATGAGTCCAGTTAGATACCCCTTATATATGCCTAAACCTTTTTTGGCAGTGAAAATAGTCGATTTACCTAGGCACATTTTAAAAATAGTAAAAGATGCCAAGAAATGTAGGCATAAGGGGTAAGGCAGTGCGCAAGATAGGTGTGCTCTTAATGCCATTTCTAAAGTAATCACACAGTCAGACACAGGGAGTAGCCGGTACAAATCAGATGAATCAGTACGAATCAGAATTCTATTGCCAGGTATGTCTGCATATATGGGGATTTAGTGCCTTACAATGAACAATGACATTTACAGTACGAATTCTTTGCACATACTCTCTCATTTATAGAGGTAAAGGTCAGCATAAAGATAGAAGATATAGAAACGATAAAGCAAGTGATCATACTGAGGAAATGATCAAGAGACTAATGAGCCAATATATTTTTAGAAATCTACAGTAGGTGAATGTCTGTTTTTGGAGCCGTGTGCAAAGCACATGGCTCCCTGTGCACAGCTTTCAGCTTTTGTCCCGTCTAGTGGGAAAAGGATGTTTCGTTGAGTTTGAACAGTACCTTTTATGACCACACATGTTAAGGGAGGGGCGCTGTTTTCAGGCCAGGCCAGGCCAGGCACACACACACACACACACACACACACACACAGGGGGGAACACATAGAATCAAAAACATAGATCTGGAAGTGCTCAAATTCACGGCTCCACTTCGAACCAAGGTTTGATTTTTATTGTCAGAGTTGGAACATACATTGCAAAAGTATAGCCAGTGTACCACCAAACGCATGTAAAGTCTGTTACTTTTTATACATACATGAACATAATTTGCTCTGTTTGCTTGCCTTTATGTATATAGGTATACGGTGAGTCGGTGACTCGGAGTAAACTGATAATCATAACCACATTTTTAGTCTGTTTCCTCTCTCTTCTTTCTCTCATCATCCATCGCCGCTCACTTCATCATGGTCTGTAAATATTTCTTTATCTCCCAAAAAGTTCAACTCTAGAAGAGCAATGTCAGAAATTAATGAACTCTCACACTATTCATTCTCATACTATTTTAAGCAAGGCCTGAGCAGCTTCTTTCGGCTTTTCTTCTGCAATGGATAACTCAATTTGTTGATGTTTTATTGCAGAACTTCAAAGCACAAGTACAATACAATGCATAAAGGGAAAAAGAAGATAATATTGTACTTAAATATTCATGTTCAAAGAAGAGCGTACAAGATAACATATGGGCACATAAAGGCTAAACACACATAATGCTACACTGGCACCCCCTCAGGATTTGTGTTATTCTAAGTTAGCCTTGAAGAGTACAGAAGTGCTCATTCAACAAAACAGATGTTTTTTTTTTTAAATTCTGCTCTGTAGTTTGTTTGTAAAAAAACAAGGAATGGTTATATTAGTGTGTACAAGATATAATTGACAACGGACTTACTGTAGATCAAGAAAAATAAAAGGTCTAGGCTTAGGTCACATCAAAATGGATGGTAAAAGGATCCTGGCAATAAATCAAACAGCCCACAAATGACTCCACCTTTCTTTGAGCACAGCCAAACAGCTGTTCTGGAGCTTTGTTTTTACACCAAGGGCTCTCAGTGAGATTTGTTTCATTTGGTCGCTTTCTGACATTCCTTTCTATTCTCTCCCTCTCCTTCATACAGTCCAGCTTTCCAGTTTGGGAGTTATAGTAGGCAGCAAAATACAGAGTGCTAGGGTCCATTTTTACACTTTCAGGGTTCGATTAAAGGAGTAGTTCACCCCCAACATGACCCCCATCTATTGATTACTCATGCCATGGAGACTTGAGTTCAATAATATTTTTACTTTTTTGTCACATTCCTAGGACAAAAATGTGATAACAATAAATTTACCCCCATTCGTTCCGGATGGGGACCCGTTTCGAAACGGGTCCCCATCCGGAATCAATGGGGGTACATTTACTCAAATCAAATTTTTGTCTTAGGAATGTGACAAAAACCAAAAAATATTATTGAACTCAAGTCTCCATGGCATGAGTAATCAAAAGAAAAAAAGTCATGTTGGGGTGAACTACTCCTTTAACACTCAAAACTGACAATTCTTTCGTGTTCCTGTTGCTCCCTAAATAAGCATGTGTTCTATTACTATTTACTATTAGGGGGAAATTTCAGTTACTACTGCACATTTCACTTTCACAAACCTTTGACAGAATTGGTAAAGAAACAACATAGTGGTCGTGTTCCCCTGCTTCTTTGGGTTCATTTGGTTGCATACACTCAGAGAGCTACATGAACACCAGTGTACTCACCCAGCTTCGCAGAAGCTGTCACAATTAATGGCACAGCATGTGTGGGTTTACCACTATATTGTTCAATAAACCCTAGATTGGAGGGGAAACACATGCAATGCAGCCACTACAACAGACATGATGCACCTGTTTTGACTAAACACTAACCCCACTCCCCCCAATCCAGACCCAACGTCATATGGTAACACTTACAGTCCTTCAGGGTCTGGGCTCCACTGTAAAAGGCCAATGTAAAGACAGATGAACCATCCCAAACTCAAACTAAACTTCAACCTAGTTGCATCCACCCAGAAGGGATCATTAGCACAATCTGTAGACTGTGACATGCTTATGGATATTGGACAAAATCAAAGCTCTGCGGTAGCCTTAATACTTTTCCCCCTTTTAACCCGACAATTTGTGTAAGTTGTTATACTACACTACAGGAATGCATAGAGTACACATGGAACCAGAACACAACACTATCACCTTAAAGTATACTGTATGTTGTATACCTCTTCAATGGCAATAAATAATAAAATCTTACACTCTGATTTGTCATGCAGTGTTATAATAGTGGTTCTCAAAGTGGGTCCTTTATTGGGTACTTACAAGTTACGGGTCCATTTGGTTCCATTTGTACACTGTCAAAGTGGAGACCGTCAAATTTCAAAGTTTGAGAACCACTGTGTTATAACACCTGGTTGGTGCGCATGAAGACACTGCACAGTGCATGCTATAGGCACTGCTAAAGCTCTAACAACATATTAATACTCAGTAACAAAAAAAGTTTCCCCCGTGTCAGCAATACCCTCCACCTCTCTCCCCTCCCCACTCTTCGCTCTCTGATGTCCTCCAAAACAAACAAGAGAACAACAAAGCTATACGTAGCAACTCACCTCAGCGACTGTAACAAAGTGTCCTCGACAGCAGCGAGTAGAATGAGAAGCAATGGAACAAACATGGACTGCACCAAAGCCTCCGTGTGCATGTTTAAATCCCCACACGAACCTGAAGTAAAGTAGCTTGAAGGAATTCCCCCCAATTTTTTTCTCTCTCTCTAAACAGACAGGGAGAGGGAGTGAAGGAAGGAAAGGGAAAGAAAAGGAGAGAGAGAGAGAGAGAGAGAGAGAGAGAGAGAGAGAGAGAGAGAGAGAGAGAGAGCGCAGCAGGCTGGCCTGAACTGGCTCAAACGCTCCAGAGGCCAACAGCCCTCTCCATACAAGTGCCTTTGATTAGTTTGCCTCTCAAAACTGAGTTCCAGGAGTTACAGACGGGATACCTGCCAAAAGAAAAGTTTAGTCACCAGTTGGAGATGTAATTAGAAACAGTCAGCCAATCTTATACTTTGTACATTTTCATTTCTTCTTCCTTTTTTTTTGTAATTTGTGCAATGCCACTTTTAATGTGGATTATCGATGATGGCTGATGCATTTTAAAGGAGGGTGGCAAAACGGAGAAATTGAGCTTTGAATAGAATGTCATCCCCACATACACCAGATACATGGAAGAGGGTTTGTCCCACCGATGTCACACTGATGGATATTTCTTAGAGATTGCAATATACCTAGGTTCTATGAGGATACATTCTGCTCTGTACTGAGATATCCCATAGGAATAGTTGGATAACAAAACTCAGACAAACTTTCTAAAGACAAGTACAGTGCCGTCTTACAGTACTGCATTCAAATAGAGCCCAAGAGACTTAATAGTACTTTTATGTGCTATGCGTGGTGTTTGTCATTAGTTGGTAAGAAATTAAAGGATTAAAGTAATTGTCAATGGAGAAACTTCAGGTTTATAGTACATGAGGAATTGTCTGATCAAGATTTGAGTGAGATAGTCATGTTAATAAATACTTATTGGATTGCATATCTTAAATTGAGTGTTGTTTATAGTTTAATATACATATCTTTCTGGAGTGCCTCTCCCTTGACAGAACAGGATCTGAAGGCCCGGTGCATGGGATGCAGAGAATGTGTAAATCTGAGATGGGAGATGACATCAAGAGATCGGCTCTTGAGGTTTTACAATAGAATCAGTACTGTACTGCTGTACAGGGCCGAGATATGGACGCTCACAAGAAAAAAAGTAAAAGGTTTTGGATGGCATTTGATGACGTCACTTTGGAGGAGCACAGCACATCAAAAACATCGACAAGCTTCCGTGGGTCACGGACAAGGTCAGGGAGAGAACGATGAAACTGGCCGGGTACTTGTCAGTCACACGGTACTGGCGGTGGCCTGCATGCCCTCTGATACTGTGGGACCCAACCCAAAGCATAGCTAAGCTAGGAGGGGAAGGGGTGAACCAAGTAGATGGATACAGTACATTGAGTCTGACAGCAGAGCCAGCAACACTGCAGAGCTCTGGACCGTGACGCTGGATAGAAAGGAGTGGATCCAGTTGTTATTGGCTAGTCTACTCTGCACCCTTGCTTCACATCGCAAGATGTCTTGTTTGTGCTGTAACATGAGCACAATTGTTTTTTTTATATATATTTTTTTATGTATATATATTTTGTTTTGCTTCTTCTGCCTTTATTGATAGTACAAAGTGTAGAGCACAATTGTTTAACCATCAGTACTACTGTATATCTTTAACCATGAACCATAATGTCGTAATAGGCAAATATTTGGCAAACATATAGCGGACTGAGCTTGTAGATTGGCTATTTTCGGTGAAGAGATTCTGTGTTAAGGGGAAAAAGTAGGCAGCCAAATACAGAGCCCTGTGGGTTCAACAAAGTATAGGGTTTAAATTGTTAAATGTGTTGGATTTACTATACCACAGTTTCTGATAAATTCCAACAGTGAGGAGAATGGCCGAATTATGAAGTAAATAATGGCTAGGTTATAGAAAGGAGAAAAAAAGAAAGCTTCAGGGTTCCTAGTCAGTTTATACAGTACCAACTGTACATGTTTTGGAGGTAGCTCCTTCCTCAGCGTACGTATTTTATTTCAATAGTCCATTTTATAACCTGTTAATATGTTCAAAATATTTAGCTTGAGGAACTATTGTATAATATTGTACTGTCTGTTACCGGACCACAAAATGAAAATGTACTATTTCAGTGTCATCATACAAATAAAATTGTATTGGATAAAATCTGTCTACACATCTCCAAAGTAGGCCCCAAAGTAGTGGATCGACAATTAAGTTCACAACGTGTCGCTTCGTGCCGCGTTGAGAGCTTGTAGATCTGCTATTTTCACTACTTCTTAATTATTATTATATTTTATTTTTGGAATTTCTTAGCTGTGTTTGTTTACTTGTTTGAAAAAGTATCAAATTCTTGTAGGAAAAGAAAATGGGATTTTTACTCGAGTAGTACATAAAAATTGGTCTGTGACCCACAAATGGGTCCTGACCCACTGTTTGGCAAACAGTGGTTTAAATGGTTTAATTGCAGCGAGCACTGTGTAAAGCAGTGGTTCTCAACCTTTTCAGGCCGCGACCTCCAAAATAATCATATTTGAACTGGGACCCCCCCCCCCCCCCCCCCCCCACACACACACACACACACCCTACGAGCACTAAGAGTTGAGGCTTCACATTTTGTATAACACGGTTCTATTGTGAAAATAGCCGATCTGCATGCTCACAAAGCATGTCGATCGGCTATTTTCACAATTTCTGCCTCTAATATTTGACAATTTGGCCAAAGTTTAATTTGTCATTTTATAGGTATATACAAGTCCTTAAATTGTCACTTTAGAAATGTGCAGATACCCTCAATACACTTAAACTTTATGTTGGTTTATTATTTACTGTTGAGTGATAAAACAATGTTGCACATTAAGTTCATCATCTGGGGACCCCCCATAATAATTTGAGGACATGTGCCACGCGACCCACAGGTTGAGAACCACTGGTGAAAAGTTACATGAAATGAAAAATCGTGGAGAGACTAGTCAGACTAGCTACCTGATGCAGCAGCTTGAGCAAGCGACCGTTGCCATGGGGACGCGCTGGTGCGCGCGCCCCGGCCGCCAGCATCCATCTGCTGCTGGTGCTGCTGCTGCTGATGATGATGTGATTGCAGCTCGTAGCGCGCTCCCGACCGCAGTCACCGCACTCTCTCTCTCTTCCCATGATCACAACACACACACCCGGAAAACAGCTGATGTCATGGACAGGAGGACGACACACAACCGTTAAAGGAAAGCACACGTCCGCGTAAGTGATTAAAACAGCGTTTCTAGCGATACGGCAGCCAAAAATACTTTTTTGTATTATGTTATAAAATGATAAACAGCAGCTGCTGCTCGTGACTGATGTGCTCTCCAGGAAGTGAAGTCTTTACGCACCGGGTTTTGGTGTTGGAGTACTAGGCCTGTATGGATAAAAACGAATCGTACATCATGTTGTCATGATTTGGCGATATATCGTCGCAGTGCACGGTTTATAGACATTATATATTAGACTTGTTGTTTGTACATAGTGTACTCTTGCTGTCACCGTGGCGCCCTTTCCTTCCTTCCCTCGTTTCTGCTCAATGTAGCACCTTAGCTCCCCCCTCACCGTTTCCATAGTAACCTTAGCTCCAATGCTGTCATTCGTGCAATTTCTAATCACAATTCACTAAATCTGCAGCCATTTCCATTATTGAGTTGTGGTTGTTGTTGTCATTTTATGTTTTTTTGTGGGGGTTAATCCAGTACGAACTTGCCTGTGTAGCTGTGGATCCTACTGTAAAACACCTTGGCTTGTGGACAGTGGAAGGGAAGGAACCATATCCCAAAATGCATAGCAGCAGTAGCCTGCAAAAGCTAGTACTTGCAGTTACTGTTGCATGGGGCCTACAGAATACTTCAGTTCTTCAGTTGTCTACATGCACTTTATTTATCCACTGATAAAAGCATACATGTATATGTTATTGCGACCGTAGGTCGCTACTTAGCTGTGATGTTACTAGGTTTTCAATGTAATGGGTCCCGGGACACACAGGTGGTCATTCAAATGGGTCCCAGAAAAGTTTTATGAGTCCCCCCCTATTTTCAAAATGTTTGGCTATTTCTTATATTTATTTTACAATTTGGCTAATGTTTGAACTTAGAACTAGGATTTCTAAATACACTAGGCTACAGACACCCATTTAATAGACCGTTTGTCAGCCTTCTGATTGGTCCCTGAGACTCCCTGACTGGCCAACCAGAAAAAAACATTCACTTTTTGCTATCGGGGGTGGAGTTTGTGCAGTGGAGAATGTTGCTTCAGGCTTTCAAAAACTGTCCGCAGTGCGCCGATCGGCCGGTACGGTGATAGCGACGGCAAGCGTCAAGCGATCTCGCTCATCATAACGAATAAGCTTCAACAAACTAGTTCACATGTACCTTATCAATGGTCTAAGAGTCACGATTGGGTACATATAATTTAAATGGGCAGAATTACGAAAAGCCAGCCTATTATGTGAGGAGAAACATTCTCTCTGTCCTCTTCCTAGTACCCAAGATGCAATGCGCTTCTCTTTCTATCTCTGATCCAGAGGAGTAAACTAATTAAAACATTTATTTTTCGGGGGAAAACTACTGTTTTGCTATGTAATTACTGTACCTTTTTCTTCCCTTTTTATTAATATCACGTAGATGTGTTTTTTGTGGTACTTTATATAGCTGTAATGAGGCTATGAAGGGAAAAAAAATCCCATCCACTTCCACTATAAAAGAATCTGCAAAGAGGATTCTGTCCCACTGGGATTAAACACATTAAACATATATTTTCGGGTAAACCCCCTGTTTTGCAATGTAACTACTGTACCTTTGTCTTCCCTTTTTATTAATATCACCTAGGTGTTTTTCCTTTGGTACTTTATATAGCTGTAATGAGGCTATGAAGGGAAAAAAAAATCCCATCCACTTCCACTATAAAAACAATCTGCCCAGGGTTAATGTCCCATCATAGTAACAGGGCAGAATGGGGCGGGATTTACAAAAGGGTTTATTATATTTATATCACTGAGCTGGGACCCCAATTTATATTGCTAGAAAGGCAGAGCGTCTAGTCAGCGACCTGGCAAACTCGGGAACAATGTAATTAGGGAATGAATGCCCCGCCCTTTAATGCAAACTCCATAGACCAGTACGCAAATAGCGCCATCTTGGATATTGCGCAATGCATTCTGGGTATGCGCGAAGGTTCCTGGGATTGTTGGTCCATGCGCATCCAACTCTAGAGGGCGCATCTCAGAGACGCATTGGGTTTGATAGTCTTGGAGGATGACAGACGCAGATGACCAATTTTAGTCGGTAGACTAAATTAATTTAAATGCATGAAAGAAGGATTTAGTTGCCCGTTGCGGTGCAGCATGTCTTTTAAATCTGTAACCTAACCAAAACAATATGCTCTATATTACAGAAATAGAGGACCAGAGGAGGTCCAAACTACTTTTGGCTTGTGCGATGCGGTCGTACAGTAGCCTACCAATTAATATATGATTTGGCCTTTTACATCTCATTCAACCGTAATATGCAAAAATGTTTTGTTTTGTTAATTTTATGCCATGATGCCGATGGTGCAAGCAACTTGCCTGCATTGTGAATCGTGTCACCAACTTTCACCACTTGGCACTTAATCCATTGCTACGATCAGACAGTCACTGTGCTTGCTCGTATCCAAGTTATTCCACGACCCATAGAAGTTTGGATCCCTGTTTTATTATCGTCAACTGAGTCCGGCTTGGTTCTTCAGATCACGCCGGCCGGTTCTGTTTGTCATAACAGTAAAGCTAAACCCTCGACGCCGAGCGAACCAAGAAGTCCCGTACACATCGCTGATAAACTGGAGAAGCATTTGCCGTACAACAGTGTTTCTGCATATCTAAATGTCAGACACACAATCTCACAACCTGCCGCGTTGCGACGTGTTGTGAGCCTGTAGCTCTTATGTATATATTTCTTTATATTTTACTATATGATGCGAGGCTTGCGAGGAATGCGAGGAGCAGCAGCAGCAAGCTGCCAGGAACTAAACCAGCTTGTGACAGTGTCCGATCACGATACAAACTTGATTATGATGATGTAATGGTTGTTCTTCTTTATCCAAATAATGATATTAATGATGGGCTTAAATTATAAAGTAGCCTAATAACAGCATTTCCCCAGGCGGCAGTAGCCGGTGGTCTTTATAATTAAGGGCCAATTAAACATTTGAACGGCCAATGGCATATATAGGCCTATGCCTATTTATTGCAGCAAACTTGATATGATTCTTATTAATAG
This sequence comes from Nannobrachium achirus, assembly GCF_963921795.1. NCBI lineage: Eukaryota > Metazoa > Chordata > Actinopteri > Myctophiformes > Myctophidae > Nannobrachium > Nannobrachium achirus. The sequence goes on from NC_137829.1 coordinate 7,363,207, forward strand.
ACTTATTATATATTTATTTGTTTGTTTGTTCTTATCCCACAATGTTATAACCCATGTTTCACCCGGTGTCAATTATCTAATGTAATCCTAGGCGCTATACTTCCTCTGCCAACCTGGAGAGACAATAACGGACTATTAGACTTACTTCTATAGCACTTAACAACTGTGGATAGCATGATGTCCTCCCAGCCGTTTCGGAGGGTATCAGGATCGGTAAGACAAATGATGTCCTTATGACCCAGTAGTTTGGACCTCCTCTGGTCCTCCTATTTCTGTAGCATGTTGTTTTGGTGTATATAGGTTGCAGATTTAAAAGACATGCTGCACAGCAATGGGCAACTAAATCCTTCTTTAATGCATTTAACATAACAATATCACAGTCTAATAAATACCGTCTTAGCTGAGGAACAGTTAAATGGTTAAATTACTATATTGGTCATCTGCGTCCGTCATCCTACAAGACTATCGTCAAACCCAATAGCGTCTCTGCGATGCGCCCCCTAGAGTTGGAATGCGCATGGACCTAATCAATCCCAGAGACCTTTGCGCATACCCAGAATGCATTGCGCGATATCCAAGATGGTGCTATTTGCGAACTGGGTTATAATACCTGTTGTCATAGGATCTGTTTTGACCATATGTTTGCGTGTGTCCATTTATGCCCATATATGGAGATCTCTGTAGGATCCGTTTTGACCATCTGTTTGCCTGTGTCCATGTATGCCCATATATGGAGTTATCTGTCTGTCACTGTCCATTTTATGCCCATATATGGAGATATATGAGCTTCTATATACTTCTCTGTAGGACCCGTATTGACCATCTGTTTGCCTGTGTCCATTTATGCTCATATATGGAGTCTGGAGATATCTGTATCTGTCTGTCTGCATCCATTTTATGCCCATATATGGAGATCTCTGTATCTGTTTGTCTGTGTCCCTTTATGCCCATTATGGAGATCTCTGTATCTGTCTGTGCCTCCGACTGTGTTGCAGACACAGTGCCGGTTCCCCCTTTAATGCAAACCCCATTATACCTGTTATCATAGGACCCGTTTTGACCATCTGTTTGCCTGTGTCCATTTATGTCCATGTATGGAGATATCTGTATCTGTCTGTCTGCATCCATTTTATGCCCATGTATGGACATCTATGCAGACACAGTGCCGGTTCCGGAAAACCCTGATGTCAGACATCAGAATCCGAACCTTTCGTGCCGGTTCCAGAAAATCGTGTATCGGGTCAGGGTGAGGCCGGACACTGCACTACCTGCTGCTGCGGGGAACACGCGTGCCGAATTTGAAATAGGGAATGAATGCCCCACCCTTTAATGCAAACCACATTATACCTGTTGTCATAGCTATGACATAAGACATCTATGATGTCAGAGGTCAGTCATATCCATATTTGGGAAAATATGGTTGGTCACATTTTGGCCACATTTTGTCCAACTTAAACAACCAACCGCAACTCAAATCACACTTGCAAATGAACACACACACACACACACTAGTGTTGCGCGGATAGGCTTTTGAAGCCATCCGAATCCATCCGCGCAAATTCATTATCCGCCCATTATCCAACCGCATTAATTATATCATCCAATTTATAAATCCGCAACATCCTCATCCGCAACTTCAAAAGTATTATTATTATTATTACCCTTATTATTAGGCTAATATTATTTTCTGGTAGGCTATTCCCTGTTAGTTTTCTTAGTTGTGCGATCACAGAAATGCATTGATCTAGCCTACGGAATGTCTCCGTTCGTCTTTTTTTCTTTCTTTTTTTTTTTTTTTGGAGTCGGTGCTGCGCGTCGATGCAGAGTCAGACAGACATGCAGGCAGACAGAGTCAGACACACGAGAGAAAGAGAGAGCGAGGGAGAGAGCGAAAGAGAGAGGAACAAACACAACTTAGTGGGAAGTTTAACTTACCTACTGTACAGTACTTTACAATATGGACTATGGAGCTGAGAGAGATTCACTTTTTAGCGCAAGAGGTAATGAGTGCGACGATGCATGCCGTGATGCCGTTTAAGTGGACACAGCTGTTTAGTTTTATCGTGGACTGCACATTGCCTCATGAAAAATGATGGTTACTTTACAAATTATACAAAATAACACACACAGACACAAGCATACCTAGATTTCGCTTTTTATTGATAGATATATTAGGCCATAATTTATTTCCTGCATTATTTCATCCGCGGATATCCGAAATTAATTAATAATTATATTTGATTGATCCAAATCCGACTGCACCGCGGATCACTGCGGTCCACCGCGGCTAAAACCGCTATCCGCGCATCTCTAACACACACACACACACACACACACACACACACACACACACACACACACACACACACACACACACACACACACAGTAACTGTATATTGCATTTAAGCATTGCTACGGCAATGCCTAAATTTCTCTGAAATATTACATCCAAAATGTATACTTTTCCTACACATTTTCTCTCGCGGAATGGAAAGTATGCTGTTATTAAGCTCATTTATCTACGGTTCTATCACTGCTCCACACTGCCCTGGTATACTGTAGTCTTCAGTATAGTCTTCAATTATTTGCTTATGGGGCAGTTCCAAGCTGTGCACACAGACAAAACCTTTAAATTAATGTATTTTAGCTCTGGGAGCCATAAACAAATAAACCATTTATTTCTTTCTGTAGATATGTGGAATAGAAAATATACTCTTATTTCAACCTCTTTGGCATTCCAATATATATGATAAATATGTGATATTATACCTACCTTCAAAATGATTGGCCTAGAGGCATAGGAGTGTCAGTGGAGGTAGAGTGGCCGCTTGGTCCCGGGCTCCCCCAGAGTTAGTGTCGAAGTGTCCTTGAGCAAGAGACAGAACCCCTAATTGCTCACGATGAGCAGGTTGGTGCCTTGCATGGTTTCCTCTGTGTGAATGGGAGCATGTAAAGTCCATTAAAGCATTGCAAAGCACCTTGGATAAAGGTGCTGCAGTACATATAAATGCACCATTTACAATTTAGAGAATTGTTCATCACATTAGGATGTAGCTCAGCCAGGATAACATGATTTCTCGTTTGGCCTTTGTAAGGAATGGTAGAGAATTGCTAAACTATATAGATAGATAGATAGATAGATAGATACCTTTATTACCCCACAGGGGAAATTCAGTTGCCCAGAGGCAGCACAGCAGTTTAAGGTTACAAGTTACAAAGAAGTAGGAAAAAGAAAGAGTACTGTAGTCCAAAGAGCAAGCACAAAAAAAGAAGAATATAAACATAAAGTGTCAAAAAAGCTATTGCAAAAAAGAAGAATATAATACATAAAGTGAGCACGAAACATTCAGCGTTCATAAGTGACATGTTTGTCACACAAAAAAAAGCTAAAGAAGTATGAAACTGAAACCTATTTTTATCAAACTTGTACAGTATGTATTGTGCAATACTACTTGCTAGAGAGCATCTTTTAAGAGTAGTACTAAACTGCACAAAATAAAGTTAGCCAAAGCTAAGAAAGATACCCACAGTTACAATTAATCTGCTCTGTGTGATTGCATCCTGCCCAGCGGGAGGAATATGGCCTCTCACCAAATGGGAAACTAATTGCAGTCTTTGCTGTCTTACTCCCACATTATAGCACTTGCACCCTACAATTTAGCTTTCACTCTTTCTCAAATCTCAACCAGCATATGCTAACTGTAGCAATTACATCGCAAATTGCTTCTGACTACACAGGGCTGAGGGTAGGCAGGACAGTTTATTTCTCTTGGCAAAAGCATAAAAAGAACTAGAAAGTGCAAAGCCATTACATTGTTATCTGAAAATGGCCATCGACATGTGTTTTTAACCTTTGAAAATCCTTTTAAACTTGTGCAGAATCTGCACGGTTGGAATTAAACTTATTTTAAGATTTCTTTTTTATAGATTTAGGACAGGACATTCCTCTTTGTCAAATGTCATTGATCCAAAAAAGGAAATTACCTCACTCCACCAACAGGCAGATCAATTTTTTTCTCCAAAAAGTTTTGTTTAGGTTAACCATCCTTTTTTTTAAGTGGCATAAATAAATAAATACAATAATATAATGGGCCTAATAGCATATTCATTCATTGCATAATGAACATACTACCAAACCTAATAGACTTGTGATGTATTTTCTCAACCCTGGAGCATGCAATCATTGACCTGTGCGTTCTGTAATTCATTGACATCTGTATATGTGCTTTATAATGTATTGTTGTATGTTAATTCTTGTTGAGAGTTGAGACTCATCTAAGTTGATCTGACACCCACAAAATGATTATGCTATCTCACCTCATTTTTGACTTATCGTTCAATGAATGCTGCACCAGGACCTCAGTGCCCGGGACCCCCTCTCCCTCTTGACTCTTTAGTCTCTCTCTCTCTGGTTGGTCTCACCACCCCTCTCTGTGACCTGGGGATGAACGCACCAATGAGGAGCCTCACAGTGAGTCACGTGGTCCTCCTCTACTCCATCCTATCCCACAACACCTCAGTCACTCAGTCATTACAGAGTGTGTTGCATATATGCCTCGATGTCAGACGTGTTGTCTCTATGAGCGTACTGTAGATGTTGGTAGTGAAGTGTACCATATATGCCATACTGTTGACTAACTGTTGTGTGTGTTATTTACAGGGTATGCCTGATCGCATGTTATGTGCAGTGCTGGAGCAATTTCAGCTTTACTTTTCCCTTTGGTATGTGCGCTTTGTCTCCATTCAGAGTCATTTCTTCTTGTGTTCTTTTGTTGAAATGGCCTGTACAGCTCTCTTTTTCTCTCTTGTACATGCACAGGAACACACACACACACACACACACACACACACACACACACACACACACACACACACACACACACACACACACACACACACACACACACACACACACACACACACACACTAATAGACAAATGCACCCACACATAAGATACACTGTACTGTTGTTCAGTATAAATAGGGGGAAGATCATGTTTGATCTTTTGTGATGGTAAGTTATTTAAACTCTTCCGGTGTGAATACACTTGTTTTGTGTCCCATGTGTGCAACATTGTGTATCACAGTGGCCATTCAACAATGCAACACGTCGTTTGGTTGAAGTGTACCTCTGTTCTGGCAATTCAAGTCCGGGTAACTTATTGTGCAGGACACACCACATAGTATATGTTAGCTTATTGCAAAAGAAAAAGAAAAACTCTATATCTAGAACGGGGGTCAGCAACCCGCGGCTCTAGAGCCGCATGCGGCTCTTTAGCGCCACCCTAGTGGCTCCCTGGAGCTTTTTAAAAAATGTATGAAAATGCAAAGAGATGGGGGGGGAAAATGTATTTTTTGTTTTAACGATTTTTTATCGTCACTGTTGGGCAGAAACCTTGTATCTTCGTGCGTGCTGTAGTTTCAAATTTGTATGTTTTTTTTTTTGCAAAGTAAAGCCCTGCTTCATCATACAAGACTGACGCACAAATGTAGTGAAAACAGCAGATCTACAAGCACACAACGCCTCGCACCGCGAGGCGTTGTGTGCTTGTAGATCGGCTGTTTTCACTAGTTTCGTTCATTTTTTTAATGATAAATACAAGTTATGAACATAGTACAAGGTTTCCACCCGACAACGACGATATACTGTAGGCTTTTATAATCTTTTGCGGCTCCAGACAGATTTTATTTTTTTTTGGTCCAATATGGCTCTTTCAACATTTTGGGTTGCCGACCCCTGATCTAGAAGGACAATATGTGGCCTTTTGTATTTCACACCATGTTGCGCTAAGTACACAGAAAGCTTAAACAGACTGTAATTGTTACCCTTGTGGTCCTGCGGATACTCAGACTTGGATGTAGCCAATCTGGATGCAGCTCTTTGCTCGTCTCTTAGCTTGGGTCACTGTGTGTGGTCTGTGCCCCTCTGTCTGTCAGATCCACTCGCTGTATAGCACGGCCAGTCCCAGCATGCTGAAGAGGAAACAGAGCTCGCGGGTCGAGTGTCAGCCCATGACCGACTTTGGGCCAGACGAGACCCTCACCGACAGCACAGACATCTTCTGGATCAACAAACCAGTGAGTTTGCCTTGAGCGTGTGGTTCAGCCACCATACTTCCTGATCCATGTGTGTGGGATCTATTAGTAGTGGCTGGTATTCATTTAATCTTCCATGTTACAGCATAATCAGGAATGAAGAGCAAGAGTGATCGGTAATCCTGTGATGCCGTGTTTATTCATCTATTTCTTTTTTCTTTTTTTGAGCGGTGGTCACAACGCTCCTATACGTGGCCGTGTGTGTGGGTATGTCTGTCTGTCTGTCTGTCTGTCTGTCTGTATGTAGCCTACAGTACCTTTTTTGACCACACATATTAAGGGAGGGGCGCTGTTGTTCAGGCCAGACCAGACACACACACACACACACACACACACACACACGGATGGATGATGGATGGATACCAGTGGCGGCCTGAGTGACATGCATTTTATTATTAATATTTTGTTTAATATTGTTTTAATATTTTTTATTATATATACAGGTATATATATATATTTGTTTTGCTGTTGCGCAGCCTCCACGACCACCGCTCAGTTCACACGGGTGTGATTTTTTTTGTGTGTGTTTGTTACCCCTTTCCCCCCCCAATTTAGTCATTATGCCAATTCCTTCCTTCCCACACACATGTGTGTGTTGTCACCGATGTTGTATACCAGTAAGACTCCCTAATCGGGAGATAAGCGACCGCCACGTCGCATTCACAAACTTTAGAAGGCAATCGTAGCCAATCAGGAGGGAATATGGGAAATGGGACAGATCCTTATTGATGACATGACTTTAGAGATACTGTGTACCGCTTTGTGTCATTTTAGGCCAACATCGGTAGGAGCAGTGTCAATTTTTTTTCTTTTTGCAAAAATCGGCCTGATGGTGACGCTAGAAGAGGGCCATGTGAAAAATCGGGGGTGGAGGTTGTGATTTGCCAACCTGTTCTCACCCCTACTGCGTCTCACCCTTGATGCCAACGGCGTCAGTTCGAAACGCGCTGGGATGCTTTCGGCGTCTAGCTGAGACGCACAGAGAGAGTGTTATGCACATGCGCCGACAAATGTTGACTCGAATATTTAGCTCCCTGGGTGGGAAGCAAACCCTGGCCTTGGTTATAGTAGTCACCGTGCTCAACTCTTCACACCCATTGGTTGCTGAGTCTTGGTAGGACACTCGGTGGGACACTCCATCCACTACAATTTTAATTCAGTTGCTTCATATTGTTATCCTGTGTGTTCAATTCTAATTTCAAACTTGGTTTCAGTAAAATGGAGCTGCTCAGTGGCAGTATAATGACTCGGCATGTTTTTAAATGTTTTTATTTATCAAAAAATTATGTTTTAGCAAATTCAACATAAAAAAGGCGGAACCAGGGCGGGACAAGGCAGATAGAGCCTGCTGATTGGTCAGTCAGGGACCAACCAGAAGGCTAACAAAGGGTGAATTGTATTACTTATGAGTGCAGCACTTTCAGCGTCCTGCCCGGACGCGCTGAGATTCTTTCAGCGTCTTGCTAAGACGCCGTTGGGGACATGGCCCGGCATCATGGGTGAGACGCAGTGAGGGTGAGAACATGTTGGATTTGCCATCCAAGGAGTGTGTGTACAAAGTTTGGCATGGATAGGGGCAACGGTGCCGGAGATAAGTGTAGGGGTAAAAGTGTGACGTGACTGACAGACGGACAGCCAATGGAGCTTTTCATAGTAACTTGCCTATCGGGAGGATGTAGAGCCTTTGTGCTACTCCTCCCGCCTAACCCTACGCTTTAACAGCGGGCGACAGCCGGCGACTCTGGGCGACGTCGTCCAAAAGTTACATTATTTTCATGTTTTTGGGCGACGTTTTCCACTATTGCCTGCTATTGGCAGTAGTTGCCGGGTCCCATTGACAAATAGCGCACTTCCTGAAAATACGTCCGACCATTGCCCGCTGTTGCTTGCTGTTGCCTGCTGTTAAAACGAACCGTAACACTCGCTGCTAACAGATGCTGCCCCAGTCCGTAGGTGTACACTGTACAGTGACACTGTTCAGACAAATATGTAACACGGGCCAATTGTGTTGTGTATAGCAGGGGTTCCCAAACTTTTTTGTCTCAGGCACCCCATGAATAATTTTCACTCCCAGCACCTTATATTTATAGCATATCGTCGTTGACAACGACGATATGCCTTGTATGTCCAAAACCGTTCGTTTTATATCTATCATCTATAAAATGTACTAAACTAGTGAAAACAGCAGATCTACAAGCACACAACGCCTCGCGATGCGAGGCGTTGTGTGCTTGTAGATCGGCTGTTTTCACTAGTTTTGTGCGACAGAGGTCTCTGCCTGACAGAGACGATATTTTAATGATTATGTTTTGTTGAGGAAAACGCTGAGATAATAGCCATTTTGGTTAGAACTGACTGAAAATAACTTTGTACTTCAAGTTTAAAATGATACTAAATATTTTTTCAAGTGTCCAAATAAATTCCAAATATTATCAAATGATCTCGCGGCACCCCTGGACTGCCGCCGCGGCACCCCAGGGTGCCCCGTCACCCACTTTGAAAACCCCTGGTGTATAGACACTCGAGACTTTTCATCTATTTGTAACTGAGGATTTAACTTTTCAAAGCAGTTCAGTCATTTTTTTCTCCCATTTTGTCCCCTCCCCCTACCCTTTCTCATTCTTCCAGTGGGTGCACACTCTGCTGCGGGCATGTGCCATCATCAGTGTCATTTCCGTGTGTATGAACACCCCCATGACGTTCGAGCATTACCCCCCACTGCAATACGTGACCTTCACGCTGGACACCAAGCTCATGTTCCTCTACACTGCCGAGATGATCGCCAAGATGCACATCAGAGGAATCGTCAAGGTTGTTCTCATTAGTACTACTGCTAACGTGTATAGAAATGGTTCAAAGTTGAAGTGTTGAGGAACTGGTATGACAGATGGTGCAGCTATTGCCGTTTGTGCCTTTTGGAGGTACGCTCTATGAGGTCCTCAACGTGTTATTTAAATTTGGGAATAATATACACCGTTTTCATAAGTGGGGTAGGGACACAATTTGGTGCATGTAATTACATGCAAACGATATGGAGTATGAATCGTCATATTTCAATTTGCGCTTATTTGAAAAAAAGAAAAAGCTTTTGGCTCTGTATTTTTCAGACTGAGGCCCTTCAATGTGTGATTAAAATTGGGGACAGATTAATGCGCTCATCCCTGCAAACTTTGGAAGCCAATCGTAGCCATTCGGAATGGAATGTGAAAGATCTGACAGATACTGTACATCTTGATTCTCTTGACTCCAGAAATTGTGTATTGTGTACAGATTTGCTTACGTTTTGAACAAAATGTGTTGGAGTAGTAGCGGAAAGTGTGTTTTTAAGAAAACGCAAAATAGACATGTGAATAGACGGCGGGTACTGGTTGCATTATGATCCAAGGAATCCAGGGACAGATTTGACACTACGACTGTTATCCCTTTGCTTTCATATACAGTTGATTAATGGGAAACACTGGCCACCATGAGGCCCATTAAAACATTTGGGGTGGATGTTCTTCCTTGCCCTTCTGGATGATTCATCAGCTAATCTACAGCGGTGCCGGAGATCCTCGCTGACCTGGCGAAGATAATAAAACAGTTTGAAAATAGGGCTTAATAGACAGCAGAGTTTTCTTCAGGCATCGGGCAGATGAAAGACCCTTAATTACTGCCATGGAAAGTGCGGACAGTTTAATTGGCAAATCAAGGATAATACTCGCACAGACAGAGAGGCATATGGTAGGCACAAAATCAGTGTGTTTCCAGGAACTAGAGCAAACAGCGGAGTAATTTTGACAATTCCTGCTGTTGCCTTGAATGAAATACAATGTGTCACATTGGGGTGATTGATTGTATTGATGAATCAATGATTAGTGTAGCATTTGACAATTGCTTGAGGAGCCAAGTGCCAGCAGCAAGGACCTTGAGCACTGATGTTAAACACTGTGAGTGGATCCAAGTAAAGAAATTCAATTCACCACTCACAGATAACGTTATTGTACTTACTTGAAAAGTAGGAATTCACTTTAAATCAGTGGAGGACAAAGTTTCCACTTTTTTATTGGTACACACCAACAAGAATGTTATAGTACTTACTGTATGTTGTTTTTATGTGTTATTTTTATTTATTAAAGCAGTGGTTCTCAAAGTGGATTTCAGGGACTTACAAGTCTGTAACTTTGACAGTGTACAAATGGAACCAAATGGACCCTAACAGGTCCATTTAGTTCCATTTGTACACTGTCAAAGTTGAGGGGAGACCTTCAAAGTTTGAGAACCAATTATAGACGGGAAGTGACACAGCAAAGGTCGTCGGTGAAATGCCACCAAATCCAGGGAAAAAAATATGTTGATTATATGTATATTGTATTGTTGTATTATATCTACAGTTCAAGAGTTATATGTCAAAACATGAATCTGCCACCATGAGGCTGATTTGAAAAATGCAGAGTGGTATTTCTTCCTTGGCTTAGTGGGGATGTAAAAGTTTCGCAACCGGACGCTGCGTTCATGAACGGGCCACTCTTGCAAACTTTGGAAGCCAGTCTTAGCCAATCAGGATGGAATATCAAAGATCCGACAGAACTGTCTTTATCACATGACTATAGAGATGTGTGTACTATGTACTGTATTGCGTGATGTAGGCCTATGGACAAAATGTGTAGGAGTAATCGGCCTCCTGGTGGCGCTATAACAGACTGATGTGAAACATTTGGGGCAGAGGTTCTGCCCTGACTGTGCCTTCGGCCTTGCGGAGACAAAAATAGCCAGCTTACTGTGTAAGAAATTGCATTTTTACCAGTTCAAAATTCCTATAACGATTGAAAGCAATAAATGATTAAAGACACTCATCTTTAATTATTATCATTACAAGCTAATAAAAGAACCCTTTTTGTAAAAAAAAGAACAAAGTTGTCATTTAAAAGTGCTCTGTAAATAAAGTGGATTGGATTGGATATACAGCACAGCAGCGTTCCCTTAAATGTAGCCATTGAGCCGGTGGTAGCATAACCCCTTAAGAGCTGTTAACACACCTCCTTAAGTGATAATTACGACTGCCCATGTTTGTTGGCCCCACGGCATTGTTCTCGCTTCTATGGTTTAATAATTATTTGTCTTGTTTACCATCATGCAAATGTGGGCTGTTTGGGGGTTGTGTTTTTCTTCACTGCTGTTGCAGTGTTACAGTATTTACTGGAATTATTATGTCCCCATGACCTTTTCCCTCAATAAAGCCTGTCTTCGTGAGTCTTTTATTGGCACAAACAAATTCAGTGAAGAGGCAAGGCCCTTTGCGCCCACACCCCTAACGGCTGAACAAATTACAGCCTCTTCTCCTGACAGAACACATGGTGCTTTTTAATAATTCCTTTATATTATGTTGAAGTGGATACATAGTAAAATGTTACGTGTGATCATAATATTATCTTTTGTTAGTACTGGGTAAAATTCATAAATCTCCCTCTTCTCTCTGTGCCTTCCCCTCCACCTAGGGGGATAACTCCTATGTGAAGGACCGCTGGTGTATGTTTGATGGATTCATGGTGTTCTTCATCTGGGTATCCCTGGTGCTGCAGGTATACTCCTATATTATCTTATCTATCCCTAGTGCTGCTACCGCTGCGCTTGCACGGGCTCGCCGTGAGGCATTTTCGCAGCTCTAGCGTTGCCTTATTAATCATCCATTTTCTCTTTGTCTTAGGTGTTTGAGATAGCGGAGCTCGTGGATCAGATGTCTCCTTGGGGGATGCTGAGAATCCCCAGAGCGCTCATTATGATTCGCGCCTTCAGGATCTACTTCCGCTTCGAGCTTCCCCGCTCACGCATCACCAACATTCTCAAGTATATAACGCAATTATTGTTGGGCATTGCACTCTTTAAATACAGCGACCATAACACATTAATAGTTGTACAGATGTAATAACATCATAACGCCATTAAAGCCAACATTGAGACATAATTTCTTCCCCCGCCTTTTCTCTCTCTCACTCTCTCTCTCTTTTCACTCTTCCTCCAGGCGATCAGGGGAACAGATCTGGAGCGTGTCGATATTCCTGCTCTTCTTTCTTCTCCTCTATGGGATTCTGGGTGTTCAAATGTTTGGAACATTCAACCATCACTGTGTTACTAATGACACAGAGTTTGGGTAATTGGGTCTTTATCAACTACTGAGTTGTTCTCCATCTGTGATGTTCTGGGCTTTGTTTTTAGCCTCTTAATTTACAGTTTGTAATATTTTGTGATAAAAAAGTTATGTAAGATGCACTGAACGGCACATTAGGATTTATCCACACATATGTACTGTAATTACCTAGCAGCATATAGTAGGGTCTGTATGGTCAGTATATGCGCTGCTAGGAGCCGTACACTGAAAATAGTCGATTTACAAGCTTACTACTGTATGTCGCATTGCAATGTAGATCTACTATCTTCGGCATCAGTATAACAGGGCTGTAACTGCTCAGCATGTCTGTGTGTGTATGTTTGTGTGAATGGGTTAATGTAACGCATACATTGGAAATCGCTTTGGATGAAGGCGGTTTATGAATGCAGACCATATTTAGCTCTACTTGTTCACAGTTATATAGTCAATCTATAGTTCATATTTTCTTATCTCATCTAAGTCGCATGAAAAGCACCACTTGAAATTGCAAATCCCTATTTTCCGAACCTACCAAAATCCCCGGCACTGTCTGAGAATAATCACAAGCCTGCGCATGGTGTGAATGTACGCGTGCACCGTGCATACGCGTAAAGGATGTTATTATGTAGATGACGGGAGTGATGATGAGAGCAGGAGCCCTCAGGGAGACAAAAGAAGCAGCGGTTGGTGGTGGTGATGATGATTGGGGGGGGCGGGGGTAGACTTGGTACAGCCATCACAGCTCGAGCCGCGAGCTGCTGTGAGCGTGCGTGTTAATCATAATAATCAACATCTCCTACATTTTCCTTCTTTGTGTTAATGCTCACCCCCCCCCACTCCACACACCCACAGCCCCCATCTGTCTGTCTGCTCTCATTGACGAGTGTCTCAGGGACACGGCATACATTGACCTTTTGCTGGCAAGAAAGATAGCAAAGGACATTTTCACATTTCACAGCCGTCTGCAAACATTCTCCCAAAGGTGGCATGGCTGTGATTTGTTTGCTGTTTGCTTCTCCTTTTCATAAACCCACCCCACCCAGCCAAGGGTGTCGCACAAAATTCTAGGCCCTGGGTACAATGATCCACTCACATTTTGTGCTTTAACTATTGAAAAACAGACGATATACAAGCTCACAGCAAGCTTGTAGAGCTGCTATTTTTGAAGTCTTTGAATATTTCAAATCCTTCTAAGGTTTTTTGAAAAATCCATGTTTCTATGTCAGTGGTGCTCAAACCTTTTCATGTGAAGGACCCCCAAAATGATTATGTATTTGGCCACGGACCCCCATCTCAAAATATTTAGTTCCAGCTCCAGGGACCCCCCAGAAGCAAAATCTGAATTACAAATGTTCGCTTAAAAAATACATAATATTGAAAGATTTGCACACATTTTCATGACTTTTCAAAAATAGCAGATCTACAAGCTCGCAGTGTGGCACTCGGTGCCGCGCTGTGAGCTGTATATCTGCTACTTTTCAATAGTATAAAATATTTAAGGCCCTCAGGCTCCACCTTGGGCCCTAATAACTCAGTACCACTCCCCCCCCCCTTGTGACGCCCCTGCACCCAGCCCCACTATGCTTTTAGTGGGGTATTTTAGAAAGACGTCACATTAAACATGGTATGTCTAATCTCTTATCAGCCATTTGCCCTTGGTACAAAGTCACAGTTCTGCAGCCTCTCATGCACCCAGGGGATTTGATTGAGATTGGGAGTGAAGCGGCAGGGGGGAGTGTGACTGTTGCGGGTATTTCCATGAGATGAGAAGGATATTGTGAACAAAGTGGTGTCTCCGCACATTCCACGTCAAGATGATTCCAATTGACCTTGCTACGCTTTGAAGCTGTGTGACAAAAGACACACCTGTAGATTCATAGGAATTATACAAGTAGACCAGCTCCACATTGTGTTTGATCACAGCCTCTGAATGTGGGGGTCAATTCCAAATGCTTCTTTGTTCACCCCCCCTTTTGTTAAACAGCGTTATAGATGTGGCATTTGTTAACATGGTCAATCTTGACCCTCTCCTGACTGCAATTCACTGTCATGTCTGTGACAATGACTTCCTATCAGATTCTGTAAACAACTAATGATTAACTCTTTTGCCGCCATTTAGGTTGTTGTCTCCACCAGCCGAAGGCTGAGGGAGAGTATGTTTTCCCCTCCGTCCGTCCGTCCGTGCGTCCGTCCGTCCGTCCGTCCGTTTGTCCGTTACCAGCTAATCTCCGGCGCCGTTGGCCCGGTCGCTGCCAAACTGTGCACACACACTCCCTCGACACCAATTCAGAACCTCTGCCCCAAATATTTCACATGGGCCTGTTCTAGCGCCACCAGGAGGCCGACTTTTGCAAAACTAACTTTTGCCAGTACTCCTACAGATTTTGTCCAAAAATCACGTAAATCAGTAGACAGTATCTCTACAGTCATGTGATCGACATGGATGTGTCAGATTTTCCATATTCCATCCTGATTGGCTAAAACTGGCTTTCAAAGTTTGCAGGATTGGTCAGTTTTGAATAAAATGCCTGAAATCCTGAACGCAGTGTGCGATTTTGGTGAAATTGTGCATGCACATTCCCAATAGGCAGAGGAATAAATGCCACTTAAGAAAAATCAAATCAGCCTCATGGTGGCGCAAGTTTGCAGGATTGGTCAGTTTTGAATAAAATGCCTGAAATCCTGAACGCAGTGTGCGATTTTGGTGAAATTGTGCATGCACATTCCCAATAGGCAGAGGAATAAATGCCACTTAAGAAAAATCAAATCAGCCTCATGGTGGCGCTATAACAGGCCGATTCATGTTTTCACCTATAACTCCACCGATTAGTGTCAAACTTTGTATGCGCACTCCTTAGAGGCCAAGGTAAAACCTTTTCCCTGCATTTTTTACATCAGCCTTTTATAGCGCCATCAGAAGGCCGACTTATGTAAAACACATTACATGCCTGACCTGGTGGAGACCTGTGCTCGGAAGAGCACTGCTTCTAGTTTACAGTCTGCTCACGGCCATCAAAGTAGCTTACGTTTGCGAATTTATAGAAAAATAGCCATCCATTATTTCCTATTGCGGTCTTGTGTAAAATAAAGCTGCATCGCTCACAGAGAAGTGAAACACCGTATGTGTTCAGCCATTACGGAGCAAGAGGCTCCTCCTCCCCCTCCGTTTGCATCGGTTTTCAGACATAGAAATAGAGAAAGTAGATCCAGGCTGAGAAAAACACCAAAGAAGTGATCCCACCGCCATTATTGTTTATGTGCGCTGAAGATAACAGACGAGCGTTACGGGAGCTATGCTGCTACTGTACACACCCGGGAGAGTGCTGCTGGTGATTCAGTCAGAGTGTATCAAAGAAAGGGTGCGTTCGTATATGCGCACCGGGTGTGGTTAGGGTTAGGGGTTATGGTTAGGTTTAGGCATAGTTTTACTGAGGTTAGGGTTAGGGTTAGGCATCGTTTTACTGAGGTTAGGGTTAGGGTTAGGTTTAGGCACTCACTACACTGAGCACACACCCGGTGCGCATTTCCGAACGCACCTTGGATACGCTCGGACTGAAACACCAGTAGAAAACACCATCCCGTACACACCCGCGCCACCCCTCATCTGCTCAGACAGGCTGTGGCGGGGGAAAAGAATGAAAGCTCGTTATGGCGCCGGGGACACGCAAGAAAAGAAACGAGCGCTCGTTTAGTAGCAAAAGAGTTAATACTCTTGAATATGTTTGGTTTTGCATTTGACTTGTAAAATGGTCCATTGCAAGGTGTCAGTGGACCGTCCACCTCTCATTTGGGGCTTCATTTATCACAGCTTTGTTATGAACCAAGTTGATTTCTTTGATAAGCCACAGCGACATTAGCCATTAACCAGCCCAGTATAATTAGCTGTATCAGGATTCACCACTATGCCTGTGATTGCCCTTTGTGATACTGCAATAAATTACCCCTTCTCATGCTGTAGCCCTTAATAAACAATTTGGATGAATGTCTGGCTGGCCAATTTGAAGGCATTAATTTTCATTAGACAAATCAAGCAGCTCCTGGAATAACACCTGTGGCTAAAAGACATTGGGACAGGAAAATTGGGGTGTGTGTGTGTGTGTGTGTGTGTGTGTGTGTGTGTGTGTGTGTGTGTGTGTGTGTGTGTGTGTGTGTGTGTGTGTGTGTGTGTGTGTGTGTGTGTGTGTGTGTGTGTGTGTGTGTGTGTGTGTGGGCGCGCGTGCGTGCGTGCGTGTGAGAAAGAGAGAGATTTGGAGAGTGTGAATGTTGCATGTGGACACATAGCAACATGTTATTAGATCATATTATAATGGTTGGAATTACCATCAGTCTCTGTCTCAACTATTAGCTAATCCTTGACAAAACGTTATTTACACAGTTACCCATGAAATAATCAATTTAAATACAGTAACCAGGGCATGACTTACATTTGACCTTGACGTGAACAAGCCACATTTTAATTTACTGTATGGCTCTCAGCTGTATACTGTTCATTTACGTATTTTGGAACATAATCTCATTGATCTAGTTTTATTCTGTGTGCACCATTAAGTGACGTGTGTATTTTCCATTATGGTTAGTAACGCAGTGGTGTAAAGTAACTACTTAAGTACAATTTTGAGGTATTTGTATTTTACTTGAGTATTTCCAATTTCCAATAGTTTTACTTCTACTCCACTACATCTGGGATTCAAATATTGTACTTTTACTCCACTACATTTATTTGAAAACTTTAGTTACTGGATACTTTGCAGATATAAATTATAATATTATCAAATTTACATTAATCCACTTTAGACCTAATTTATACCTAGGCTATTTGAAAATATCCGATCTACAAGCTCGTTGTGGGCTTGTAGATCTGCTATTTTCAAACATTTTGTACTGTTACTTTTGGTTTGATGCCAATACTTTACTTTTACTCCAGTACATTTTGAATTCCAGACTTTTACTTGTAAGGGTGCACAGACACACCAAAGTACCTATGCGAGTGGATTCCCCATTCCGCCAATGCATTTCAATGAGACTGGTGCAGTTTCATGCCAGTAGAGGATTTCTTGCAAAAAACGCTACCTTCTCATTGAAATGCATTGGCGGAACGCAGATTCCACTCTCATAGGTATTTTGGTGTGAGGGCACCCTAACAGAGTATTTCTACATTGCAGTGTTGATACTTTTACTTAAAGTAAAACATTTGAGCACTTTTTCCACCGCTGTAGTAACGTGACATGGAACAGCCTGGCCATCCCAGACACCCACTGCTCCAATGATTCGGAGGGCTACCAGTGTCCTGCAGGCTTCAAATGTGTGGACCTCATGGAGGATATGGGCCTCAGCAGACAGGAGCTGGGCTACAGCGGCTTCAACGAACTGGGTAGGTTCACATGCACTCCATGAAAACACTAGGGCTGGGGACGTGACTTGAATATCGTGATTATTTCAAACTTTTGCCTCGATTAATAAACGATTATTAATAGATTTAAAAAAAAAAAAAGATTATAGCCGATCTACAACACGACGCACTGTGACGTGTTGTGAGCTTGTAGTTAATTGATTCTCTTTTTTTTCTTTTTTTTTTGTTTTTTTGTGTGCGAGTGCGATCACATATTTTTTCAAACACGACGCACTGTGACGTGTTGTGAGCTTGTAATTAATTGTTTTTCTTTTTTTTCTTTTTTTTTTGGTTTTTTGTGTGCGAGTGCGATCACATATTTTTTCAAACTGTTGTTTATGACATGAGTACATCAACACAGAGCATGAAGTATCTCTGCGATAAAGCAATGCAACTTTTAGTCAGAACGAGGTTAATTGATTTTTCACCATAAATAAAGATATTGGGTAATTGCCGTAATGTTTGTTTTACCTTCAGGCACCGGAACCATAATCATTATGACATCCAAGAACACCAGTTATATTTTTTTATTTTTCAACCAAACATTTCATATTTGCGGAAAAAGTAGGTTGTTCATGTCTGTTTCAAGTATTGTTATGGTTCTTTTTCTTCCTCAGGCATGTTTCGTATGAGTAGGTTCCTATATCTCTCTGTGACCTCATTTCCAAGCATACAAAGAACTCCTTAGTTGCAGACAAGCTAGTATAATACTTAATTTTTTCAGGGTTCAAGGTTCAAGGTTGTACTTTATTGTTACGTCTTTTGTACAGGTACATAAGAGTAAAACTTATTTTTTTAGACAATGCAGTGGTATATATAAAATAACAGCAGAAAAACAAAAAAACGACACATCTAAAGATAAAATAATAAGTAATAATGACTTGGCATTAGTTTGAGAACCACTGATATAAACAGTTGGAGGAGCTGTGTGAACTGTGAAGACAGCAAGAGATCCGCACGCTCGCTCGATCCACATGCACGCACGCTCGCTTGCACACAGACACACACAAGTTTGTGGCCATTACATGTCCGAATATCGTGTGCATTCTTCCGTTTTAAAGAGCATGCGAGAGCATGCGATAAAACCACAACATCCGGGTAGGTAACTGAATTCGGTAGGCAAGTAACTCTGGTGTAACAACATCCGGGTAGGTAAATGAATTCAATGTACAAGCAACTCTTGTGTAACAGTGCGCCACAAGACCGACCGCATCGCTGACCACATCGCTGACCGCATCGCCGACCGCATTGCCGCCGGCCCTGTTCCTGCTTTGTATAATAGATGTAAAGTGTGTTACAAATAAATGTATTATATACACACTCCCACACGCACGTGTGCGCGCACGCACACACACACACACACACACACACACGCACACGCACACGCACACGCACGCACACACACACACACACACACATCCTCTTCTTTTTCTTTCATTTGTCAGATAATGTCAGCCATTGGTCCAGTTCGAGATGAGGAACATACCGTAACAGCCTCTAGGGACCACTAGCAGACTCCTTTAATCATCATTTCTTCAATAGTCCGATGGTGCAATCTTTTCATCATAAGCTCTCATAAGCTCCCTGTTCATTACAAATGAAAAGTGAAGCTCAAGGTGTTTTGTGCCTGGAAGGCCAGATCTGAAGGGAGGCATGTTAATTGGTGCAAGGCTCATAGGTGCTATTTTGTGCTAAGTGAAAGATTTCTGCAGACTGTTGTTGGAATGTGGATCTCTCTTTCTCTGACTTTGTGTCTCTCTCTCTCTCTCTCTTTTTCTTGACTCAGGTACCAGTATCTTTACCGTGTACGAGGCTGCATCCCAGGAGGGCTGGGTGTTCCTCATGTACAGAGCCATCGACAGCTTCCCTCGCTGGCGCTCCTACTTCTACTTTATCACCCTCATCTTCTTCCTCGCGTGGCTTGTCAAGGTTAGAAACAATAGAAGACCCCACTCCATCCCCTCCCACCCCGCCCAGCTCTCCACCATGTCCTCTCTCATCTGGCATTCCTCAAATTGGGGGAAATGGTGTGGTGAATGAACTCCCGATATCAGGGACGTTCTGGCCATTGGGAAAAGCGGGACAACTCCCGAACGGCCGGTTCATTCCCGGCCGGTCCAGGCCGGCCATTAGGCAAAAAAATTAAAATAAAAAGTCGGCCCTCGTTCCATTTTGGGAGCTGGGCGGCCAACAAAGTAAATCGTCACTGTCGGGCAGAAATCTTGTATCTCCAAGTTTCAAATGTATACATTTTTTTCGCAAAGCAAAGCCCTGCTTCACAACGCCTCGTGCTTGAAGATCGGCTGTTTTCACTAGTTTAAATATTTTTTAAAATGATAAATACAAAACAAACGGTTTTGGATATACAAGGTTTCCACCCGTCAACGACAAAATATAACTCAATTGGCCCACTGGCTCTTTGAGTAGCAGCAGCGCTATTAAGAGAGATCTCTCTCTATAGCGCGCAATGTGGGCCTCTCCAACTCTTTTTCCCGGGCTGAATCAGGGGCCCAGCATGTCCCTGCCCAATATCATCACTGTTCCTGATCCCCTCTGGTCTCAGGCCAGACATAACAACTCTTCACTGGTTCATTTTCACTCCCAATTATTATTTTCTCTGTCCATCTCCCCCACCCCGTCTCACTCTCTATCTCTGTCTCTCTGCCAGAATGTGTTTATTGCTGTGATCATTGAGACATTTGCTGAGATCAGAGTGCAGTTCCAGCAGATGTGGGGGTCAAGGAGCAGCACCACCTCTACAGCTACAACACAGGTAAGGCCGTCACACAATACGTGCCCACTAGAGTTCTCAACGGGCCTGAAAATTAAGGCCCGGCCCTAACTGAGCCCGACAGGGTCGGCCCGAGGCCCGGCCCGACCCTAACTAGTTTCATCATTTTAAGCCCGAAGCCCTAAAAAGCCCGAGTGAAGGAAAATAAACAAATTTAAAAACGCCTCCAGGTGGCGCCACGCCGCCACCGCGGTGACCATACCATGTGTTATTATAGCGAGTAGTAGGCTGAGAGAGTGAGATTAGCCTACCTTTCCACTTTTGGTTCGGCAATGTTAGCATGTTCTCTCAAGAAAAGTTTAATCCTTAATCCTCCTCATCTTGTTCACACGGTGCAACGCATGCATCTGTCTGCTCTGCATGTGCCGTCTCTGTCACTCAGCTCTCAGTGAGTCTCTCCTCCACTTTCTTTCGTTTCGTTTCGGACAAATTCGACCTGTTGTAACCCCACCATCGTATAGCTGCTGCTGTCGCTGATTTATGACCCTCCCTGGCCTGGAGAGAAGCACTGATCTGCAAGTTCTAAACAAGTCAGATCGTGATGCAAAGCAGACTTCAGTTGGTTTGTAGATTGAATGGTGTTTTGGTGCGCAACACCAGTCTGCTATTATTAGCAGCCTGTGCTGCCAGCATCGCTGACCGCGGCTCTCTGTCTCTCACTCACTCTGCTCTGCCTCGTCTGCTGCCAGTGGTGTGCTCCGAGTGCTCGTGCGGTCACATAGTAAATAAGCGAGTGAAACGCCAGTCAGCGCCATGTTCTTTATCTTTATTAAATATGAAGAAAAAAAAAGAATGAACTTTTTTTTTTTTTTTTTTTTTTTTTTACTGAACCCGAGGCTCGGCCCGACCCGACTAATTAGCATACATTTTGAGCCCGGCCCGGCCCGAATATACTGACATGCTTACATTGCCTCTTGATACTGTAACAGAACTCTTGTCTGGGCCCTATGGGCCCACCTTAAACCTGATCTTGAGGAGGCGTCACACTGACTAGTCCTGTACCTGGCCCGTAGATCCGTTCGCAATTTGGTGTTTCTCACTTGAACTGAGTCAGTGAATCACATAAGGTTCCTATTCGCTATAGTGCCACAAATGGCGCAATGGCCAAATCAAATATGGCTGCCATCGGCTCTCATAGACAGCTTATTCCCTAAAACAACTGACATGAAAGGAGAAATAGTACATTGCAGAAATACAATTAAGATCAGCATAGATCTCCCAGCGAAAAATGCACTGGAACCTTCCCTCCCAGTAATCCTCAAGTGAGGGAAATTGTAACAAGATGAGCCGAGTGCTTCAGAGGTTTAGTAACAGGGTGATATCTCCAGTCCTGTGGTGTTTGAGATGCTCAAAGTCAATATAGAGTTAAATCGACGAGGGGTCCCATCAAGGGAAATTCTTCAAGCACACTCACGAGTCAAGGAACTAGGGCTATAAGGGCCCTTATAGCCACGCCCTGAAGAAGACAGAGTGTCGAAACCGGTCAGCGTTAGTGGCCTTTTAATTGGATTTTTAATATGTAATAGCCCTATCTAAATAAAGGCTTTTTAGCTGTTCCTTGACTCGTGAGTGTGCTTGAAGAATTTACCTTGATGGGACCCCTTATCGAAGGGATAATGTCTTTGGATGGCACGTAATACTGTCCCTTGAACAAGAGAAGCTTCTCCCTGCAGTATTGTATGAGCATTCCAATCGCCTCTTGTGTCATATCCCCTGCTCAGAGCCACGGTACAGCACCTCTTGTGTCATGACCCACGCTACGAGCCTTCATGCACAGCTAAACTATTAACAAAAACATGCCAAACCTGGCCAATGTTATGAGTCATGAAAAAAGAAGACAAAAAAAAGCATTGCGTTAGTTCAGGCACAGGAGTCATATAGGCTTTGGGATACGGGCGGAGCGGGGCCTTGCAAAAATTGCCGTTGCTCCGGCCGCCTCTTTGTTGGTAAGACTGACGACACAGATTAATCAAGGCTATAAATAAGGAAAAGCAGTGTCTAATATGCGACAGTCAGGCAAGTCCCGGAAAAGACACGCTGTGATTGGCCAGAGGCACTTTGAGTGACACTTCCCCCAAACATTATTTACTATTCTGTCCCCCAGTAGATGTAACTCGGACGGTGCTGAGTCGGCTCATGTGACCTTCGCAACGCTCAACACGGCGACTCGCTCGCTACCGCTCGCTCGGTGGTCTCACGTCTCACGTGGCTCAAGGTCGCCTGAGACGGCGCCTCTGTCGCTTTTGTTGGAAAAGTTATGTCGGTCTCCATGTTTTTCAGTCTTGCATTCAGCCAATGAGAACGCAGAGGGGGCGGCGCTTGCCCGGATGTAGCTATGTTTCGATATCATGCTAATATGTCATGTTAACTCATTCGCCGCATTTTAAAAATCTCTTTGAAGTTCCAGGATGCCACAAGTCTCCATAGACTTCCATGTAATTCATTGTGCACGGATCATGCACACCCCTGCATAGATCATGCACTACGTGTGTGCACGCTGTTCACAGCTTTCACACAAAGAAATCTGCTTGTAAATCCGTTCAGGCATTCATGAGTCATGATGTAGCAGCCATTATGTTTTCTTCAAATGTAAACAAACATGGCTGCCATGTTTGAAAGATGGGGTTGGTATGGGGGTCAAACATGCAATTTTGCGATTGCGATCATGCCTAGTAGATAGAATGAAGTAAACATATGGGACATATGGGATAACTCAGGGAAACTCGTGGTAAAGCAGTCAATGAGTTAAAATGCATTCAAGTTTGCATAAAGTTAATCTGAGCCCACTCTTGTATATCTGTGGGGGTTTTGCATAGCATTCCCTGCTTTTGTTTAGCATGCTGCTTTTTGCAAAATTTAGGGAAAGAGAAGAGCCATTAACACCAAGTTTAACTGTATTCCATTTGTTGCAATACATGGTTAAATCTACTGATGACACGAGTGTTCCTGACTGAACTACAGCATAACTATGAATGCACAGAATTGTTCACCACTGTTGTTATAAAAGTGGACTCTGGCATAATAATAGTTCATGCATGGTGTGTCAGTGTGGTTTATCCCTTTAGTCTTGTTTCTAAAATGAATCAAGTATTACATGTCGATGGCATCCAGTTGGTGTAGATTGAAACATTCGCCCACTGCCACAGAGGCCTGGGTTCGCTTCCCAGCGACAGGGGCGCAGGCGTGCCGCCAACTTGGCCGAGTGCTTCAGTCAACCAACACAAATCTAGTGTTCACAGTTGGGAAGCCGGCAAGTCCTTGTTAGTACTGATCCCTGCTGGGTGCTCGGGCACCTGTTGAGTGAGAAGGGGATGTAGGAGATCTCCACGTGGGTTACACTCCTGGGGAAACTCAGAAGCGGCTGGTGTCTCCATGTGTATTGGAAGGGGCGTGTGGTGGTCTACACCTTCCCCAGTTGGGGTTTGGCAGCAACTGCACCACACTACATATTGAGATTTGGCAAAGTCTGGGAAGGGGGGTAGAAAGCCACACCAAAACAAACACAGACAGATAGATAAATTCTGTTTCTTTTTGCCTGAGTGTTTAATGTATACAGACATAGACAGGCAGGGGTGTACTGGAGATGGGGCACTAGTTCAGAGGCTGTTGTTTGAGCTGCACGCGTGCCCCTGAGAGTGTGTCTACCTCGCATATCGATCAAAAACTACCATTCACAGCCTCTTACCAGTAGGATATACTGTAGGATTTGATGCAACAACCTGGCAGGGACAGATTGACTTGGCAGTGCAGAGCGAGCTACCAAAATTGTTGCTACAGTCAGTGTCTTGGAGAAGAGAGGGCACTGGGAGAGAAAGCAATACAACACTGATTATTGTGTTTGTACAGCCTGTGTGAAAATATATTGTAAAATAAATACAGTCCATTGACTAGTCCAGTGACTAATGGCATATAAGCAGGGGTTAAAGTTCTCAGTCCTGGGGACTGATTTCAGTCTTGAGGATTCCATAGGGGCTATTTCTGAGATCAGTAAAGATCTGCAAAAACATAAGGGGGAGGTGTAGCGATGAATGACAAAGTTGTCAAAACGCTGTCAAGTGATCTCCAAACTAAAAAGCAGTTATAATTTCACAATATGAGTCTTTGAATTGGCCAGACTAGCAATAGAATACAACTTAACTTCAGAAGATACTTCTATAAAATGAAGTGTGGATTGGCACACACACATTCAGTGAAGGCATGTTCAGAACTTCAGGGAAACACCCCAAATATTGGTGTTTCAAAGATCACATATTGGGACATGGTCTGACAATCAGTCTTGGGATTTATTTTGGCTTTAACCCCTGCATATAAGACTGTTTTGCTCAGCCACATATGCATGCTCTGTTTAGCACAGCTAAAATGTTGACTTGGATCTTATTATATCCTCTCTGTCAGGTGAAAAATTTCCGAAACTGTTACATTTCAGGATTCAATTGCAATGTTTCGAGCTTGTAGATCTCCAACTTTTGATGCTTTTGTGTGATAGTATGATAAAGTAGCGCATTAATTTAAGAAAAATAAGAGGTTTCTGCCTGACAGCAACGATATCATTTGCCCAAAATCTAACTCGATGTTAACGTTTAGGATGCCGATGAAGCTTGCACCAAATCATAGCACTTACCGTACGTAGCACTTGCCTACCCTCAATGACCATACTGTACATGTAATTTAGATAGCATTTTTTCATTTTTATGTTATTATTCTTTTAATGAAGTATTTACTGAATAGGTGCTTGGTCTACCTATTTTCTTAGATTAGTCTACTATTTCTTTCCATTTGATGTATTGATGTTGATGTACTGATGTATTATTACCTTGCTTATTGTAAGTCGCTCTTGGGTCTGCTAAATGCTTAAATTGTAAATTGTAAAACTATATGGCAGGGGTGCCCACACTTTTTTGATGTGAGATCTACTTTTAAAATGACTAGATCAACATGATCTACCCATCCAAAATGTTTTAGCTGAGGGCCTGAGGGGGGCTTTGGAATAGCAGCACTGGCGTTACATTTTAGACAAACACACTTACTGTAAGGGGGAAATAAATAGGAAATACTGGGGGAAATGTCTTCATCCCATTCTTTTGGGGGTTCTTTGTTATGCTACTGACTCTTGGATAAAGTATTGGAAGTTGGCCTACTTTAGAAGCCATGAAGGGAGCTGACAGGCCCTTCTTGGTGTCATATTGACATATTCTTTTTATATTCTAATTATATATTTTTTAGAGACATGTCATGTGGTCTACCTGCACAGCTCTCCGTGTGCCGAGAGGCATGACAGAGCACACAGTGAAAGTACCCCAAACTAGAAGCAGTGCTCTTCCGAGCACAGGTCTCCACCAGGCCACACAAATCGGCCTGTTATAGCGCCACCATGAGGCTGATTTAAAAAATGTGGGGCAGAGGTTCTGAATTAGCATCCAGGGAGTGTGTGTGCTCAGTTTGGCAGCGATCGGGCCAACGGCGCCGGAGATTAGCTGGTAACAACCAGGCCACACAAATCGGCCTGTTATAGCCGCACCATGAGGCTGATTTGAAAAATGTGGGGCAGAGGTTCTAGATTGGCATCCAGGGAGTGTGTGTGCTCAGTTTGGCAGCGATCGGGCCAACGGTGACTGAGATTAGCTGTTCACAAACTGCGAGGACGCACGGACGCACGGATGCACGCACGGACGGACGGACGGACGGACGGACGGACGGACGGACGGACGGAGGGGAAAACATACTCTCCCTCAGCCTTCGGCTGGTGGAGACAATAACAATCACTCTGGCAAAACAATCAATACAGAGTCTTAGAAAAACAACTCCTCCGCTAATGAAAGAGCAGGGGGTGTCAGATCATTACAATATTTACAATATATAATATTTGTTAAATTTTCTTTTAAGTCAAACATCCAGAGAGATTACCTCTTACAACTAAA
This sequence comes from Nannobrachium achirus, assembly GCF_963921795.1. Taxonomy (NCBI): domain Eukaryota; kingdom Metazoa; phylum Chordata; class Actinopteri; order Myctophiformes; family Myctophidae; genus Nannobrachium; species Nannobrachium achirus. The sequence continues at coordinate 7,389,529 of NC_137829.1, forward strand.
TGTTATGTTTTCTTAATCAGCATTGGTTAATAATTTTACATAGGACACTTTAACGACAAAACTACAGACATTTTTAAAAGATGTCCTACACATTTTCAATATACCTGACCACGTGGCCAAATATAACAAGTAGGGGACCATGACAGTATGCAGAACATGAAGATTCAACATTGGTTCAACATTGAAAACTAAGAAATGTTGCTATTAAAGACATTGAAAACAAGACATGGCAAGCACGATCGCAGCGCTGTCCATGTTGTATACCAATAGGGTGGGAATCTGTTAAGATAAAAGTTGTTTATTTTGATTGGTTTTGTAAAGAGACTTTGTGTACCATGAAAAGCGCTATTGTAGAATATAGACAGTCCCACTGGCCATCGCCCTAACAAATTGCCCACAATTTTGCCCTTAAAGGCCCACTTCATCTCTGGGACAACCAGACCTTATTTTATTGTCGTTTGGGACACGATCAACACAATGCATTTTGCATCATATGATGCAGCATGATGCATCACAAAAAAATAACTCAGGATTGTGTTGATCGTGTCCCAAACAACAATAAAATAAGATCTGGTTGTCCCAGAGGTGAAGTGGGCCTTTAAGGTGAGTTCAAATCTGGATACAGGTAGTTTGAGCGGCACAATTACATACAAAGTCAATACAAAGACGAGACAATGCGCAACCGGTTGCGCCGCGAATGATGCGAATGGTCGCCTCAGTGTCTTCGCCCCTGCTAGAAAAATCCAACTGAAGCGACCTTTGCTCCTCCCCCACTCCACCCATCGCGTCCTGACAACCAATCAGTGTCCGGAGACACGCAAATGTTTTGGGTGTTTGGTTTTGGGACTCCCTCTTTTCCAGGTATTTCACCTTGATTCTGACGTGACAAGACTTGATTATTTTCCAAAGCTGACCAGCGCGACCAAAGTGAAGCGATTGAAGCAACTTGAAACAAATATATCTCTTCAGGTTTGAATGCACCATAACAAGGTCCAGCCATATATCCTGGGCTTTTACCCAGACTTGTTTAACCCAGTTAGGCCTGAGGCCGATTCTACAAAATGTATGTCTTCTAAATCCTGACCGTTTTCTGAAAAACTAACAAAATATTTGCTTTATAGTATTTTGTCAGGTACATGGGTATCTTAGTGGTGTAGTGTATTGTATACACCATGCTTAGAAAGTGATTAGTGGTAAGGTGAGCCCAAGATGGAAGGTTAATTAGTTTGTTTTGGGCCAAACTTGTCCCTGTCCGAGTCAAGGAGAGCAGAGTCATCCGCGAACAGGAACAGGTTGCAGTCACAAGCAGATGCCATGTCGTTTACATATATTAGGAACAATAGAGGCCCCAGTATGCTTCCTTGAGGAACACCACAGCTTCCTGGGAGGGGGGGGGGACAGGGTACTGTTCACCTCCACCACTTGTGCTCTCCCCACCAGGTGAGATTGCATCCAGCTCACTGCTGCGCTGTCAAGACCGATAGCTTTTAATTTATCAATCAGAATAGAGTGATTTACGCTGTCAAATGCCTTCTGGAGGTCCAGCATGACCATGCCACAATATTTGCCCAAATCCACCTCACGTTTGATGTGGTCATTAGAATAGAGAAGGAATGTGTCAGTGGAATGGGATTCTCTGAAGCCAGATTGGAACTCATAAATCAATTTATTCTCCTCACAAGCACTTGATTGCCCCATTTGCACATCTTGTAGACACCACTACATGGGCTGATGGAAGACTGAGAGATTTTAAAAAGGAGAAATAGGATTTCAGCACTATGGCAGTGAATTGTAATGGCTGGCTTGTTATTCTGCTTAATGCCAAGAAAGGAGCTGTACAATTAATTTAAACAAATGTATAATAAATCAAAGAAAGACACTTTTTTACATTTTATGTTATGGTTTAACTAATTTGTCTGGCAGAGCAATACGGTACCTGCGGTTTGAGTTTGAAATCTCTTTACGATACCGAAAGAAGTCGTTTTTTGTGAGAATAAGGCCTTTTTCTATTCTCTACCATTTTAATGGTTCTTTATCTATAATAGAGTTGGCCTGACATGAGCTCTTTTCACTGGTGTCTGTTTTAAAAGTAGGCCTAATACATTTCAGAAGGAAGTGGAAGGGAAAGAAATCCCTTTGTTGCTGCTGTCACAAAGCGTTTCAAAGAATGTACCATTATAGGTTTAACGTTTAATTTTACAGCGTTGTTTTTCTCCCCTTACTTTGTATTTGTATCCCTTTATACATGCACACTAATTCACAATACGTGAAAGTCTTGCTGTGATTCAATTGCCTACATAGAATCTGTTTGGGGAGGTAATCGTCAGACCTCTCTCCAGCCATCTCTAGGGCATAATCATTTTTATTTCCTATTTTGTTTTGTCCTTTTGATTGCCATTAAAAGGGCCATTTTGCTAATTTTTAACCAGACATCACAGAGTTCAGTCCATGTTTCCGTAGTTCCATTCGGACTGGCCCCATGCCTGGCCCAGAGGGTGTTTCCAAGTTGGACTACAGAATATTTAGTTCAACCTTTACCAGCACCGTCCTCCACAGTGAAGGGCAACATGACACTCCCAAAATAAGTGTCATGTTACACCATCTAAGTAGCCTTGGGAAAACACGGTTCCTGAGCCATTCGGCCCATAGGGCAAGAGCCTATCTCTCTTTTTTGTAGCGTGGCTTGATCTACAAGTACAACCCACCAGTAAGACATCCTAAAGGGCGAGGTCATGCTGAAACATCAGAGCTTCTTAACTCATTTAGTGCCCATGAAATTAACGGATTATAAAGTCCACGATGCCAGTCTCAGGTTGGCATCACCCCCGTTATCTTATTTTGAAGGCCAGAAGTCCACAGCGCAAACACTTCCGGTCTGACGTCATCGCGTCCTGCGCCGGAACCGATCGTTGTCCACGTGGAGTTGTGTAATGGCGGACCGGGAGCTTTTATACATGTGTAACATAAGCGAGCATCTGCCTCCATCCTAGCTTCTAAAGTGTAGTTTTGAGATAATGGACATTAAAGATGAGATCCCCCGTCCACCTCAATGTTATGGATGGGACTATTTTGTGCTTGTGGAGCCGTGATGATGCGAAATCAGCGACGGATTTCGTCTCCGGACCTCCGGCCATTGTTCTCGGTAATGTATCCGCCGTTACAGTAATATATTACTTTTCACGAGTATACTCGGGATTGGCACCATGTGATACTCGAGTATTTTTCACAAGTCTTCTCGGGATTGGCACTATATGAGTTAATACGGGACAGTTAAGAAGCAGGAGTTAAACTATTAGTCTGCTCCTTTAAGATAAATCCGTTTTTTGTCATTTTACATAAGCACTCTCAGCTTATGTTTCCTTCTTTTCAAATCCATAGTATGATTATGTGTTCTCCGTCTATAACCTTGAAGTGCAAATCAAAATGTAGGCTACTGTACACCAATCTGTCCATAGATTCATAATGCTCTCGCGTCAATCTGTCCCACACCCTCAGTGTGTCTTGTAACTGCAGTCCTACGTTGCTGTTGGGAGTCAGCTGCAGAAATGTTGCTCATGTCATCAGAAGAGACTTATAAAATCATGGTTTCCAATAATGAAGGTCTAGCTGGGATACAGGCTGGTGCCACAGGCATGAAGACAACATTACGACCTTGAAAACAATTAGCATTTTCTGTTGCGATAAAATTTAATTATAATCACATCATCATGCCCCAATCTTTATCTTGGAGGGGGGGAAAGTAATTAGCTGCTGCGCAACACTTAACTGTCAATCACAAAGGCGGAAACAATATTCTTCTTTTCCCCGGTTCCTTGTCAAGGATTAAGGCTGACAGGACATGATCGTGGAAGACAAACCAAGCCCACTGTACTATTTTTTGTTTCTGGATAGTACAGCAGGGGTAGGCAACCTTAGGCACGAGTGCCAACATTGGCACAGGGGAGGGTGATCACCGGCACACTGGCAGAAGTGTGAGAGAGAGGATTTTTTTTATTTTAAAAACAAATCTTTTTTTAAACGTGGTCAATTAAATGAAGTTAAGATCATTTATTGCAAATTACATCTTGCACAAAATTCTACATTCATTAAAACTCTGAACTCTGACTGGGGAGGGAGTCAGGGAGATATATGGGTTATTGCTCTGTGTCTAATGATCGTTATAACAATGTCCTGCCAATCAAAATATGTTAAAATATTTGTCATTATTTGTTTCTTAAACGTGGTCAATTAAATGAAGTTAGCTATTTTATAACAAATTACATCTTGCACATACTTCTACATTCATTAAAACTCTGAACTCTGACTGGGGAGGGAGTCGGGGAGATAGGTGGATTATTGCTCTGGGTCTAATGATTGTTATGTTCTGCCAGTCAAAATGTCAAAATATTTGTCATTAAAATTTATGTTGACATGGCACACTGACACTCGAGAAAATAAAAACATGGCACTTCATTTAAAAAAGGTTGCTGACCCCTGGTCTACAGACTTGGCAAAGATTCGTTAAGCAGATTAGCTTTACAAGCTAACTGCAGAGATAGTTAAGATTAGGGGTGTAACGATACATTTTAATAGCGATTCAATACATATCACGATACATGGTTGACGATACGATACATGGACAATGTTGGTTCATTCATGGCGATAAATACGATTCGATTCAATGATTTAAAATCGATATAGTAACTATTTAGCAAAGAAATTAAATCTGTGTGGATAGTGCAGGTTTTAAAGAGAAACATGCATTATTATGGATATAAAAAAGTAAACACAGTGATTATCTGCCAAATACATGGACATTGTATTTTGACAAACCTGCACCTTGACATGAACCCAGAGATTACACACATTTATCGATAGACCAGTGTAGCTACAGTATATGGAAAGGAAAAGTAATTAAACCCCTCCTTTTAATTTTTTCTTCTTAAAAATGCACAAGTAGGTAGTATCGATACAATCGATTCTTTGCACTGCCAATTCGATACAAATTCAAACGATACGATTCGATTTGAGCTGTTTTCATTTCGATATACTTTGATTTTTTAACTCATTCATAGCCAAGCCAAGAGTTTCCCGAGTTGGCAGCCATTTAACACTTATGTTGCAATGATTTTTTCTCTTCAATGTCTCGCGTTGCCATGGTTACCATAGACTTCCATGTAATTGTGCAAGTGTGTAAAAAGTGCACGCCCATGCCTAGATGATGCACCACGTGTGTAGATGCTGTTCACAGCTTTCAAACAAAAAAATCCGCTTGGAAATCCGTTCAGGCATTCATGATTTATCAGCCATTATGTTTACTTCAGATGTAAACAAACATGGCTGCCATGTTTGAAAGAATGGGTTGGTATGGGGGTTAAACATGCAATTTCGCGATCGCGATCATGCCTAATACATTTCTGGAGGTCCAAAAAACTTTTTTGAAAAAAAAAAAATTGAATTTTTTTTTTTTTTTTTTTTTTCAAAAACGGCCCAAACTCGGGAAACTCGGGGTTGGCACAGCACTAGTACCAATACAAACTCGGGAAACTCGGGGTTGGCACCATATGTGTTAAAAAAAAAAAAAAAAAATGCCTAAAATGTATTAGGCATGATCGCAATTGCGAAATTGCATGTTTAGCCTCATAACAAACACGTCTTTCAAAATGGCAGCCATGTTTGTTTGTTTTGTTTGACTTTGAAGGCTTCTATCTCATGAATGCCTGAACGGATTTCCAAGCGGAACTTTTTGTTTGAAAGCTGTGAAAGTACTACACATATGGTGCATGATATAGGCATGGGCGTGCACGATCCGTGCACTAAAAATTGATCCGTGCACTACAAATTTAGGAACGTGGCAGTGAGGAACTCGGGGGCCATTTTGAAAAAGCAGTGAATGAGTTAAGTTAAAAACGATATTTCAATATAGTTACCAATCGTTACACCCCTAGTTAACCCTTCTTGTGCCTCTCCCGAACAAGTCTGTCTTTTTTTCAATACAATACAATATTTTTTATGCTATTGTACTTACCCTGAGCTGCTTGTAGAGATGTGGGTGGTCCTGGCTCGTCCTACGCTTCCCAACGACCGAGTCTAGATGGTCTGACGATTTATTCCATTGAAAATGGTTTAGAATAAAGTTTAGAGCCCCCCCCAAAAAACTCAATCTATACTGTCGGCGGCGCGACGTATTCCGGGGTGCCGATCCCGATCTTGTCCGGCTTTTTTAATAAAATGAATTAATTAATCGGAGGCCTCAACGAAGCCCCGGTCTAAATTTCCATCCAGGCCCGGGGCCGCGATTCTGTTTACATCGGCCCGCGAGAGGGTAACGCCGCCGCATCGCGCCGCCGAATCGCGCCGCCGAATCGCGCCGCCGAATCCAATACAAACTCACATCTTTGAACTGTGTTCTTATCCAAGCGGAAAAGTTTTATTTACGGCTAAATCGGCGAAAATCGATCTTCTTAATGAGTGTTAGCCTATAGCAATCTTGTAGCCATTTTCATCCGGGTCTTTTTCATCACATGCACAAACGTGAACACACATGTCACTGCTACGTGAGTCCCTGTATGTTGCAACGCTCCTCTATGAGAGGGACCCTGGCCACTCAACAGACTTTGGCGCTCCCAAGTGGCCCGGCACCAGATGAGTTAAGATAGATTTTGTTTTAAATGATACAGTGGCCTTGTGGCGCCTGCAGTATATGATCATGTAAACCAAGTGAAATGAGACAAGTAATGTGTACCATTATGTTACCTTCTGTGCCTTTTGACAAATTACACAGAGTGTAAGAGTGGGGTGAAAATGTGTGGCATAAGTGATGGTGTCATCCTTTTATGTAACATGCCCATATATTGAGACTATTTTGTTATGTTATATAAATCAGGTGTCATTGATGATGTGCATGGGCATCGAGTTGAGCGGTACCGGTTGGTAATTTTAAATGTACCCATGCTACATTTATTGTGTTCTGGGTGTAATTTTTCAAATATGTTATACTACGGTATATTAGTGTTGTATTCATTTTCATTAATGTGACTTTCTCTCCCCAGCCTTTTGTGTTCATGTCTTTTTGTGTCTTGTATTTTGTCTTTTAAATGCTGGCATTCTGGCCAGGTCTTTGCCTACTTGAGTGTCTGGTTTTGTGTGGTTGTGGATGAACTTGACTGCATAATGGTGTGTGTGTGTGATACCCTTGGCTCTATTTCTTTAGCCACAGATGTTTCATGAAGATGCAGCTGGAGGGTGTGTTTGTGCTTGAGTTAACGCTGTTGCTTGTTTTGTTTGTGTGCCTCTCATGTGTGCTGTGTGTCTGTGTCACAGATGTTCCATGAAGACCCTAATGGGGGATGGCAGCTTGTTGCAGTGGACGTCAACAAGCCACATGGCCGCGCACCCGCATGCCTCCAGGTATGTACACCAGAAATATTATATGTTATATGTTATGCTCATGGTGCTGTTGGTGTACAGCATTGCATACTGTACACTTATACATTACACACACACACACACACACACACACACACACACACACACACACACACACACACACACACACACACACCAGATAATGTACAAACATGTGATATGGAAGAGAATGCTATGGGTCGTTTGTAAATCCACTCTGGCACGCCGTGCAATCACAGCATGGCGGAGCACAGACATTATTATTTACCAAAGGCAATTCATTGTGTCAAGACCAAAAAAAGAACCCTTATTGCATGAAAATAAATGTTTCTACCATTTGAGAGGATCTTCTAGACAGCCATGAGGAGGAATATAACCATGTTACTTTCTAATAACATATAATAATATATTTTATGAGATTGTGTTTAATGTGTTGAAGGTGGTGGTTTTGTATCACAGGATGACTTGCAGTAAACAAGATCATGCACACTTTGTGTGCGTTCATTCACCAAACTAGACACATTTTGCCATGGCATTCTTGTCTTCAGCTATGACTCTCGGACAGGCACGGTCTCTTCACAGCATCTGGTGTGCATTCTGAGCTCTTCCACAGTGCAGTGTGGCTTATTTAACAAACGACAAGGAATTACACAGAGAGCGCACTGGTGCCCTCAGTGGGATTTTATAAATGTACCAGTAAGACTCCCTGATCGGGAGATAAGCGACCGTCAGGTCGCATACACAAACTTTAGTAGGCAATCGTAGCGAATCAGGAGGAAATATGGGAAATAGGACAGATCCATGTTGATGACATGACTTTAGAGATGCCAATAATCAATAATTCTAGGCCTAAATGGGTTTTAAAAGACGAAGAAGGAGGAGAAGAAGACAAATAATTATTCAGACTTGAACACCTAATAATGAAGTAATGAAAAAAAGAAGAAAGGATGAAGGACCAAATGAGAGAAAGAGACAGAGGAAGTGGATGAGGAGGGGACAAGCAGAGGGATAAACACAGCTGACTTACAGTACCTGTCAGGGCTGACTGCCCTGCGCCGCCATTACTGCCAGCATCTCCTTCATTTGACTGCTACCAGAATAGCTTGTATTACCATCTCCTCTCTCGGCCTGTGACGGTGCACTTATTGGGTTAATGGAGGGAGATGAGAAAGGGCTTCGGGGGGAAAGACTCTTGCAGGGCGGACTGGCCGTCTGCGAGGCCATGGGTGGAGTTTTAGTGGGTCAGCGCGTATCGAGAACGACTCGCATCTCCATCACTCCGAGGCTCTCAGCCCTGCATGGCAAACAGCCTCCAGCAAGTGTGACCATAGAGAGGACGAGAACTATGACGGTTAGAAAAACAAACAAATAGGGGGCACGGTGGCGCACTCGGTAGAGCTGTCGCCTCACAGCTAGAAGGTCCTGGGTTTGATTCCCGCTGGGGACGCTGTGGGTGCTGTGGCGTGTTCTCTCCTCCACATCATCAGTGCCCATACGCTGGGTGGGGTTGTTGAAAGGGCCTTTCTGTGTGGAGTTTGCATGTTCTTCCCGTGTCCCCTAGGGTCTCTATACTGGTCTTTATACTGCCTCCCCCTTGTCATGGATGGGTTACAAAAATCGTGGGATAACATTTTTGAAAATAAAATAGAAAAACAAGCAAACACATTTAAATAAATGTAAGAAAGAAAGAAACTAAGCTTGGGCGGGATCTATTTTGTCATTCCTTCATACCCTCCTGACGTTTCACAGGGGTATACGGAATATGATGGTATTTGTGTAAAAAACAAACAAACAAAAACACCTAAAAGCTGAGCTGCTGGTGATATAAGTCACTGTAGCATGTTGTTGCTGAGTGTTTAGTAGTGTTTAATATGCAGTTAGCCTACTTAGAAGTCTTACTGGATTTAAATACTCATGGCCAGTGGAATACTGATTAGATATGAAAGCTCCCTTCTTCCATAGATTCAGCATACCTTGCCGGAGGAGCCAATGACACTTGTTGCCACGGCGGATGCCAGTTAGCTGAACAGAGATGATGTGTGGGTGGTGGTGGCAGACTGGCCTGTGAATAAAATTACGTGGCTAATAAGCTCCTTTGTAGTTGCAAGAAGTTCACTCCATCGAGGAGCGCTGGTGTTTTTGACGGTATTGAAATCAAATCATAATGTTGATACTGCCCAAGCCAAAAGTCTTCTTTTCATCTTGTGACAACATCGGGGAGTATTAACACTGTTGCTGGACCATATACTACAAGGTCATGACGATCACGGCTCCATAATGATGATTAAATCAGATATACTGTAGTAATTTCTTTTCATAAACATACATGAATTAAGTTGATGCTAGATGCTTTTGATGAAAATATTTTTCATATCTCATCCATCTTGTATACATTTTTTCCGACCTTGGCAGACCAAATGACCCCCCTCCGCCCTAAAAAGGCTCAAAGCGCTGTAATTGATTATGTGACACGGTCTGGAGGCAGGAACACAATCGGTCGATTATATGAGGGATATCTTCATTTCCGCATAAACAAGTCCGCTGTCATCCTTTTACTACTTACTGTAGCCTTGGAAGCACACCGGAAACTCACTTTGCACCCCAAAGCCTATCAGCCTTTCTTTGTCTCTGACAATACTCTAATTTCACCTTTTATTTGGATTCCCCGTCCATGATGTCACTGGATAGATCTAGAACACAGATTTCATAGCTCTAGAACACATAGAATAAGAATTCACCGCTTCACTTCGAACCGAGGTTCGATTTCTTAAATAATCATTTAAATTGATTAGCTGGTTTAACTTGTTGCATCCCCACACGACAGCAAGCTACTCTGCTTGCCAAGCAGGCAGTTAGAGTAGGGAGAGAGACGGACAAGCAGGCCGTGGATATCCAGCATGTGGGGCAGGGCCATCTGCCTGTGCGGGAGAAGTGAAGTGTGAAGGTTCTGTTCTGCACTGCCAGAGACCAGAGTAATTGGCCATCAGATGATTAAAATGTTTCAGGGCGAGCAGGTGGGCACTACCTACAGACAGACAATCCTGTGTTTCACCCCAACCTGTCTTTTTAGCTGCACCACTGTCTTTCCTGCTGCAATATTCCTGTTTTGTACGTGAATGTCTTTGCGTCTGTCTATCTGTCTATCTGCCTGCATGTCTGTCTGTCTGTCTGTCTGTCTGTCTGTCTGCCTGCCTGCCTGCCTGCATGCATGCCTGCCTGCCTGCCTGTCTGTCTGTCTGTCTGTCTGTCTGTCTGTCTGTCTGTCGCTCGCCCTGTCTGTCGGTTTGCCAGTCTGTCTTGTACTGTATCTGTTGGTGCATTAGTGCAGTCCCTCTCAACCTTTTCAGACTCTGACCCACCAAAATAATTATTTGAACAGGGGGTCCCCCTGTTCAAATAATTATTATTATTCCTGATAATTCCTGATAAGCATTTGGAATAGTATGAGTAGAGGCATGAATTCGTTTCCAAAGATAAATATTGTAAAAATATATCAGATCTACAAGCACACAACGCCTAGATCCGTTATTTTCACAATGTCTTTCTTTAATTATTTGACAATTTGGACAATGTTTGACTGGTTTTTATTGTATAGTTTGTTGATTACTTCTGATGCAGTAATTTATTTGATTTATTTTATAGTTTTTTTTCTCTTTTCATTTAATTTTGTTTTAATGTATTAAAAAGGTCTTATGTTCTTACATTGTCACTTTACTGTCACCTGGGCACCCCCCCAAAAAAATCATGTGGAGACCCCCGTGAGGGTCCTGGCCCACAGGTTGAGAACCACTGTATTAGTGCATGTGTCAAGTCACTGGGTGTGCTGGGTGTCTGCCTAGCTTTCTGACCGTGGGCTTGCCCGTGTCCAGTGGACTGCAGCAGTTGGAGATAACACATAATGGATTAACCACCTGCTCTTCTTGAAGACAGAGGAAAACGCAGCCTCCCCTCCTGAGGTGCTAGGAACTAAAATAGCCTTCATAACAGGCAGTGTCCCCCACTCTCCTCTCCTAATCAGACCAATAGCTTTTCATTACTGTTAATGGTCACGAATCCCACACCATGGGCTACAGTGGCTAATTTGAACTAGGGATGGTGATAAAAAAAACACTCACAATAATCGTATTGTGGAGATTTAAATCTATTGTGAAATTATCCTCTGTCATGCATTGGGATCAATTCATCTTTTATTTGCCGAGCTGCATATCCGGTACCATTTAAACCCTCTAGAATTGGTAAAACGGACCTGGAAAGTCTTTTTTTCACTCTCTACCAAAGACGATCTTCAAGCTCACAACGCGTCGCAACGTGACAGCGTAACAATTTGAACCTTCACCCTTTTGGTAGCTGTTTACCCATCTACAAATAATATGTGTATATTGTATGATATGTACAGTACCATATGTCAATGGCGTTGTTAATCTATAGTTCTTCCCTTAATGTGCTCTGAATTTTCACACTGCACAGCTAAGAGCCATAAAGTACTTTTGTCGTTGCTAGGTTTCCCAGTGTTACTCTCCAGACAACAATATAGACCAATGGAGGTTAATGAGGCTTCCTTTTTCATCCCCTAAAGACCTGGTCAGCTAATTAGCCCCTGGTGTTCGCCATACCATAATTACTTTACAGATTGGAACTGGAATTGGAATTGGAAGTTGTGCTGAACATTACAAAAAATACTAAGTTTACTCTTCTGGAGAAACAATGTGTATTCAGAAGTTGGGCTACATTATGGTAGAAGCAATCTATGTATACATTTACTGAGTGAAGATGAGGAGTTGGCAATAAGTATGTGTGTATTCCAGAGTAAGGAATCTCTGTCTTTGGAACTGGCTATGAAGGGACGGAAAGTGCGGCTGAAAGGAGGATGGAGATTGTCTTGTTGCGACCGTAGGTCGCAGTTACTTGCACTCCTATACTATCCAAACCTCCACCGGCCGTCCGTCTGTCCCTCCGTCTGTCCCTCCGTCTGTCCGTCACGTCACTCGTCACACGTCACACTTTTGCTCTGCTCATATCTCCGCAACCGTTGCCCCGATCCATGCCAGATTTTGCACACTCCTTGCCTGCCAAACTACAACCTCCCGGAGCTCCAGTCCAGGGACCCCCAAGTCCCTGGGGGACCCCCAGGTGTAAAAAATGACCAAATGTGCAAAAATGACCAAATGACCACCCCAACGGGGCTGCTCACGGGGAATTCCTGGGGACCACCGACTCCTGGTGCTCCAGAACGGATGCAAAAGTGGTGGCGCCCTCAGTGGAGGACCCCCTCCACTGCAGCTCACATAAAATGCCTTAACTCGGGCTAGGAGCGACCGGGAGAGCCGGGGCCGGTACCTATTCGGCCGCCTCGGCGGCGCGGAGACCCCACCCCTCATTTCTCACATGGCCCTCTTCTAGCGCCACCATGAGGCCGATTCTTGCAAAACACATTTTTGGACACTGCTCCTACAATGTTTGCCCTAAAATCACGCAAATCGGTACACAGTATGTCTACACTCATGTCATCAACTTGGATCTGTCCCATATAGCGCCACCTTCAGGCCGATTTTTTAAAACACATTTTTGGACACTGCTCCTACAATCTTTGCCCTAAAATCACGCAAATCACTACACAGTATGTCTACACTCATCTCATCAACATGGATCTGTCCCATTTAGCGCCACCTTCAGGCCGATTTTTTAAAACACATTTTTCGACACTGCTCCTACAGATTTTGCCCTAAAATCACACAAATCGGTACACAGTATGTCTACACTCATGTCATCAACATGGACCTGTCCCATATAGCGCCACCATCAGGCCGATTTCTTCAAACACATTTTTGGACACTGCTCCTACAGATTTTGCCCTAAAATCACACAAATCGGTACACAGTATGTCTACACTCATCTCATCAACATGGACCTGTCCCATTTAGCGCCACCTTCAGCCCGATTTTTTAAAACACATTTTTGGACACCTACAGATTTTGCCCTAAAATCACGCAAATCGCACAGTATCTCTACAGTCATGTAATCAAAACGCATCTGTCCCATCTAGCGCCACCATCAGGACTATTTTGGAAAAACACATTTTTGGTGTAATTGTGGAGATAAGCGACCTACGGTCGCTTATCTCCCGATTAGGGAGTCTTACTGGTATTATTATAATCACGAACTTCCGAGTTGGTCAGAAAATATTCTTTGAAAAGTGTATTTATATTTGAAATCCAACCCTCATGATCAATTTGGACTGCATGTTTTAGCCTGGTAGATAAATGTAGTGTGATGGATAACACAGAGCCAGATCGGGGGAACGGGAGCTGGGTGTTATATCCCGGGTGGGAACACCTTCATGACCCAACTCCCAATTCCAACCAGCGGTTATTGATTCTTTAGAAGCACCTTTGTCCCTCTCCCACCGCAACCCCGGCCACCTGACTGTCCCTTGTGACTCATGCATGTTAACCTGTACACTCTCTACCACACACGCACGCACGCACGCACGCACGCACGCTCGCTCGCACGCACGCACGCACGCACGCACGCACGCACACACGCACGCACGCACACACACACACACACACTCTCACACACACACACACGCACACACACACACACACACACACACACACACACACACACACACACACACACACACACACGTGTCAGGGTTAAGGTCAGTTTGCCTTTGAGCAGAAGGAGAATGAGTGCAGAGGAAAAGGAAATTGGCGCAACAAGAAGGGGAGATGGCGAAAGTCACAGCAAGGTGAATATTAGCATAGACTTTGCTAATGGGATTTTTTTTTTTGTGGTGTGAATATGATTTAAGTGAACAGGGAGAGAAAAAAAGAAACACAGACGAAATGACACGACAATGCCACAGAACGAGCACCATCACATCTTATTAAAAAGACACACTAGGAAAAAAGCGACATGCGCAGACAAGGCATAGCCCATTTAGGCCTAGGGTTATTGACCGTTTTAACAATTGAAAAATAGCAGATATACAAGCTCACAGCGCGGCACCGAGTGCCGCGCTGCGAGCTTGTAGATCTGCTATTTTTGAAAAATCATGATTTTTCTTTGCAAGTCTTTGAATATATCTATTTAAAAGCGATTATTTGTAACTCAAATATTTGCTTCTGGGGGGTCCCTGGAACAACATATTTTGAGATGGGGGTCCGCGGCCAAATACTTGTAATTTTGGGGGTCCTTGACATGAAAAAGTTTGAGAACAACATGATTTAGAAGAAGGATTTAGAAGTCGGGTCAAAGATCGGGTCAAAGATATTCAAAGACTTGCACACATTTTCACGTTTTTTCAAAAATAGCAGATCTACAAGCTCGCAGCTCGGCACTCGGTGCCGCGCTGTGAGCTTGTATATCTGCTATTTTTCTAAAGTTAAAGCATAAAATAATGGTTAAAGTGGTTCAAATCTAATGCGACTCGGGCACGTTCATGGTATTTGAGAGATAGATGACTACTAATCCAGGCAGCAGCTGCTGGGGCGATGGCGTTATAGAAATGAAACGAAATGAAAGCCCCTGGGCCGCCTCTGAGTGGCACTGGGAGAGCGAGCACCAGCGATGGCAGAGCCGCGTTGCGTTCAATGAGAAGCGGTGGGAGGTTACAGACAGACAGACCGCCATGTTTTATTAAGAACCTATTTCCCAGCCAGAGACATGAGTCAGCCTGCTTTAGGCGGGACCGTAATAAGCCTAGGGACTCCCACTCGCTAGATCCCCAACCCCAGCAAGATTATGCACGCACGCACACACACCACTTTTGCTTAGAGCCTTTTATTAACTCTTCCTGTGCCGATCCCGAACTAGTTCGGCTTTATTTCAATCTAATACAATTTTTTTTTTATTAATTCACTTACCCCGAGCTGCTTGTAGAGTCGTGGGTGGTCCTGGCTCGCTAGCCGCTAGCCAGCTAGCCATTCTACTCTGTCCGACGATATATTCCATTAAAAATGGTTTAAAATGCATTTTTGAGCTCCCCAATGTTCACCCAATGTTCGGCGCCGCTTCCGATGAGTATACGAGTGTGCCGATCCCGAAGTAGTTCGGCTTTTTTTAATGAAATGAATAAAATGATAAGAGGCCTTCTGAAGCCTGGCCTGATTTTTCTAGCTACTAGCCGAAAGCTAGCAACCTCCCGGCCGGCCGTTATTTGCGAACGAAATCGCCAATCTTCGCCTAATCCAATGAAAGACCACATCTTTGAAGGCTTATATCTCTGGATTGTGTCTTTAGGGAAGCGGCGCGAGGTTTATTTACGGCGAAATCGCCCAAAAATGATCTTTTAGATGACAAAATGGGAATAGCCATTCTGTTAGCATTATCATCCGGGACCTTTCCATGACGTGCATGAACGTGAGCACGTGAGGTCCTGGAAGGTGAGGTCCTGGAAGCTAAAGCGCTCGCCTATGAGAGATACCCTGGCATTCTATGGCCCCTAGAGGGCGCTGGCACTAAATGAGTTAAACTATCCTGATAGCAGACTTGACCAAGTAAAAACCTCTGCCCCAAAAATTGGCTTGTAAGAGCGCCAATAGGAGGCAACTTTTTGCTAAACCCTGTGTTTGATGGTACAGATTTTGTTCAAACATCGCACACATTATCTCTATGTTCATTAAGACTTATCTCTCGGATTTGTCATATTCCATCCTGATTGGCTAAAATTGTCTTCCAAAATGTGCATGTGTGGCTATTGGCTTCCAAAATGTGCACGTGTGGACCAGACTCCAGAGGAGAAAATATTTCTAGTTCTATATCTTCTCACTTCAGTTATATACAGCAGGGGTCTTCAACAAGGGGTCCGTAACCCCTAGGGGTCCTCAGAGTTACTACAATGGGACCACCAAATATTTGTGTGATAGGATTACTTTTTTGAGCGGTGGTCACACCGTCTCCATAGCGTGGCCATGTGTGTATCCGTGTGTGTGTGTGTGTGTGTCTGTCTGTATGTAGCCTGTGGTGTATGTAGCCTGGCTGCTATACCTTTTCTGACCACACATGTTAAGGGAGGGGCGCTGTTGTTCAGGCCAGCTAGGCACACTCACACTCACATTCACACACAAATATACACACACGCACGCACGCACACACACACACACACACACACACACACACACACACACACACACACGCAGCCTCCACCGCTCAGTTCACACTAGTGTGATTTTTTTTACATTAACCACTAGCATCACCTAGCATCCCTATTCTAAGAACTTAAGCCAAAAATAGCAGATCTTTAAGCTCTGTGAGCTTGTAGATCAGCTATTTTTGTTAAAGAGGTCAGGTGTAGAGGGAAAGAAAGAGCAGACTAAGTACAAAGTGAAAGGTCAAGTTTACATACACACATAGTATTTACAGTTTATTAGCTTTAGCTGGTTAAATGACTGAAAATACACATTGGTACATACTGTACACTGATTATAATGCTATCAAACAAGTCTATGAAGCTACTGTATCTATGAAATGTATGGACAAGTTTGATCTGCAACACAATTTTATACATTGTGTAGTGGGGGTCTCTGCTTCATCTCTCTCAGCTGGGGGCTCCTTGGTCTGAAAAAACATTGAATACCCCTGACTGTATATCAGTCATATAATGCTTAATCACAAGAAAGGCAGACAAGGATCTCAGAGAAATCTCATCACCATGAATACACAAATGTTTTTATTTAATTATCCCCACGCGAACTATTGTAGAGAATAAATCAAACGAAGCGTCAATCAAATGGAGCAGTCTGTAATCCATCCTTCTGTAACACTTTCTTGTTTCAATCTCAAAGTAAACAGGATGGAGAAAACTGTAGCAGACGTTAGTGCCAGAACACAGGCCAGCCTGTTGGTGACAGTTCCTGTGTGAATACAGCCTGCCAGACATGTGCACATGTACTACACTCGTCTCATGTGCCAGTTGAAGGAATTGTTGTCCCGCCTTGGCAGTCTGAGTGAACAGAAGGAGCATGAGGATGCAGGCATGCGCTTGTCTCCCAGGCTGTCCGTCTTGCTTGTGTTACCTTTGCAGTCATTTCAAAAGCTCAGAAAAGGCCAGTGCACCAAGGACGACCAGTTCGCTGATTGGCGATGCTTCACGCCTCTATTACAGGGGTTTTCAAAGTGGGTGACAGGGCACCCTGGGGTGCCGCGACGGCAGTCCAGGGGTGCCGCGAGATATTTTGATAATATTTGGAATTTATTTGGACACTTGAAAGAATATTTATTATCATTTTTAAAACTTGAAGTGCAAAGTTATATTCAGTCAGTTCTAACCAAAATTGCTACTATCTCAACATTTTCCTCGCAACACAATCACAAAAATATCGTCACTGTCGGGCAGAAACCTTGTATCTCCAAGTTTCAAATGTGCACGTGTTTTGGTAAAGCAAAGCCCTGCTTCATCATACAAGACTGTCGCACAAAACTAGTGAAAACAGCCGATCTACAAGCACACAACGCCTCGCAATTTGTGTGCTTGTAGATCTGCTGTTTTCACTAGTTTAGTACATTTTATAACGGTTTTGGACATACAAGGTTTCCACCCGACGAGGACGATATGCTATAAATATATGGTGCTGGGAGTGAAAATTATAATGTAGGGGTGCCTCGGATTAAAAAAATATTCATGGGGTGCCCTGAGACAAAAAAGTTTGGGAACCCCTGCTCTATTATATGCCACGGTGATTATGTCCCCCCAAATAGTACACTTCCCCAAATACACATGCATGCATAAGTTCTACTCTTTGTCCAGATTAGGTACATCATTAATGCATGCATTAAACTAAGCATTTTCAAATCCCACAGACAGACTCATTCTTTGGTTTTTCAGTTGCCAGAATGTACAGTATATATGTACACACTATGATTTGTCAGAACATCGCACACATTATTACATTTATACTCGCTACACAGAAGAACCTGGGATCTCACAGAAACTCAGTCAGACACAACTTGATGCATATCGTTAAAAGTTGCACGATTATCCCCCCATTTGATAATTTGAAGGACGTAACATTTTCATCGATTTGTTGTGCAATTTTCCTACCTTTATAAATGCCAAAAGAGTAAAGTAAAATACATTTGAAATCAATGAAAATAACTATGAAACAAGGTTAATTTCTTTTTACAGCAAAAGCATCAACCTGTATGAATGAGGCATCACCAATGCCAAATTAACCCTTTACTTGCTGGTTGTTTTCAAGGCTTGCAACACAGCGGTTTTAATGATTTATTAGATTAAAAAATATGCAGAATAATCGGCTATTCGAATACTTTTAGGGCCGAATATTCGAATATTAAAAATCACTATTCGTGAATGCCCTAGAAACTAGTAGCCTGGCATTAGCCAGACTGACAACATGGATTCACTCACACGTGTCAGTTGAAACGCTGTCACTGATTGTCATTTTCTAATTTCTCATACTCGCTCCCTATTCGCCAGACTGATACCGTAAAGGAACGTGTGAGTGAATCCATGTTATCAGACTGAGGATGACAGAGGATGACACAGCAGTCAGACATTTGGTAGCAATGACATTTGAGTTTCTGGTCTTTGGTTAGGTTCATTGGAACTAAGGTTTTGCTTGGTTCTGGCAGGCGTTCCGTGTCTGACAGTAAGACAGATATCCTCTGGTGGAGCTCAGGCCATGCTGGTGGGGTTACCTTGAAAACCAGATAACAGCCTGTGAGATAGTCAGGCTGTACTGTAGATGGTAGCATTGTTGACAGGTCTTGTACTCAATGTATACTGTTCTCTGAAGTCAAGTCTGAAGTTGAATGTTAAGTTGCTTGATTCAATATTTAGATATTTGATATTCCTTTTGTCAGACACGTCCCCTACTAAACCCGTTGAACTTCAAATGTGTATGGTAGGGGCGTATCTCTGTATGAGGTGCACACAAAAGCCAGAGTAGACCAGTGAAATAACCCTTTAAAGGACCAATTTTAGCACTTCTGAGCATTAGTGAGGACCAATTATATGAAGATGGGTTGAAAATGAGTGAAGGTGTCCTTTCAGTCCTTTCGAGAGTCCTGGAGGAAAAGTAACGAAGGTTAGTTTCCACACAACCTTTATTTTAACTTGAATTTGAAAATAGTTTGTTGTATCAACAAACCTACATCGGCCCTTTGACCAAGTTACCTGAGTTGTTGCCAGTGCTTAATTTGTGCCGGATCAAGCCGGATCTTGTTCCGGTACCTCACTTTTTCTGACCGGCACCTATTTCATTGGATCCGCCACCTATTTGATTTTGAATCAAGGATCCGGGACCTTCCCTGTCAATAAAAATCTATAAATAAACTGTTTTTTTAATCTATGTTCTCTCTGTTTTATGTTGTTCTGGTGTGACCCTTGTTTGATTATTTTTTAAATATCTGTATGCGTTTTAATCTGAAAAACAAAAGAGGGGTTTGACAGACATCAATCACGTGATGACACAGGTTCACGCAACTAGTTGTTTTGTTTCCGCCTCGGTCGCACGCTGCACTGCACACTGCACTGGGAGTTTACCATGGAGTTTACCTGGCAACAAAACAATACGCAAGCAAGCGGCTGCTAAAATGTCAAAGCGACAAACTAAACTTTAACGTTCTTCAAACCAGTCGGTCAGCCAGACCCCAAACAGGCCAAAGTTATTTCGGCAGATAGCGACAGGCCGACAGCACAGCAGCAGCGGGGCTCTGTGCTGTAAACAGCGGCACAGATGAGGAGGAGGAGGGGGCAGCCACTGGCATGATGACACCCGATGACCAGCACGGGGAACGAGAGGAGGAGGATGAGGAGGATAATTCAGAGAGTGAGGACGAAGGAGGTGGTGAGGAGGACAGGACAGCAGCGACAGGTGAAAGGGGGCTCCTTACTGCAGGGGGGATTTGGACCGAGGCTCAGTTCAATGCCATAAAAGGCTTTTAAGCACACGTTAACTTGCATTTATCTTGTGCAGTGTTATTGATTTAGAGCCATGAGTAAATGCTGTGAATGAGTGTAAAAATGTCCCATCGCTGCGTGGGTATGATTAGCGTGAGTCGTGACATTGCTTGCTCTGTTGCTCAGGGACAGCGCTGTTTTGTGTGTGTGTGTGTGTGTGTGTGTGTGTGTGTGTGTGTGTGTGTGTGTGTGTGTGTGTGTGTGTGTGTGTGTGTGTGTGTGTGTGTGTGTGTGTGTGTGTGTGTGTGTGTGTGTGTGTGTGTGTGTGTGCTCTGATGGACAGTGAATGGACAGAGAAGTGAGAGAACTTGACACCCAGTTTAGGCTTGCTTTTTTTAAATAAAACTTCCAGTCCTAATTATAGGCTATGTCCCCTCCATTGAAGGGAAACTACATTTAATGAAGACTGGAGGACAGGAGAGCCAGTGAGAGTACTGTGAGACAGGAGGGGAGACCTTTGTGACGATGAAGAACTCATAGAACTGATTGCAACATCTCTGGAAAAAGATGTCATGTGTCTGAATTTGCAAGCATATAAAGAGGATTCAGTTAGTCATGGACAAAACACACGTGAACAAGAAAAGGAAATGCATCCTTGTTACACAGGACAATTAATCAGACTGAATCTGAATCTGCTTTTGTTGGACTGGACATTAGTGATATTACTGTTGTACACTGATATTTTGGTTAGCAACAGTGAGTTTGGCTTTGGCACTTTGGCTGTGTGAGCAGTGTTCTTACAAATACATTTTCACTTTACTATTTTGATACACCACACCTCTGTTGAAACAGATAAGATAATTATTCTATTGCACTGTGTGCAGTAGTGCTGTTTATATATGGTCATCTATGTTTTCGTCCTTCCAAATAGAGACTTTTTTGGCTTCTGTGATGCTTTATTGTTGACAGTGATATATACTGTATATATATATATATATATATAGTTAATGTGTTAATGAAAATGTACACCGGGTGTGCGTGCGTGGTGCGTGCATGCACGCGTGTGCGCACGTGCGTGCATGTGCGCGTGTTCACGCGAAACCTAGGATCCCCCACCTTTTCATTGACAAATTAAGCACTGGTTGTTGCTAATAGGGATGGTTAGGAATCGGATAGGATAATACTTGATTGTCCAAATAGACAAGCCCTATTTTAAAGACAAAAAGACAAGCTATATTTTAAAGACAAAAAGACAAGCCCTATTTTATACTTTTTCATAGAATGGTGTCACGCAAAAATACATAGCCACTCTACAAGCTCACAATGTTTGTGTTTGTGTTTTCGCTATTTTCAACAGTTTCACCTACAATGACATGCCCAAAATAGAGAAGCCCGATTGAAAGTGGCAAATCCCCCAGGGGGGTGTTACAGCAGCACAAGATAAGAGTAAAAAGAAAAAGTGCTCGGTAGACAATAAATATGACAATAAATTCAGTACCATGCACAAATATGCAGATACAATAAAAGACCATGAACACATGCACACATATGCTCGCAAGCACAACCACCCACACATACAAAACAAAAACATTCAATCCCAGCAACACAATACACTATGCTCACTCTGCTCTCTGCTCAAATACACACACATACAGTGTACTCACTTGCAAGCAAATCTACACACGGATACATTGGGTTTTTTCTGTTGTTAAGCAGTACACAAAATGGGGAGGGGGCATAAAATGTGGTAGCGTACACAACTGCATATCTGGTTGTTTGTTGCCTGCCTGTTTTGTCCACTTGGACGCATCCATGGGTGACGGTACTTTATGTAATTTAACTCATTACATACATAATTCAGCAATTGCTGCCGATTCTCTGATTATCTCTGTGAGAGTCATTTTGACCATTGGTTCTCTAGTTATACCAGGGTCAGCGACCAGGGACATAGTTACGGTAGCGGCTCCGACCCGGAACCGAAGTCACTTCTGGCCCCAGGATCCCGGGTAATTTCAGGTCTCTGACCTACGTGAAGACCTCTAGTCCACTGACATCTATGGCAGTAAATGACTTAATTTTTTTTAGACATATTTTTTTTCTTTATCACATAAAATAAAGTTATTAAAGGAAACAGACAAAAACTCACCACCATGGACAAAACACAATACCTAAATGAATAAAATAACATATTACACTTTATATCAAACACATAGCTATACAGCACAAATTATATCTATAAACGCTACAGCTATTTTCTTTACGTTCTACTTTTGTTCATATTTTAAATGACGAAAAAACAACAACACAAACATACAATTTTTTGAGACATGTTTGACTTGCTGTGCATTTGAGCGCTGTTTAACAAAATTTACTCTGAAATGATCCCAAACCGAGCTACGCTTTGTGCATTTCATTTTCCTGCGGCCAATATTAGCTTTGTAGTGAAGCAGCTCGCGGCGTACTCTCTTTTGCTCTGATCAGCTGGCAGCGTTGGACCTACTGGAAATGCAGAACAACCAACTGCGAATCTGAAACTACTCCTAGGTTCCTAGGGTTCACTGGCCATCTGCCGAAGTCAACACGTTGGCAAATTTGACACCACAATGTCTGTACTTAGTGCATGTACCGATGCACATCCGTACACTTGACTGTCTGTGTACATGCATGTCTATTGTATGCCGTGGAGATGTGCATGTGGCGTGCGCCTATGCAACGTGAGCACCTGCCGTTTCAAAGACCCAGCCGGCGGTAGCACTAATAAGCAGCAACCATCAGGTGAGGGAGCATTTCATTGGCAAAGCTAAGAAACATTGAACAGCAGGGGAAAAGCCAACGTGTCTCCTAAATTGAGCTGTTAAATTGATTTTGACATCCCAACACCCAGTGTACTGTATATGCCACGAACCAGGGCGGTCGCCTCAGACAAACTGGGTCATACATGCGGCAGAATGTTGTGACAGGGTTTTCCTGTGGAAGGTTTTATTTTTTCCTTTAGGCTTTTTGGGAAAGAAGTTGCGTGAAAGGGTAGAAGGTTCTTTCTGTGACACACAGAAACTGGGATGAGTGGGCTGTATTATGAAATGATAAAGGTTACAGGTATACAGTACTGGCATTTTTATTTTTGTTCTGAGCATCATGACACCCCAAAGTGCTGCCAGATTATATAGGCGAAGTCAAGACCTTGAGCAAATCAACAGCTCAGACACAGAAGCATGCACTCTGTTCCTTTCCTTTCGTTCTTCTTTCGTGTACGCTCCTTGTTGCCCCTCTATGATTTCTCTGCTGCTCTCTTTCACACATGCATCATATATACACACGCATGCACATACGTGCCAACACACACACACACACGCACGCACGCACGCACGCACGCACAACTTCTTTCAGCCATAACACCCATGGGGGAGAGCGTCTGGTAGCTGGAAATGTCAAACTGCTTTGTCACGTCCAATCTCAGTCAGGGAGACTACCCACTGTGTGTTTGTGTGTGTGTTCACGTGCGCATGTGCATGTGTGCGTGTCTGTGCTTGCGTGTGTGTGTGCAGTGTGCACGAGTGCCTATGTGCATACAGTATTGTGCAAAGGTGCACAGCCTCTGGTCTAGCAGAGGAGACTCACAGAATGACAGACAACCTCTTTTCTTTTTTGAGCGGTGGTTACACCGTCTCCTATACGTGGCCGTGTGTGTATGCGTGCGTGTGTGTGTGTGTGCGTGTGTGTCTGTATGTAGCCCGAAGTACCTTTTTTGACCACACATGTTAAGGGAGGGGCACTGTTGTTCAGGCCAGGCCAGACACACACACACACACACACACACACACAGACACAGACACACACACACACACACACACACACACACACACACACACCCCACACACACAGGCACCCCTCCCCCCCCCCCCCCCCCCCACGACCACCGCTCAGTTCACACGGGTGTGATTTTTTGAACTCCCTGAAGAAGATAACGCTCTCTCTCTCTCTCTCTCTCTCTCTCTCTCACACACACACCTTATGTCTGAGGCGTGCTGTAGAACCCCTTTGACCTCATGTCTCATCTGTCTTTTACTTTACTTTGTGCTTCTTCCATGGGTCAACGATATTTAATGTAGTTCCCCCTACAGGTTCATTTAGATGTGTCGCAAACTGCATACTTTTATTGTGTAGTATTGTTGCTAGTGTTGCTAGTGTTTCTGTTAGTTACTGTTGCCTGTCTTGTCGACCCCCTGTGATCATAGTTATCTCCACCACCTGTGTCCTGTTAATCCCTGTGTTTGAGTGTGTTCCTTGCCAATTTGTCAGTTATTGTCACTTGTGAGTAAGTCTGTTCAGGATCTGTGTCTTATGTATCTTTAGTTTAGTTATCCCAGTATAGCTTAATTAGTTTCCTTGTGTTTCTTGTCTCATTAAATCCTTTGTGATTTAGACTGCTCTACCTCGTCATCTAGTTTTTTCGTGTTATGACCTTGTCGCCCACTTTGATTGTGAAGTTATCAACCTTTTTGAGGTTATGATTTGATCCAAAGAGGATGGATTCAGTTTTTCCCAGGTGAATTGATAATTTGTTGTCGTTAAGCCATGTGCAGATCTTACTTAGTTCAGAGTTGAGTGTCTTTTCAACCTGCAAGTGGTCCTTGCCTGAGACTAGGAGAGCCGAGTCATCCGCGAACAGGAACAGGTTGCAGTCGCTAGCAGATGCCATGTTGTTTACATATATTAGGAACAACAGAGGCCCCAGTATGCTACCTTGAGGAACACCACAGCTTACTGGGAGGGCGGGGACAGGGTACCATTCACCTCCACCACCTGTTCCCTCCCCACCAGGTAAGACTGCATCCAACTCACTGCTACGCTGTCAAGACCAATAGCTTTTCGTTTCTCAATCAGAATAGAGTGATTTACGGTGTCAAATGCCTTCTGGAGGTCCATCATGACCATGCCACTATATTTGCCCATTCCGCTTCGCGTTTGATTTGATCAGTCAAAGAGAGAAGGCATGTGTCAGTGGAATGGGATTTTCTGAATCTATATTGGAACTCGTAAATCATATTATTCTCATTGTGAGATTGACTCAAGTTATCAAATATCAACGCGCACGTGTGTGTGTGTGTGTGTGTGTGTGTGTGTGTGTGTGTGTGTGTGTGTGTGTGTGTGTGTGTGTGTGTGTGTGTGTGTGTGTGTGTGTGTGTGTGTGTGTGTGTGTGTGTGTGTGTGTGTGTGTGTGTGTGGCAGTCATCCCAGCTCCTATGGAGAATTAGCGACACCCTCTATACTTCCTCTCATGTCTTACCTCATTTTCTTTCTCTTGTGCCCACCCATCTCTCCAAATGCCCATCTCCACTAACAGCTCCACTTCACTGTGAGAGATTCTACCCACTCACAAGCTGTTTGTTCTACCATGGATATCTGATTATAGTATGTGATGAATGTGATCACATCTGCAATGTGGCAGCAAGACAGGCCTAAGATGTGTGGAGACCGGAAGCTAAAATATTAGAGATGTTACCGATAATCGGATCGCAATGGATCGTATCGGCTCGATATGGGGGCGATTTATGATATCGGTGTTTCCGATCAAGAGGTAAATTCACCGATCCGATCAATGCATGCGCTAGTCAAGGGTTTGTTATGGTCGCGCTGGTCCTCCTCGCTCCAGTTCTCTCTCTCTCTCTCTCTCTCTCTCTCTCTCTCTCTCTCTCTCTCTCTCTCTCACTGTCTGTGTGTGTGTGTGTGTGCGTGCGTGCGTGCGTGCGTGCGTGTGTGTGTGTGTGTGTGGCTTGCCTGGCATTCTTTGGGCTCATGTCCGTGCCCTTCCATTGATGTTGTTTTTTAGACGTTCAATAGCATGGCCTTTTTCCCACAGGAAATGACACCCATTAATTTCCCTGCTCCCCTCTTGTTACTGCCTGGCCATCTGAATACACACAGATGCCGCTGTCTCAGTGGCCGTCTGTCCTGCTATCCAATGAAAGGCTCCTGATTGCTTCTCTTTCCTGCAGTTTAGCTGCCGGCCATCTCTGTGGTGTTGTCACATTCAATAAGAAAGACCTCCTACGTTTGCTTCTGCCAGTGGTGCTTTGGGATTTTTTTTTCCGGGCGGACGGTCATTTATTGACGTCACGTGCACGCGCGTGCACGCGCCTCTAGAGGCTATATCGATAGAAAGGATGTCAGCAGATCTAATGGTGGGAAAACAATAGTTTTCTAGTCTTAATTACATTTGCATTGTTACTTAAGATTTTTTGTTCCTCTTTCTTTTAATTCATTTAGAAAATAGGCTACAGCGCTGCAGTAGGATAGAGAAACAAAGTTTGGCTTGAACGAATCTCAAACACTAAATACCACAGTAATATGGAGCCATGTATGAGGACACACACATCGACACATGCACATGCAGTCACAGCTGGAAACCTAGGTGTGAGGCTATATCCATATGAATAGAGGCTTGAGGACGCTCACACATTCACCACTAGAAACCTGTTATGCAAGTAGCCACTGATTAAAGTATTGCTTGTAGTTATCGCGGATTCGCGGGGTGGGGGGTTGTCGCGGCTCTCGCGGGGGGGTATGCACGCGTTTACACGGTCGTGCACCGTTCGGTGCCGTCCGTGCGCGTGCATGTGGGGAAATATTTCCGGCCACACGGCGTCCGGTCCCGTCCGGCCCCCAAAGCACTACTGGCTTCTGCTAACCACACACACACGCGCACACACACACACACATTCTCAATCTTTTTTGGTACTGTACTGCTCTTGTTTTCTACTCTTATCTATCTTTTCCTACTTCTCTGTAACTTTGTAAATAACTGTATACTGCTGTGCTACAACTGGACAACTGAATTTCCCCCTTGGGATAATAAAGGTATCTACTGTATCTATCTATCTATCTATTTACCAATCACTCACTTGTTGGGGTACTTGTGAGGACATCTACGTTTTTAGGCTATTTTTCGTTATAAATGCCATGTTTAAGCTAAGCTTAACCCCAACCCTTAAAACCTAATCTCTAAATGTCTAATCCTAACACTGACCCCAACCAGATCTTTTCCTAATTTTACTTTGTTAACCATGAATTATTTATTTTGCCTGTCCTCACAAGGTAGATTTCTAAAGTTTGAATACGTGTGTGGACATCTGGCGGGGCCCTGTATATTTATACCTCAAACACACAAGCACGCACGCACGCACGCACGCACGCACGCACGCACGCACGCGCACACGCACACACACATACACACATACACATACACACACACACACACACACACACACACACACACATACACATACGCACGCACAGACACAGACAGACACACACACACACACACACACACACACACACACACACACACACACACACACACACACACACACACACACACACTTGTGACATGGCTGTCCTAAAGATCGTATTAGAGAACCTTTTTTAATTATTATTTTATGGAAAAACAACAGGGTTTGAACCAAACACCTGTCGTAGTGGCTACATATTAAGACTTAACCACTCTTGTTACCATGTAATTACAGTTACAATTCCTGACGACAATACTCTCTGATCTGTTGTTGGGGTATTACTGAAAGTCACCATCCTCCTGCTTTGGTGTTTGGTGTCCACCGAGGCGTGGATGGGTGAGGGGGTGGGGGTGGGGGGGGGGGATAGTTGATTAATTTACCCTTACAGAGATGGGGGAGAACAAATCCACAGCCAGGGAAAAGCAGATTTGAGCTGTGGAATCTCATTTTGGATGCTCCCTTAACTCTTATTCAGACTAATTCAATCTAGCCTATGGTGGTTCACCCACCCTGTTCGCTCTTCACGTCCTACAGTCCTTTAGACCTTCAGAACGCTTGGGTTTGTTTTTCTAGAGCCTAACCCTAGACTCTAAAGGTCTTTGCACAATGCTGTGTTTTTTTCGGCCGAATTTCGGAGCTCGTGAATAAAAAACTCTACCTCACGTTATGTCAATGACGTTTGCACACTGCCGCCCGCTTTGTATTTATTTTCGGACCAAGGTCGATTTTCGCATAAAATGCCTTTCCTGGCCCTATATGGTCATCTATACAAACATCAAACCGATGTAAAAATGACTGCTAATGCTCAACACCATCTTGTTTAATGCTAGTGTATTTTTTTTACAAGTTGAATTGAATTTAATGTAATTGGATGATCTGATCTCTCTGTTTCCACAGCAACTGATGCGGTCCTCCGTGTTCCACATGTTCATTCTGAGCATGGTAGCCGTGGACGTCATTGTTGCCGCTAGCAACTATTACAAAGGTGACAACCACCGGAACAACTACGACGAGTTTTACCTGGCAGAGGTAAGACACTTCTTTTTTCTCCCACCTATTATTCAGGGGGCTAAGCACGTAGTGCTTTGTCCCCTATTGAAACGGAACCTTTTATTATTCTTCCGACGTTTTATGCATAATCGCAATAGACGATGCAGTATGGTAGAGGACTGTCACTCTGACACGAAACCCACAACCATTGGTCAATAGCACTCAATTGAAAATGCAAACTTTATACAGGTATAACTCGATCATGCCCTGTTTAACTCTTAGCCAGCCAAATCGCCTTCCATCGCCATTTGGAGGAGGGTGAGGCACCCAGATCGCCAAACGTCGCCTTGGGGATCATTTTCTGATTTTTTTGGTATTTTTTTGACATTTTTTGAGCTATAAATGACCATTCTAGCTTCATATAAGCTTCAGCAATGATTTTGCGATGGAAGTGACGTCATCGCCGGAAACCGGAAATCGAGCGTGTCTCACAAGCATATATTTTTACATTGGAAGCCATTACAGCAACTCCGCTCTATCTCACGTTCTAAACGTCGGATCTTGATCCGGTTTGAAGGCTCTGTGCGTCTATTGGGCATCTAAGGCACATAGTCGATAATTTTTTAAGAGAATCCGGCGCGCGTATGGCGTGCACGGGTCCCGGGCCGTTCCATGCTAACGCTAATGCTAAGTGAATGGACTGGTTGCTAATTTGAGGCCTTCTAGCAATCGCCAGAGACCTTAATCGCTGGCGACATCTAGTGTACACTATATAGACTACAGCCTACCAAAATGTCATGCATATAAGGGAGATCTACTGTGACTCTGAAAAATTAATAATATTCCTGGCAGTATAGGCGCAAAAGCATATTGTAAATGGCTGTGTATGTGTTGTTTAAGCTATTGCCCGGAAACTACAATACACATAATGCGTCTATGCATGCCAAACGACACGTGCCACTTTGACTTTTGACCTCTGACCTTTAGATCTCCCACCATTTTGAATTATATGAAACTGTCAAAATCATATTCTTAGTGTTCTTCTGCCGCCGCTCCAGGCCAAACCGCGCAGTGTTTTTTTTTTTTACGAAACTCTGTAGTATGGTAGAGGGTCAAGAGAACCTACGGAAAAATGAAATTCATAATTTGCCAAGGGGTGGTGCAATAGCACTCAATTGAAACAGATATAAATAAGAATAGAGAGGACACCGGATATCCCCGCCCGTCCACTTGCATTGAGTTGCTCACCCAGCGCATGAAGCGTACTTCCGCGTTTGAGACGCCTCTGAAACGTGACGTAGTGGGGCTTCTATTATGCTTCTGTGACGGGTTTTGCGTCATAGTTTGTGTTCATGGACGCGCTGGGGCTCTAATTCATGAACGAGCACTTCCGGTATGAACGCGCGTCAATACAAAGAAGCCTAGATGCGCGTTCATGATTAGACGCCCCAACTGCAGTACCTCAAATGGCCACCATGTCCATTTTGCTTCAGGGCTCCCCCTCGGTCCTGGGGGCTTGACTATAACTCATACCCTGTTTGACCTACATCAATATTTACTGTGACCTATGACTTTTGGCCCTTAGATGGGACATCATTTTGAATTATATGAAAAACTGTTCAAATCTCTTCCTGGGATTTTTGCACGATGTGCACGAAACCTTTTACAGTACATATGAACTTGGACCTATACCGACAAAAATAAACGCTGTGAATTGTTTTTAAGTGAAGAAATATCTGCCCCTAAGGCCTAACACATACAGTACATGCAGAGACACATTTTGATGAAACTTTGTGGTAGGGGGTTATTCCAAATATGGCCCCATTATAGCTGCTTGCAGCTATGTTCTTTCTTGTTTTCCTCCACATTTACAAACCCGGCTGAAAGAAATCTCAAACCACAGACATGCATCCCTGGTTGGAATCAAACAGGCGTGTGTGGTTCCACCAGAACATCTATATACTGCTTCACCATCAACAGGCTCTCAATGTGCATGTTTATTCATTCGGTCTAGCCATTCCCACCAAGTCTTATTTTATTTTTTTTGTAATTTCATGATTCTTTTTGAGCGGTGGTCACAACGCTCCTATACGTGGCCGTGTGTGTGGGTATGTCTGCGTGTCTGTCTGTCTGTCTGTCTGTAGCCTACAGTACCTTTTTTGACCACACATGTTAAGGGAGGGGCGCTGTTGTTCAGGCCAGACCAGACCAGAGACACACACACACACACACACACACACACACACACACACACACACACACACACACACAATGGATGGATACCAGTGGCGGCCTGAGTGACATGCATTTTATTATTAATATTTTGTTTAATATTGTTTTAATATTTTTTATTATATATATATATACAGGTATATATTTGTTTTGCTGTTGCGCAGCCTCCACGACCACCGCTCAGTTCACACGGATGTGATTTTTTTTTATATATATACACCGAATATTTGCCAAGGCTGTTTTTAATTGCCTAAATCTATTAATATCATTTAGCATGTGGCTTTGAGTTAATTAATGTTTATGCAGTATAAATGGACGGATGGATTGATGCATTGATTATCTGTTGGTTCATTGCACTCCAGTTAATACCTTCACACCTGCATGCCCATAGAAAACTTGCATATCACATACTCATATACATACTAGTCTCACGCGCACACAGGCACGCACGCACGCACGCACGCACGCACGCACGCACGTTCGCACGCACACACACACACACACACACACACACACACACACACACACACACACACACACACACACACACACACACACACACGCGTGCGTGCATGCTCACAGAGACAGCCGTTTGCCTTCCTGTGAAAGTCATCAGTATGCTGGTGGTAGAGGAAGAACAAACACAGGGAGAAGATTCTCCCCTCATCCACCTCCCGCCTCCATCCCTCTCTTTCTTACAGCTGAAAGGAGGAGATAAGAAGAAGAGTGGAGGTGTTAAAACACGCGCACGCACGCACACACACACACACACACACACACACACACACACACACACACACACACACACACACACACACACACACACACACACACACAATATTATCTTGTCTCACTAACTCCTTCCATATCACGCAGCCATCCGGCTCCCTGGATGTGCACCGACCTGCAGGAATACTGTGAAGGGGAAATGATTTGGAAGTGCAGGTATCAGTTTTCAAATGAAATGGAGTACATGTTCTCTCTCACCCAGGGGCTGGCTTAAAATAGTGAATGGGGGGGTAAGTGACTAACAATAACACACTCCCTGCCGTTTGCAAACTGCCAGTGACACAGGAATCCCATTTACCCCTTCTGCTTTCGTGACAAATTCAACATGGGAATGTATGCATCTCCATTATCCCACTGCTAGCGATGTGCAGACATTTCATATTTACTGGGCAAGACCTTAAATCAAGTAGAAGTTAGATCAAGTAATCGATCAAGTAACTGCTGAGACATTTATTGATGACCGATATTGTTAACAGCTTTTATAACGTACAGAAACTGAAGCAGAGTTTGGGAATGTGGCCATGTGGTGCTTGTTATTTATTTTCCCATTGTAGTTAATGTTGAATTAGTGCCATTTCTGTGCCCTGTTACCTTTAAATAAAAATAAATAAAAAATTAACATTCAAGCTTCCCTTGCGCTCTCTATAGCTCTGCATTCTAGAATGAGTGTATAAAAGCAAAGGAAAGTTCATTGATGGCAAGAAAAAAAAAAATCTTAATTTTCTCCTCAATTAAGTCATTGCCAATTACCCACGTGTACTATGGTCCCTGTCGCTGCCAACCTGCACTGTTGGGAAGGGAGTAGACAACCATATGCCTCACTGACACACATGGAGTCACCAGACGCTTCTTTTCACCTGACAGGCGAGGAGATTCCCTGGGAGAGCGCAATGGGCACTGGGGTTATCGCTACCTTCCCAAGTTCCCGTCCCGTAGAACATGCGGCCCAACCAGTAGGGGTCGCTAGTGCACTGACAAGGACACAATCCCCCTGTGGACTTCCCACCTGTGAACACTTTGTGCTTGTTGAAGTGCCTGGCCACCGCTGCGGGGAAGTGATCCCAGGGTGGTGTGCAAATGTTTTACCTCTTCCCCATCAAAACATTATTGTTGATTCATTTTACAAAGATTGACTCAACTTTCAGTTCATCGGTCCTGCCACCATAGCAGAACAAAATACTGAAGATCACAAATATCTTCTTTACTTAGGAGTCATAGGTTTCAGTTAATGACAGCCCGACCAGGATCCGAACTAGGTCTGCCTAGCCTTCTTCATAGATAGAAGTGATGACGTTGCTTCTTATTTCCTACCTTCAACCTTTTTGTTGTTGTTAAAGCTATACTGTGTAAGATGCTCAACTAGTGGTCAGTAGCCCTATAGCAAACCGCGGTCGCGTCCGCGTCTTTCGGCCGTTTTTTGTACCTTCACACCCCCGCGTCTGCCTCCACGTTGCCGAGAGCTATCTTTAGAGGGGTCCCTGGTTCCTGTGCGTTCAGGCATTCCGGAGAAAAGGACTACTTCACCCTGCCTGGTAGGCGAGATTACCTTTTGAGTAGAGAGACACACGGGCGACTACAAATATGGCCGCCATAGCGACCCCACTTCAAGATGCGCTGTGATTGGCCGGCAGTGTATAACCCTCGCTGTGATTGGCCGGTAGTGTGATGACGCAATTTTTCCGCGAAAACCGGTCCCCGGTAGGGATCATAGAAAACATATAAAGAGAAGGCTTTAGAAGCTGAAAATAACGGAGTGGGGGTTCTAAAACTTTAGCGATTTAACAGTTAGGACAATTTTAAGATTTGTTTTATAAAAAAAGTTACATGGTATAACTTTAAATAAAGGTGCCGCCCCATTATTTGATTTGTCTTATTTCATTTAACAATCTCTCTGTCTATCTTCTTGTATTATCCCATTATCCTGTTGTTGTTTGGCTGGTTCATACTGTATACTAGAACATCAAGGGAGGGATGGTGTCGGTGGATAATCAATCAACTCTTTATCGTTTCTTCACTTACCTGGTTAGGCTGGGGTAACAAGTCCCCTGCAGACTCTCTCTTATGGTGGTAAGCATCCAGGGGTGTATCCCTATCCAGGGATAGTGACACAGGTGGGGAGTTTGGCTATGGTGGTACACCTGGCATTAGTCGGTCAAGTCAGGTGTCCAAAGGTGGGCTCGCGGAGGACGGAAACAACCTGTGGAGCAGAAGGACAAAAGCCTGCTTGATCTAGACCAGGGCTTTTCAACAGGGGGTCCGGAACCCCCAGGAGGTCCTCAGAGTTACTACAGGGGGTCCTCCAAATCTTTGAGTGATAGAACGTTTTTTTTTTTCTACTTTTTTATATTAACCACTTGAACCCTAGTGTCAATTAGGGATGTCCCGATACCACTTTTTTGCTGACCGAGTACAAGTACGAGTACTTCATTTTGAGTACTCTCCGATACCGAGTACCGATACGAGTACAATTAATAATACAAAATGTCTTTAAATTATTATTATTATTATTTATTTATTTTATCAGATGTTCCTCACTTTCTGGCTGTATATAACACATTAAATTGCATTGCTTTCCCAGAACATGGCACAACTGCCACACATTTCACTTTTTTTTTTCAGGTTTAGCCCATGGAAATTCCTTTACTGTGCATGATCTTCTAGATCTGCTATGCTCAAACATTTTGTATTTTTACTTTTGATACTTTAAGAGAGAGAGAGAAAGGCGAAGTGGCGGAACACACAGGGTACTCGGGCGCTTTGTGAGCAGTATCTGACGAGTACCGATACCGCAAAATAGGCCGGTTACGGGGCGAGTACCGATACCACGAGTACCGATACCGCATCCCTAGTGTCAATATTCTGAGAACTTTAGTCAAAAATAGCAGATCTACAGATCTCGAGTGTATTTCGGCAAAGAGCTTTGGTGTAGAGGGACTAAGTACAGAGTGTAAGTATTGACGGTTCAAGTGGTTAAATATCTGAATATTGACATGAATCCAAAATGCACTGCTGATTGTGCTGTCAAACAATGAAACTATGGAATCTCGAAAAGGTTATGGGGTCCCTGCTTCATTTCTCTCTCAACTAATATAAGGGGCCCTTGGCCTGAAAACGTTGAAGACCCCTGGAATAGAATATAAATTGTTGTGGACATCCCAACTCTAATGTATGTGTATTCTGTACCCCTGGCTGCAGGTTGCCTTCACTGTGCTGTTTGACCTGGAAGCTCTGCTGAAGATCTGGTGTCTGGGCTTCACAGGCTACATCAGCTCATCTCTGCACAAGTTCGAGTCCCTGCTGGTGGTTGGCACCACCATGCACATCTACCCGTACCTCTATCACTCCCAGTTCACCTACTTTCAGGTGTGGATACATAGATACATGTATGCACTTAATACCCACATACAAAGCAAACATAGACAAAGATGTGCAACGGAATCGCACATGGCACAAAGTAACTATGCTTTACATTTCATATTATGCCTGATGGGTTGAATCATCCACATTTGAAGTGATTTTTGTTCAGTCAAGAGCTGATGCTTTGAATCATTTAGTGGCATTTCCCTGCACTGACTCTTGTGACCATGCATTAATGAATACAAATCAATCATATCAGCCGTCTGTGGTTAATCTGCCCTTTATTCAATCTCCATGCCTTCTTCAAAAGGACTGTGCTGAGAGAATGGCTAACACGGAGATTAAAGTTGAAATCCTGATTGATTTTCGTGTTCGACTGCAGCGTTTTTATGTTCGGGCTTTTGCCTTTCTACATTTGACGTGTTCATTATGAGGAAGCTGCACTGTGCGTGCCTCGGTTTCATTATTTAACGCAACACCATGTCTGAGTGTCGTGTCCTCGACTCTACTGCGCTCTTCTTCATGAGAGTCTTTGGAAATGAGGCAGAGAGCAGCGACAAGTCAGCGTCTGCCGTTCTCTGGTGGTCCTAATCATTCTCTAAGTGGGGTTAATAATGTGTGATGCCTGTAGCCACTCTGACTCTGTATGTGTGGGCGTGTGGGCATGCGTGCATGTGTATGTGTTGGGGGGGTTGGGGGTACGTGGGTTGTTTGTGGTTTGTGTGTGTGCATGCATGAGTGCGTGCATGTGCGTGGGTGGCAGCTACTGAGAGAGCCAAGCAGTATCATTCAGGGCAGTACTTGTGGACTGGGCTCATTAAAGACCAGGCTCTCCACAGAGCCAGCTGCCAATATCAAGGTCACAGGGCCAGATATTATATGGTTAGCACATCCAGGTCCTTTTTTCATGGGTTGATAGTGCTCTTTGCTCTGACACCATAATGGCTTATGATATGGTGTCATGCTGCCAACAGCAGTGAACCAGGTTCATGTCCTGTTTATGACAGGAGGGGACTTTCTTTTTATTGCTTGAAACAAAACGCAAGAATGCACACGCGCGCGCGCACACACACACACACACACACACACACACACACACACACACACACACACACACACACACACACACACACACTGAAGTATGGATAGTATTCTTTCTAGGGATGCACCGATATGAAAGTTATTGGACGATACAGATGTTTAAAATAATAATTTAGCCGATAACTGATACTGATACCGATTTGTGTATATATGTATTTCCCCCTTTTGTGCCAGGGAAACTAATACATCTTCATCATAAGAAATAACTGTTCAGAATCTGGCTACTGCCATCGGTTAATGTCAGATTTATTTGCCGATAGCGATATCTGGCCGACGAGCTGTTTAACATTTTCTAATAATGACTTTATCAGTGAATCATTGATTCCAGAGACACCATTTTTGCCAAATTACTGCATTTTGAGTAACGCATTGTACTAAAACCCGGAGGTACAGTCACAAAGTGACTGGCATGTTAGTTGTCATGTCTACTTTAGGCTTTCCCATTTTCCACATTTTATTGGTGGAGTAAAGTAATCATCCACCTCCATTATCAAAGCCACACTGGAGGTGACAGCTGGACGTGTCAAAACCCGTTGACGCATCTCTCAGAGCTGAGTTCTATTTTGGAGCGTCGGTACAGACCATCTGAAAAAGAAAGGTAATTTTAGCCATTTTAGTTTTTTTGTTTCTTTTGACACGCGTCAGTGATGCTTGCGTCAGTGAGGCTTTCAGTGTCACAACCTTGAGATGTGGCTGTCACTTACTCTTCAAAGCTTTTGATTTCAAAACACAATAAATCGGGGAAAGGGTTAGAACCAACTGTTACATCCATCCAAAGGGCGTTTCACTGATAAAGGTCAGCCTTACCGATTGTCATCCAATCCACAAAATGTCACATGTCTAAGTCATACACACACGCACGCACGCATGCATGCGCGCACGCACACGCACACACACACACACACACACACACACACACACACACACACACACACACACACACACACACACACACACACACACGTTCATGCAATCGTGTAGACGTGTACTCTATGTGCATGCATGTGTGTAACCTCGCGCACATTCACACATGGGGGCATGATTTTTATTCAGCCACTGGACCACGCCCTTTCTCTTCATGCTTCCTCCTCTTCTGTGTGTGTTTAGAATCGTAATGATCTAAATGGTCCTCATGATTATTCTAAGGCTGAAACTGAGTCTGTAACCCAATGAGAGAAGCAGGACAGTGTATAATCACATGGTGGACAGGTTCAGACTAAATACAGTAATCAGTGTACCAGCCCAGTGAGCCCACTGCAGACAAAGGATAAAACTGGCGTCAATAGGCAGACACACAGCATACACATGGGTACTTATTTGGAGACAGGATGACTTGTTGGGTTGTGTTTTGAATAACAAACTTTCCGGTGAAAGAAATTGCATTAAAGAGTGATCACCAAAGTCAATCAAAGAACAAGATTTTTTGGGAAGGATCTCATTGTTTAGTTGTAGTTGGAGCCTTCATCCAGTGCCAGGGTGACTATGCTTGCACTTCATGACATTGCAACTCCAAGCAACTGAAGACCTGGGGAGGTCATTGAAATATGAACTAAAATCTTGTGTTTAATCGACGTGGGTTCTTGTTTACTTAGTTTTTCGGCATCATTACAACTTTTCATGCTTGGCGTAACTGAGATGCTGTCAGTAAACACGCATTATGGCAGCTGGGTTACTTAGAAACAGACTTCCGGATTTCAAAAGAAGAGCCAATTGTTGCGACTGAAGGTCGCACTCGCAGTTTACCATGAGAAATGTCACAGCTTGTCTCCGTCTGTCTGTGTCAGTCAGTCAGTAAGTACACATTTTTACATTCTATTGGTTGGTTCCCTTGTCACTGTGACTTCACAGGTGATATCACAGGTGACATCACCTACAGTATGTAAAAGTCCATATATGGGTATTCCCCAGAATCTCTTTTATGCCCATTTATGAGGATCCCTGATATCATCGATATATATCACTGGCCAGATGGCCAAGCCATGGCCCATATCTGTGTGGCTGGTTCAGAGAGGGATCTCCATGTATGGGCATAAAATATATTGTATGCATTGCATATGGATACATATTATTATTAATAAAGTTTAGTTTGACTCAGTTCCATTGATTATATTGTGAAGATAGCTGAACAACGCCTCGCAGTGTGAGGCTGAGCAGTTACAACGCCTCGCGGTGTGAGGCGTAACCAGCTATTTTCACAACGATTACAATTTTGTATTATAAAGGTCTTAAAAGTAATTAAATTGAAACTTTAGAAATGTGCAGATATTTGCACATTAAGCGAATCACCTGGGGACCCCCCAAAATAATCTGGGACCCCCATTTTTGGATCCATTGCCTTACAAGTCCTGACTGATAATTGTACTCTGGGGGAATAACATTCCGTTTTGCCTTTTAGCTTTTCTCTTTGACAAACAACCCATAGCTGTTTGACCTTTAGTCACAGAGCAGTCTCTGCTGTGAAATAGATGGTGGCCATCACAGTCTGTCACATGCAGATGCTAGGGGCTTACCTTGAAATCAGTCATCATGCTGAGCTTCTCCCCATAAACCTCATTTACCATGTTGTATTGTATATACCCGGACAATTGGAGATGGGCCTAATTCGCTTCTATGGGAATATAAAGAGAAATCTAGGGCAAGGGGTGGCCGAGGTTTGAATTGCTAGATTGATTGCATCTCTGCCTCGCTCGCTGATCAAAACCTGACCAAGATGCATTACCTAAGGGAGGATGTTGTCACCACAAGCATTTTTTTGGACTGGGCAAAGATGACAATAAATGAAATAAATAGACAAAGCAAAGCATCGCTGTGTTATTGCTTTCGGGGGTAAAGATCAATGCACTCTCCTTCCAGATCAATACGTGCCCTAATCATTTAGTCGTGGTGTATAGGGTATAGGTGAGATTGTTTTCGATAGTAAATAGACATTCACAATCATTCTATTTCAGTAGGGTCTTAACTCTCTGATGTTAATTTGTGCTTTAATCACATGAATCAGATTCCCGGTAGTTTGATGAAAGCTACGTTCCTAATGTACATTTCAAGGACAACATTAATACCCCCCTTCAGGTCTGCTTAGGTCAGGGGTATTCAACGTTTTTAGTTGAGAGACAGATGAAGCAGGGACCCCCACAACCTGTTAATAGATTCCATATACAGTATTTTCCGGACTATAAGGCGCACTTAAAAGCCTTTAATTTTCTCAAAAAACTACAGTGCGCCTTATAGTCCAGTGCGCCTTATATATGGATCATTCATTGACATTGACATTCCCTTTAGCACAGCTCCATCTGTTGGATGCATAACGCAACGGTAGCGTCTATTATGTGCGCCTTATAGTCAGGTGCGCCTTATATATGAAAACAGTTTGAAAATAGACCATTCATTGACAGTGCGCCTTATAGTCAGGTGCGCCTTATAGTCCAGAAAATACTGTAGTTTCATTGTTTGACAGCACAATCGTCAGTGTATTTTGGATTCATGTCAATTTGTGTTTCCAGATATTTAACCACTTGAACTGTCAATACTACATAATAATAATAAACCTGACCTTTCTCTCTGTACTTAGTCTGCTCTTTTTCCCCTCTACACCAAAGCTCTTTGCAGAAAATAGCCGATCTACAAGCTCACAACGCCTCGCAGCGCGAGCTTGTAGATCTGCTATTTTTGGCTAAAGTTCTCTGAATATAGACACTAGGGTTCAAGTGGTTAATAAAAAAAAGGGGAGGGGAAAAAAAAAGGTTTCTATCACACAAAGATTTGGAGCACCCCTTGTAGTAACTCTGAGGACCCCCTAGGGGTCCCGGACCCCCTGTTGAAGACCCCTGGCTTAGGTCTTTCCCCTTGACTATCTGCACTTGATAAAAATGTAATTTAATGTAATGTAATGTAGTCAGAGACTTGTACCAGTGAACTGTACCGTCATGAAACTGTACCTTTTCCTATGCAAACTTCTAATAAAGTCTTCAATCAATCAATTGATCTTCAGTTCTGTCCCCTCCCCCTACAGGTGCTACGCGTGGTGCGTCTTATAAAGATCTCTCCGGCTCTGGAGGACTTTGTCTATAAGATCTTTGGCCCGGGGAAGAAGCTGGGCAGCCTGGTGGTGTTCACGGCCAGCCTGCTCATCGTCATGTCGGCCATCAGCCTGCAGATGTTCTGCTTCGTGGAGGATCTGGACCGCTTCACCACCTTCCCCAGGGTAATGGCCAGTGGTGGAAGGAAAACTAGTAGTCGCAATACCACACAGAGGCGTCACAAGGGGTAGGAAAGTGGGACTGAGTTACTGGGGCCCAAGGTGGAGGGGCCCTAATAACTTTATCTATTGGAAAAATAGCAGATATGCGAGCTTGTAGATCTGCTATTTTTTGAAAAGTTGTGAAAATGTGTGAAAATCTTTGAATGTATGTATTTTTTTAAGCGAACATTTCGAACTCAAATTTTGCTTTTCTGGGGGTCCCTGGAACTAAATATTTTGAGATCGGGGTCCGTGGCCAAATACATATCATCTTGGGGGTCCTTGACATAGGTTTCTTGCACACATTTTCACGATTTTTCAAAAATAGCAGATATGCAAGCTCGCTGTGAGCTTGTATATCTGCTATTTTTCAATAGTTAACATTCATGGGGGGCCCGCAGTGAATCCTTGTACCCAGGGCCCAGAATTTGGTGTGACGCCCCTGATACCACAATGTAGAAATACTCTGTTATATAAGCAGTGGTTCTCAACCTGTGGGTCGTGACCCGCAGGGGGGTCCCCAGATTATTTTGGGGGGGTTCCCCAGATGATTAACTTAATGTGCAACGTTGTTTTCTCTCTCAACATTAAACAAACCAGCATAAGGTTTAAGTGAATAGAGGGTATCTGCACATTTCTAAAGTGATAATTTAAGGACTTTTTAATACCTCTAAAATGACAAATTAAACATTGGCCAAATTGTCAAATATGCGAGGCGTTGTGAGCATGTAGATCTGCTATTTTCACAATAGAACCGTGTTTTACAAAATGTAATGCTTCAACTCTTAGTGCTCGTCAGGGTGGGGGGTCCCCAGTTAAAATATGATTATTTTGGGGGTCGCGGCCTGAAAAGGTTGAGAACCACCGGCTTAAAGTAAAAGTCCTATTCATGAATGTGAGCAAATAGCGAGCTAGACAACAGCCCCCTGGAGCAAGGAGCGGCATTTCCCCCACTCCGCTCCGCTCACATGCTCTTT
The DNA here is from genome assembly GCF_963921795.1 of Nannobrachium achirus. Taxonomy (NCBI): domain Eukaryota; kingdom Metazoa; phylum Chordata; class Actinopteri; order Myctophiformes; family Myctophidae; genus Nannobrachium; species Nannobrachium achirus. The sequence continues at coordinate 7,430,752 of NC_137829.1, forward strand.
CGGGGGACCCCCTGGAACGGAGCACGAGGAGAACGCTCGCAAACAGATGTTGCTCACATATTATGCTTAGAAAAAGAACAATATAAATATATATTGTGATATAGGTTGTGAGCTTGTGTAGATCTCCTATTTTCCCACCTGAATTCAGGCTTAAAGCTGGTTGCACACTGCTGCGTTTTTTCTTTGCGAAAATGCGTTTTTCAGGGCAAGGAGAGAGATATAGAGAGTGAGGGAGGGACCCAGTGGTTCGAAAATAAATATGAAACGGGCGGCAGTGTGCAAACGTGATTGACATAACGTGAGGTTGATTTCTTTATTTACGTGCTCCGAAATTCGCTCCTACAAACGCAGCAGTGTGCAACAACCTTTACTCTTGCTCTCAATTCGAGCACTCTTTCACTCTGTCTTGCACACAAACACACACACACACACACACACACACGCACGCACGCACGCACGCACACACAGGCATGCATGCACACATCACAGTTAATGGTGTTTGGCAATCCTCCCCCACGGGCAGACCTGTTGCTGGGTTTTATCTTTATCTGCAGAGACTCGGCCGGGAGGGCAAGGAGGTGAGGGAAGTTGGGTTTGGGGAAAGTCTGGAACTGAGGGGGGTGGGGGGAACTATATCACCCTGGTCTTCCAAGTCTCAGCTGCGTGCATCCTTCATCTGACCTCTACCAATGTGTGTGTATGTACAGTATGTGTGCATTCGGAAAGAGATAGAGAGAGAGAGTCAACAAGCCTTGCTACTCACCTCTCTCTCCACCGAGGCTCCTGTCACAGACACTCACTCACAACCATCTTGAACACCGAAGAAAGACTGAGGCGGCCAGGAGGGAGTTATGTACATCAGATGCGTGGCATTTGTAACGCTGTGGAAAAACAGAAAGTGTGTTCCAAATGCCAAGCCTCTCTCTCCTCCAACTCCCCCTCACTCTCCATCACTCACTCTCTGTCTGTCTGTCTTTACACTGTCTCTCATGCACTCTCACAGGGACGTGCTGGCCATTGGGAAAAGCGGGACAACTCGCCATAACGTCATTGTCGGGCAGAAACCTCGTATCTCCAAGTTTCAAATTTATAATTTTTTTCGCAAAGCAAAGCCCTGCTTCATCATACAAGGCTGTTGCACAAAAGTAGTGAAAACAGCAAATCTACAAGCACACAACGCCTCGCGGTGCGAGGCGTTGTGTGCTTGTAGATCGGCTGTTTTCACTAGTTTAAATCATTTTTAAAATGATAAATACAAAACAAATGGTTTTGGACATACAAGGCCGACTACGACGAAATATAAAAAAAAAAAATGAGGGCCTCTCCAACTCTTTTTCCCGGGCTGAATCAGGGGCCCAGCATGTCCCTGCTGACTCTCATCTACATCCGTCTGTCTGTCCGTCCATCTATTACATTTATTTCTCTAATTTGCCCTCCTCCTATCTCCCTTGCAGGCATTCATGTCCATGTTCCAGATCCTAACGCAGGAAGGCTGGGTGGACGTCATGGACCAGACACTAGTAGCCGTGGGTCACATGTGGGCTCCTGTGGTCGCCATCTACTTCATCCTTTACCACCTGTTTGCCACTCTGGTGAGGAGTTTACAATGACCATTGTCACTTTGAGGTCATCCCAGATCCCGATTTAGTCGCAAACATGTTGCGATGGTAGTTTCATTTTTTGTTTGTTTGTTTGTTTTTATAAATCACAGAATTATTATTTTTTATTTTTATTTTTTATTAGTATTGTAGTACTTGTAGTGTAGTCAGTGGTGTAAAAGGTACTCACATATTTTACTTAAGTAAAAGTATCAATACTTCAATATAGAAATACTCTGTTACAACTAAAAGTCAGAAATTAAAAATGTACTTGAGTAAAAGTATGAAAGTGCATAAAAAAAATACAAAAAAAAGTAAAAGTACAAAAACGTTTGAAAATAGCTAATTTACAATCTCAAAACTTAGATCGGCTATTCAAATAGCCACGGTATAAAATAGGGCTAAAGTGGTTTATGTATGTTTTATAATATTATAATTTATATCTGCAAAGTAACTATAGTAACTAAAGTTTTCAAATAAATGTAGTGGAGTAAAAGTACACTATTTGGATCTGAGATGTAGTGGAGTAGAAGTAAAAGTATTTGAAATACTCAAGTACAATTAGGTCAAAGGTCTACTTACTGTAAGTACAGTACTTAAGTAAATCTACTTAGTTACTTCACACTACGAGTGTAGTAATATACTCTAAGTATTGGGGGTTGAGTAATGTATCCACCACTGTACAGGAGGCCATCACATAAAGAATAAAATAAAAATAAATGACATGGCTCAGACTAGGCTCTCTGGAATGACACATACAGACCACAGGCGTCATCAGTGAAGGAGGAAAAGGGGAACAAATAGGAACATGAGATGATTCACTCAACTCGATTTGTATACTGTCGATCTGCTGATGATGTGAAAGAAGAATATGGTGCCGTGGCTCTTTTATATGTTAGTGCTGCTTGTACATTATCTTTTCTACGTTACAGTCGAGTGTCCTGCATTTTGTCTTTCAGATTCTGCTCAGCCTTTTTGTGGCCGTGATCCTTGACAATCTGGAATTGGATGAAGACCTGAAGAAGCTCAAACAGGTCTGTCCAGATCCTCATCCAATCCACTCACATGCCAACGGTACACACACAGCCCACATTAGAAGAAACAAACATGTTAAATGCAAATCTATTCGTTCCCATTGTTCCAATGACACCTGGTATTATTTGTCCAAAGACACTTGAGCACCTGGTTGTTTGTTCTGCTGTAGAGCCCTTATTGTTTTTGGGCCATTCAGCAGTCCACTTTTAGATGAAAGCAAAACAACTTGAACCCAGCATTGGTGTAATGAATTAGATACTGTAAATAATGGGTTTTCATTGATTTCAGAGCTTTGTGGAACACTCTCCCACCCGCCGTACGTATTGAACCACTGACCTTCTGGTGCTTTGACTTTTTCCACTTCTGACCTTCTAGGACTCACAGTTTAACTCAAGCCTCAGCAACTAGACCACTAGTCTGGTAGGAAACATGGGCTGAATATTGTTGTAGACTTGTAGTGTCGTTGTTTGGTTTCTATTCTGAATGTTTTGAAGGTTTGCACAGGGCTCTACCTCCGGTATGGTCGTGTCCTCTCAGATTCTGAGCTGGGACAACTTCCTAGCCAGGGAGATCATAGTTTTGGCTCAGAAGTTCTTTTCGCCCCTCTAGTGTCGAAAAAATAAAAGAACTTCTGGGAACTAGACCACATACCACAGAAACAATCCTCAGCAGCTAGACCACAGACCACATATTGAAACGGTAAGGTCAGGAGTGTAATCTTTGTCTCTGCACCAGCAACTCCTGCCGGTTGGTCAGGGTTCCTGTCAGCAGGGATGTTCAACTGTGATGAGGCTCTAGAGATGGCGATATTCCTCCGTCTGTCCAGCCTCTAGTTGGATTTATGTTGACATCTCAAATTTCTCCAAGCTTAGACATAGGGTTGAATGTATTCTATTAATTCAGTAACAAGACCAAGGCCTCTAAGATTGAGGGCAATAACATTAAGGGCCCTATCATATTCGTGAAGAAGATCCAATCAGATTAAAACGTTGAAGCAATTAACACATAGGATGCCATCATAGGGTTAATGGAACTCACCGGGGCGCGTGTGCGCGACGTGCGTGCATACATCGGCTCGGGTGATGGTCCCGCATCATAACGTTAACGTGGTCTTGCTGCGACCATAGGTCGCACTTACTACAGAAAGCTCCACCAGGTGTCCGTGCGTCAGTCAGTCAGTCAGTCCGTCCGTCACACGTCAGACGTCACACTTTTGCCCTGCTCATATCTCCGCAACCGTTGCCCCGATCCATGCCAGATTTTGCACACACACTCCTTACCTGCCAAACTACAACCTCCAAGGACCCCCGGAGTTCCAGGGACCCCCAGGTCCCTGGGGGACCCCCAGGTGTAAAAAAAATACCAAATGTGCAAAAATGACCAAATGACCACCCCCACGGGGCTGCTCACGGGGAATTCCCGGGGACCACCCACTCCTGCTACTCCAGAACGGATGCAAAAGTGGTGGCGCCCCCAGTGGAGGACCCCCTCCACTGCAGCTCACATAAAATGCCCTAACTCGGCCTAGGAGCGTCCGGGAGAGCCGGGGCCGGTACCTATTCGTCCGCCAAGGCAACGCGGAGACCCCACCCCTCATTTCTCACATGGCCCTCTTCTAGCGAGACCTACGGTCGCTTATCTCCCGATTAGGGAGTCTTACTGGTATAATCCGATTCACTGTGTAACCGAGTCGCTCCATCGAGGCTATCATTGCGGGCAGGCCCCGTTCACATAACATGGAGCTAGAATGAGCCTCTGTTTACCAGTGCTCTGCGCACATGATGCGCGTCACCAGCGCGCGTCATCAGCGAGTGCCGCTGAGGCTTATGGGTAATGTAGTGTTTTTGCTAATCTGGCAATAAAATAATAATGTTGATTATTATTCATTGATAGAAACGCCAGGAGTGCCACAGTTGATGTTAAGACGTTTCCAGACGTCTTTTTGGCTATTTTTGGATTTTTTTGCAGCCAATGTGTTAAAAACAGTGGAGCTGAGTATTTACCAGTGTTGCGGACTCTATTTTGTTCCCCTAGCTTGCCTTACCTCCCTTGCCTATTAAAACATTTACTTAAATAGCCGATCTAATAAGTATAAGATCACAACTTGTTGATGTAGATCGGCTATTTTAACTATTTTAAAATGTTTTTCAAAATAGTAAAACATGTGGTAGAAAGCTCTCTTGTGGAATGAAGTAATGTTAGGGATACCAGGTAGTTTAAAATAAATGCAGTGAAGATTTGAATGTGAATAAACTGGCAATTCTGTTTTCACAATTCCTTCTTTCCTTTGAAAGCCTATCCAGTGCTCCCAAAATGACTTTTTTTCTATCAATTACTCATACCATGGAGACTTGAGTTCAATAATATTTTTGAGTTTTTCTTACATTCCTAAGACAATAATTTAATAACAATAAATGTACCCCTATTGACTCTGGATGGGGACCCAAATGTATGGGGGTAAATTTACTATAATCGATTTTTTTGTCTTAGCAATGCGACAAATACAAAAATATATTTTTGAATTCAAGCCTCCATGGCATGAATAATCAATACAAAAAAAGCCATTATGGGGTGAACTACTCCTTTAATCAGCTGTGTTCACTTATACAAAGTGTGTATACTGTAGAGGCCTATTATGTCAGTTATAATTTGAAGGTCCCACTGCAACTGAAACTACTCTGTTGCCTAGCAACATACCCCAAATGACTGAAGCTAATTGCCTTTTGACTTCCATGGCATTGTGCCAAGCAGTGAGTGCCGCACACATACCACCTCCTATCTTCAGTGGCTCACAATACTAATCTCAGCACTGAGGGGACATTTCATTAGTGTCTGTGGAACTCAGAGAACTGGGTAGTTAATTTACTTGCATCAAACTAGAGGACTTTTATTCTTGAAACTAGCCACAACTAGACATTGTGTTGCTCCTAACACCTGGTACTAGTTTTTGGGTTATCATCCCATTCGTTCTCTCTTTTTTTTTATTTTTTAGATTTACTATACTGTATGTGCAAAAATGATTTTTTCGCCTGTGGGTGGCACAAGAAGAAAGTTCGCAGGGTTACTCTAATTATTAGGTCTCAACCTCTGGGGAGCATGAAAGTGGTCAGTATGCTTCATGGCAATTCTATCATTTTGACAGTTTGTGTGTTAGAGGGGCTTTTAACTCATTTAGTGCCTTTCCCGAGATGTCTCGCGAAATTCCCTTTGATGTCCGCAGTGCCGATCGCGAGATGTCTCGCGAAAAGTAATATATTACTGTAACGGCGGTTATCCTACCGGGTACATGCGCGGAAGGTCCCGAGACGATCTCCCTCGCTGATTTATCATCATCACGGATCCACGAGCACAAAATAGTAATCCCATAACATTGAGGCAGACGGGGAATCTCACCTTTAATGTCCATTATCTCCAAACAACACTTTCAAAGCGAGGATGGCAGTAGATGCTCGCTTATATAACACATGTTGAAAAGCTCCGTTCCGCCATTACACAACACCATGTGGACGATGACCGCTTCCTGTGAATGATGCGATGACGTCAAACCGGAAGTGTTTAAGCTATGGACTTCTGGCCTTCAAAATAAGAGACTGGCCGTTTATGGAGCCAGCGAGAGGCACACTGGACATTTTAATCCGTTAATTTCTGGGGCACAAAATGAGTTAAGACACTCAGAAACACACGCACGCACGCACGCACGCACGCACGCACGCACGCACGCACGCACACACACACACACACACACACACACACACACACACACACACACACACACACACACACACACACACATTCAATAGGCTTGGTTCATCTGTCAAGTCCAAATAAACCACAAAATTACATTCAAATGACTGAGTTTATAAATGGCCCCCATTTATATAAAAAAAATGTTTTCGTTGTCTTCTCTAAAACGATAATCCAGATACCGATAGAACAGCCTGGTTCGAGATGATGCATACAGACAGTGGAAGGAATGTAATACCTTCAGCATTCACAAGCAATGTATTCTGGGACACTTTATACGTCATCAGAGATTAGTGAATGAAAGGAGAGAATGGCTGTGTTTTCTCTTTCAGTGTGAAATTCTCTGTTTGCAGCTCTTAAATTAATGCATAATTAAGGAGTCAATCCAAACAAGTAATAGTTCATTTTATAGCTCATAAAATGTTCAGTGCCCCTCTAGTTTCTGTATTCGTTCACAAACATCCATGCCTTAACAGTGACTGAAATATCACAGGAGAAGCTCACCTTTATTTATTTTATTTTAATTTTACCCATTCTCCCATCAATATGTAAAATGAACAACTGCAATGTCAAGTATAGGCTCCCAATGTGTCATATTGAATGGACTAAACATGCCATACCACTGGTATGGTCATGGTCAATGGGCTAAATAATGCCAGACCACCAGTATGGTCCTTTGATAGGTTATAGTTTGTTTTCTGCTGTGTGCTGATGAATAGTGAATGTTCCCTGATATTTTTCATATGAACAGTACAGTTTTTTCCATTTGCTTGTCATGCATTGCTGCTTGGTACTTGGTACGTTCAAGCACAAAGTCCTGGTAGCCTACCAGTGGTAGGCTTGAAGTAAAGTATTATGCCCACTTGTGGGATAGAGCAGCATGCATAATTGAATTGTTTTTTATCATTATTTGCTTGTGTACAATCCCAGTTGCAATGTCAAGTGCATTTGTCGGAACTCCTTTTTTTGTCACTCATGTCACTGACCCGTTGCTACAGAATCCAGACACTGCACAGATTATTTCATTTAGTTAGCCTACTCAGACAGCATATTAGTATTACAGAGCGCAGCGAATGACAGAAAGTGTCCAAGTTAAAGAATTGAGCGACTCAGGGGCGGTGGGGAATCTCCACGGTGAGAGATTTAAGTTTTGCTTATACAGTTCTTTAAAAGGAGCACAATCCAGTGTGAGCAGCAGTTTGAGATACATCAAAGCAACGCAAGGTAACACTGCAACTATACCGGTACAACCACCCTGAATGTCACCATGAAATAATTTAGGAATGAAGGACAAAAATGCAGTTGCTTTTCTTTTAATTATATTGCATCTTTAAATGAGAAAACAAACGTTTCGGCTATATCCAGCCTTCTTCAGTGTATGAAACTGAAGGGTGTCTGCTATACCCTGCAGTTTCATACACTGAAGAAGGCTGGACAGGATATCTTATACTCACATAAGATTGCAATAAATAGTTTTATAAAAAGAAAATGAATTGTGGGGGAATTCTTAGGGAGTAAAAATTGTATTCACATTTTACAAGAATCATGCAGCCCTATTGTTGGCATGGGTTCTTGTGATTTCAGAATTTTCACCGTTTTAAAGTGAGTCATCAGACAAATTGTGTTCATATCAAGACCTTGCTCGGTGAAAAAGCTGGCATACAGAAACACACATGTTTTTTTGCAGCACACACACCTTTTCATAAAGAACCACTTTGTGAACCGCTGCGTATAATACTGTATTGTGTTGTCTGTTGTGTTCTGATGAATAGAGAATGGTCTGTGATATTTGTGTTTTTCAATTTACTTTGCTTTTATTTCTGCTTGGTTCTTGGCACAGGCATTGATTCAAACACAAAGTCCCCCCCCCCCTGGTTCTCTGTGGGAGAGTGGCATGGTTGAAGTATTTTGCTCATGTGTGGGCAGGCGCTCTTTATTTTTTGAGTGATTTCTTAATTTTCACCTTTGTGGGGCTTTTCTTTACAAGGATGAGTCATCAGACAATCAGCGTTAAAAGCGAGACCTTGCTGTGTGAAAAAGCTGCCAAACACTAATGCTCGCACATATGCACGCAGGCGCACGCACGCACACGCGCACACGCACACGCACACACATACACACACACACACACACACACACACACACACACACACACACACACACACACACACACACACACACACACTAGTCACAGCACAAAGGGTGAACTTTAATGAGTTATCTCCTTCCTTAAATGCAAATGTGGTGCTGTTGGAGACACCTTTCTAGAGAAAATGCCCAGTGGGGGAAAGTACATTTACTGTACTTAAGTACAATTTTGCAGTTAGATAACACAACCATATTTGGGCGTAGCTGCATTGGGAACTCCTTAAATGGTTATGGCTGTATCTGTCAGTCCTTGTCCTTTTTATGCCCACATAAGGAGATGTCTTTATCTTTCAGTCCTCGTCCCTTTAATGCCCATATACGGCGATCCTTGATTTCATCACTATATACCCATATATGGGCATGCCCCCTTTTGTGCACATAATATGGAGCTGAGGGATTTGTTTGTGCCTGATACCATGACGACATATTGACTAGTAAGACGCCTCAGGACACCATGTCTTGGCCATCTGGCTAGCGATGTATATCAGACCAGTTACCCATATACTGTATGGAGACCCCTGGTACCCATATACCTGTACTGTATATGGAGATATGCTGTGAGAGCCCAAACATACTTACTCAGTTATTCGTTATGTGAAAGTCCTATGACATCTGACATCATACATACAGTACAATCCCTTTTATGCCCATACATGGAGATCCCTGTCTGTAGAACCAGCCATACAGATATGAGCTGTCTTGGCCATCTGTCTTGGCCATACAGTATATGGATTCTGTTAGTGTGGTATGTGGCCGATGTGGCCTCCATATATGGGCATTCCCATATGACGTCCTGTTTGATCTGGGCTTAATATTGATGACATCAGGGAACTACATATATGGGCATAAGGGATTCTGTTTTTGTGGTAAATAGCCGATCTACAAGCTCACATTGTGTCGCGATGCGAAGCATTGTGTGCTTTTACAATTTTCAAAAGATTTCGAACAGTTTTGAAATATTTGAGTACTTTTACATTGGTACTGTAAGTTCATTGTACTTTACTCAAGTACAATTTTGAATACAGGACTTTAACTTGGAACAGAGTATTGCTACATTGTGGAATTGCTTTTACTTACTGTAAGTAAAGGAAATCAAGGTACCTTTCCCACCACTGGTTATTTCCCTCCCACAGCTGAGTGAGTATAGGAGCAGTGAGTGTAAAATTGCCTATTTTACAGCTGCCTCAATCACAGATGCAGAGGTTGATTATAAATAGATGCATAGATGGTGATCGCCATCCTGGAAGTGAGGCATTCTACAAACATTTGGCAACAGCCCAATCCCATGACTAACATTGATACATAAAACAACATGATAGGCTTGCATACTGGCAAATATACATTGAGACTCTTTGTATGCAAAGATATAGTATTTTACTTTTAAAAGTGCAAAAAGTGACATGGTGAAAAAAAGTGTTGATGATGGTCTGAGAACCGAAACGTCTACTCTCCATGTCACTTTATTTCACCATGACACTTTCTGCACTTTAGTATAAGTAAAACACTGTATTTTTGCATCCAAAGAGCCTCAGTATTCATGTTTCAGTGTATCTTGTTATTTATGGACATTTACTCTTACTGTGCCAATCCCGAACTAGTTCGGCTTTATTTGGACCTTATCAGGGTGCCGATCTCGAACTAGTTCGGCTTTTAAAAAAAAAAAAAAAATGTAAAAAAAAAAAAAAAAATGTTTTTTTTTTTTTCTTTTTTTGAGCCGAGCCACCGGCCGTCATCTGTTTACACGGCCCGCGAGAGCGTCGCGCCGCCGATATTTACCATCCACTCCAATGCAATCCAGGATCTTTAGAGCTCATTTTCTCTGTTCCATGCATATCCATGAGGTGTGCAAGGTTTAATCATGGCTAAATCGCCGAAAATAGGGCTTCTAAAATGCTTGGTAGCCAATAGCTAACTTCAAGCTAACTTCATCCTGTCCCTGTTCATGACACAAAGGAAAGTGTTCAGGCGCGTCATGGCTGCGCACGGCTTGTGCATATACAACGCTTGTCTATGAGAGATTCTATGGCCATTGGGCGCCCTCTAGTGGTGAAAAGGTGGCACTGAATGTGTTAATACTAAACTCTCGCACCTGTTTTCAGCCCTGGTAAGCCTTGAGTTTAGAGCGCAAACTTGTGTGCGTGCGTTTGTGGCGCGCGGGTGTGTGCGTGTGTGTGTGTGTGTGTGTGCGTGTGTGCGTGTGTGCGTGTGTGCGTGCGTGCGTGCGTGCGTGTGTGTGAGCTTGTAGATTCTACACCAAATATTTGGTGTATATGTAAAAAAGGAGGGGCACAGGTACAGACCTCTGGGGGCCCTCGATCAAAGATGTATAAATAATTTTAAATGAAGATAATGTGTTATTAGCAAAATGTAAAACCCAAATTATTCTACAGGAAATCAGTGGATATCAGTCATTCTTTTTACTGAAAGTCTGACACATAGAAGCATTTTTAATCCTTTCCTTTTCACAGTCTGTCGAATTGCTACGTGCTAATGAATTGGAAATAATGGAACTACAAATTGAAGGTGAATAATCTATTCATAAAGTCTATTCATGCAAATCAGAGAAGGTATTTTCTCTCAAAGTAGCCTATTATTAGGAATTTGGAGCCAGAAAGCCGCTCACGCAACACTGGTAAACAGGATGCAGCATAGAAATGCTACGTGCTGGTGTAGCTCATTGCCTCAAGGGGAGAGCATGTCAGCATGACAGCTGAAGATCCTGACAGGCTGGGCTCTGACATGGGAGCCACTGTGAGAAGGGTGATAAGTCTTTGAAAATCATTGTTGACGGCGTATCATGCTTGAACATTCCATTTCCCCGTCACGGTCCACGTGTGTCAGAAATATTAACAGTGAGACCAGTCAGACATGTAATATCCTCTAAGACCCACTTTGCCTTTCTCTTCCATCTGTAAAATAGCTACCTGACATCAAACGTGTCCTTCCGTGCCCTTGGGCGTACATTTTGTATACAGACCATAATGGCAATGGACAGGGTCGGGAAATTTGAGGACTAGTCTGGATCTACAGGTACAGTATGTGCAGAGTTTTGTTAAAGGAATAGTTCACCCCCCAAATTACTTTTTCTTTTAATTACTCACACCATGGAGACTTGAGTTCAATAATATTATTTTTGTATTTGTCGCATTCCTAAGACAATAATTTGATAATAAATGTACGTCCATTGATTCCGGATGGGGACCCAAATGCATTTGGGTCCACATCTGGAATCAATGGTGGTAAATTTACTATAATATATATATTTTTGTCTTAGGAATGCGACAAATATATATCTTTTTTTTTTTGAATTCAAGTCTCCATTGCGTGAGTAATTAATAGGAAAAAAAAAACATTTTAGGGGTGAACTATTCCTTAATGCTACTCGTGCTCAATGCTATCATACACTGAGTTGGCAGTGTCTGGTATCGAAGTGAAGAGCTCTATCGACCAAGCTACCCAGGCACACACCAAGTTACTGTTTAGTACATGGATTTAGTCAGAGAAATATAACCAGGATAAATTGTATTGTTTAAGTGAGCCTTTTGCAGAGTTGTACTTTCATTTTTGCATTCTTGCATTACTCAGTCATGTCCCGCCCGTTGTCTCGCCCCTCTTTACACGCATTGGTTGCTGTGTCTTGGTGGGACACTCGTTGGGACACTCCATCCACTACCATTTTAATTCAGTTGCTTCGTATTGTTATTCTGTGTGTTCAATTCTAATTTCAAACTTGTTTTCAGTAAAATAGAGCTCCTCAGTGGCAGTATAGTGACAGCATATTTTTAAATGTTTTTATTTCTCCAAAAATTATGTTTTAGCAAATTCAACATAAAAAAGGCGGAACCAGGGCAGGACAAGGCAGATAGAGCCTGCTGGTTGGTCAGTTAGAGACCAACCAGAAGGCTAACAAAGAGTGAATTATATGACACAGTATAAAACTCACCCACACCTTCAGTTGCCATTATCAATTGCTGTATTCTCTAGTAAATTTAACCAATTGAAAGGTTGCTTTGCTGAATCAAAGAAAGAAATAGAGAATCAATTAACGAATAATTCAGAAAATATCAATTGGAATTGATCCGTATCCCATTTGAAATGAAAAGTCACCTTCATCAAAAAAGTCACAACTGCAGTGACATGACAAATTACACAGGCTTAGGGAATTGTTGTCAATGGAATGCATAAGCAACTTTCCATTCAATATAAAGAAATGTTGAGTGCATTTCATTTATTTTTTGCTATTGAGCAAGAGAAGAGGGCAGAGTTTATTTTATTATACTCATCTATCTGTACAGTCCAGAATTCTGCTGGTCTGTTGTCTGTACAATTCCCACCTTGGAGCCATGGCTGGCTAGCTGCTTTTCCCCGAGTCATTCTCTGAATACATGAACTGTTTTGTGCAGTCAACTTAAGTTTGAACAGCCTATCCACGTTTGGGAACTGGGCATTTTGCGGTTCGATCCCCAGCTTCCTCCTGACCTCGTGTCAAAGTGTCCTTGAGCAAGACACTGAACCCCTAACTGTTCCCAGAGAGCAGGTTGGTGCCTCGCATGGTTAATTGCCTCTGCCGTCAGTGTGTGAATGCATGGGTGAACATAACGCACATTATAATAGTAGTATAAACTAAAGGCGCTATAGCAATGAAAACCATTTAAAACAGCATGAGTATGCTGATGAGAAGTAATTAAAAATATAAGCAGTCTGGGTCATATCAAGAAAATATACCATGGAGGTTAAGCCCTGGCGCAAACCTTTGGCTCACTGCAATATTATATGCCCCATTCCCAATATATATAGCTCCACCACCTCTATAAATACTCTGCCTAAGGTACAACATAATTATGTTGTAACAGTGTAACATATCGATTTTATGATGCTTAACATTGTGCTAATGAAGCAGAACAATGGGATGCGGTTACCAGGCAACACTGATTCCTCCAAATCGACCATTTAAACATCCACAACCCTCACTCCACGTGTATAACATGCTACCTCCTTCCCACTGAATGGCCATGGCCAGGTGTGTATGGGCACTGGTTAGAGTAGCAACAGCAGCAGCACAGCGTTGTTTATTTGATGATGGCATCATCAATAAGGCATGCAGCTGAAAGCCATCTTTCATCATTTGATGATTACAGCACTGCATTACAGGGGAATGACCTGCATCTGTCAACCCTGACAGACCATTCGTCTTGATTTGCCTTTCATATTAGAGTCGAGGCCAGAAGATGACAGGAGGATATGAGGGGCATTGGGGCTAATCTCACAGTGATCAAGCAGATCAGTGCGCCTACTGGCCTCCCTCGTTGAAATGCATTGTTGCTTCTGCACTTTTGTCCAGGCCTATAATGGGCTGTTGCCTGGGACAAAAGAAAGTCATGAATCCGCACATTGCAATCACCTACTGGGATAGGGGAGTTAATTTGGCATTTGTATTCAACACACACACACACACACACACACACACACACACACACACACACACACACACACACACACACACACACACACACACACACACACACACACAAATCATTACTAATTAGGGGAGCAAGTGTAAGTGGGGGTGAAGCTAATGAACAGCCAGTTTATTCCACCATGCAGATGAGCGAGGAACCAGGGGTAACAGGAAGAGCCTGATGACACACGAGCACATTGTACCAGACCGTGCTCAACTCATCAGGGTTGATTAGGATATTGTATTTATTGTAAGAAATGAGGTTGGTGGGGATGTTTTAATGAGATGAAGCTAGGGTGACAGAAAGGAAGGCGACTGAGGTAAATAGAAGTGATGGGGGAAGCATAGCACCACTACCCACACACACACACACACACACACACACACACACACACACACACACACACACACACACACACACACACACACACACACACACACATACACACGTCCTCCCCAGATGTAATTCTGTTTTTAGACAATATTACTGTAAGCATACTGTACTCTTGGAACTATTCAGATTAGATTTCCCTGTAAAATCATGAGATTTCTTTTCTTTTCTTTTCTCTTTTTCCTTCTTTTTGGGGGGGTCTGTCTCCTTTTCCTCATAATTGCCCTTGTTCTTTGTGCAGAGTATAGCAAATCAAATGGCGTGGAACACCAAAGTGCCATTTTCTGACACTTTTACCCATAAGTGGAAAAAATAAAATGCTAATCTGCTTGGATTTTTGAGAGGTACTTTGTCTGCTGGATGGTTTAGCCAAGCAGACCTTGCCACCCCTAATCTCCATACCCCCCCCCCCCCCCCCCCTCCACCCCCACCCCCAGTTCCCCTCAGGACCCGCCTAAGCACCCCAGCCTGTTAATGCACCGCCTTCATCTATGGCTTCATGGGTCGCCAGGGGTTGTGATGTTAGAGACTGATGCCCTATCCACGATCAACAAATCACCCCCGCCTCCAGCCTTAGTGTCTGGGGGAACAGAGGAAGGGAGATAGGAGAGATGTTTATCTTTATACCAGTAGATATTAAACGGGGGGAAAGTAAATACGAAATCAATAAAAAAAGGACCCCTGAGCACGTGTACTGTACACGCTTGTGTGTAGCTGCATGTGTGGGGAGGCTATGAATCGGCAATGTACATTTATCTTGTGTCTATCTGTATGCTTGCATGGTACTGTGTGTTTGGCAATTCAACAGGTCCTCGGGCTAACCAGTTGATTCATGTGGAACAGGTTGGAGAGACTCAAAACGGAGTTCAAACTAAGAGAATGTAAAAAGCTAGGGAGCGGAAGAGAGAGAGAAGGAAAGACTATGTTGCGTTCATCACCATTCCATTTGCGTTCATCCAGGCAGACAGACTCACGAGTCAGCTCTGTTTTTATAATGGACGATGTGTCTCGTGGGACCTCTCTCTGCCTTTTCTTTTTCTCTCTTGCTAGTTATCTCTTTCTCTGTGCCTGCTTTTTTACTAGACTCTCGGGTCTAAATCCTCCGATCAAACGGAGAAACTGATGACAATCAAACAGCTTTGTTGCTGAAACTGGGTGAAAACATTACGAGATTTTTTAGTACATTGCAGAACTATTCGAAAGTCGTTAGGATGGTCGTTCATATTGGGTTGGTGATACGATTGGTGGGCGTAGGTTTGTTAGCGGTCATACAGTAGATGTCACCAGATGTATCAGTAGGTGGAGATTCCAATTGACCCTTTGTCAGCCTTCTGATTGGTCCTTGACTGGTCAACCAGAAAAATCATTCTCTTTTGCTACCGGGGGCGGAGTTATGCAGTAGGACAAAGTCCACATTCTACCATTAATATCAATGGCGAGAGTGTAGTTTTAAATTGATATGTATTTATATTTCTATTAAATTTTTTGCTTCGTCATAATAAATAGGAACATTTTGGAACAAAATGGAGTGAATACACAGTGAATATTTGTTGAAATGATAACAAAAAAATCGCTATATGGATTACTAGCCTTGCATCTCCTGCATTGTGCTGTGATGCGCGATACGGCCACGATGCGGCACGGCGCGGCGCAGTCATAGCGATTTCGATAATTATAATGAATAAGCTTCAACAAACTAGTTCACATGAACAATATCGATGTAAGTAAGATATTCGATTGGGTACATATATTTTAAATGGGCAGAATTACAATTAAAATACATTTTATGTTGAGGTCGAGCCTATAGTTCCACAACTTCCTGGTCAGTGCGAGGTACCCAAGATGCACTGCTCTCTCTCTCTATGCCCTCTGCCTATTTCAGAGGATTAAACTAATTAAAACATGTATTTTCGGGGGAAAACCCCTGTTTTGAATGTAACTACTGTGCTTTTTTGTTTCTTTTTTTATTAATATCACATAGATGTTTTTCTTTTGGTACTTTAAATAGCAATAATGAAGCTATGAAAAATCTTTTTTTCCCATTCACTTCCATTATAAAAATATTCTTCCCTGGCCTTACTGTCCCACCTAGTAACAGAGCGACATGGGGTGGGACTTGACAAAGAGTGAATTGTCTGGCAACGTAAGACTAGCTTAGTAGCTTTATAACAAGGAGGGGAGCTGGGACCATGTAAATGGGAGTGATTAGGAGGCTGTGTTCCAGAAAATGGACATTGCATGTTATTGGAAGAACACAACCTCTGTCTGTCTGTCTGTCTGTCTGTCTGTCTGTCTGTCCGTCTGTCTATCTGACCAATCGACTACAATCTGAAAAAGACACATTTCTAATTGTGATGAAATCTGAGTTGCTGAATCAACAACTGATTTTAATTTCTAAGGGGTGGTTTATACTTAGTTTTCGAGTAAAAATTACAATTTATGTTCCTCTGACATTGCAGCAGAATTGTAATAATGATAACAACAGTAATCATTATTACTATAATGATTACAGACAACGCTGCTTGCTCTCCTACAGTGCGGACGTATCGCTGCTTGCTCCCGCTTAGGCTCGCTTGTGCTTACATTCTTCTGCTGATACTGATGTTTTATTTTTTCTCTGAGAAACTACAAATGGATCTTGGATACTTATAAAACTCCGGGATTGTTTTGCTGTACTGCAATATACTATTTTTTGCCACTTGGTGACTGGATACGTAGCATCTAGCTAACTAGCAAGATGGCCGGACCAACCATTTCTACAAGGGTTTATCAGAAACTGCTTCAGAGGATTGCAGTACTGGAAACGGAATTATTCCAATTAAAACAAACCCAAAGACTGGATAAACCACTCGCCTGGAATTCCCTTGGTGCAAAGCCAAAGATGAAAGAACGGACGACGGGCAGGACACCCTCCCAAAGCCCTCTTATCACCGACGAATGGCCGGAATTACCCCGGCACAGCGCTGCTTCGACCCCCCTTCATAAATGGGCAACTGCCAAGGGGAAAAACACTGCTAAAAAGTCAAACGCAGTCCAATCTCCACACACACCGAGTGTGCAGCTGGCAAACAGATTCACGCCACTGGCCGAGGATGACAGGGGTAGCATCTCCCCAAGCTGGCTAACAGAACAGCTACTAGAAGCCCCCCGAAGTCCCCCTGTTGACAGAGAGAACGTCCCACCCAGCAGGGTAAGAACCACCTCAGTGATTGATCCTGACATTTTGATTGTGGGCGATGCTGCTTTAAAAGGTGTCAAAAGCATAAGAAAGAAGAAGGCAAAAGTTATGTGTTTTCCCAAAGACACAGTCTCTGACATGAAAGACAGAATTCTGGATCTTGTCAACAAACACCAAACGGTGAAAACCCTGATTCTACATACTGGCACATATGACACAGAAGAAAAACAGTCAGAAATCTTAAAGGAGAATTTCAGGGCTCTATTCAACACATTGAGCTTCCTGAACAGTGACATAGAGCTTTGGATCAGCGGTCCCCTACCGCCTATGAGAGGCACAGACGAGAATTTCAGCAGACTGTTCTCTCTGAGCAAATGGCTTTTAGCTGCATGCACCGACAAAAATGTGCATTTTATTGACAACTTCAGTTTTTTCTTCGACAGAAGACACCTATTTGCTGATGAACGGCAACTAAATAAGCTAGGAGCAAAGATATTTTTGCAGAATGTTCTCCATGCTCTGGCCTTGGCCAGAACACAGCAATCCAAAACAACAGATTGTGATGAACAACTCTTATCTGCAACCCACGAAGAATCCATAACAAGAGATAGTGTTATGGTTACTGAACTGCCCCCCTCGGCCGAGGGGGGAACGGCCTTGGTGAACGGAGGAGCTACCGTTGTCCCTGCCCTCCCTGACGAGGAACTGATTATGGTGAACGGAGGAGCTACCGTTGTCCCTGCCCTCCCTGACGAGGAACTGAATATGGACAACATCTCCGCTGAAGAGTGGAGTAGACGAATGAATGCAGAGTTGGAGTCACTCAGGGAAATGTTCGAAGAGGACAGTAATGAAGAAGAGTTTTGTGGATTCCCTGCTTCAGCCGTGGCTGGCCCGAACAGTGAGCAAAGTGAACTGGCAACTGACAACGGAGAGTTGACAGAGGAAGAGGAGGGGGCGGGTACAACCGCCCCATCACCCCAATCCTCCTCTTTCTCCCTATCTCCAATGCCTCTTCTAGAATTCACGAATGGAATGAATGAACTCATTAACACTGCGTTAAAAATGACCCCGGCCAGACACACGGTCAATGGCCCGGCGGCACAACCACCACAGGACAAACGCCCGGCACCACAACCACCATCCCTGAAAACGCCTGAAATTGCCCCGGCCGTGCCCCAGAAATCTGTGGCCTGGGTGTTTTCGCCCCCACCCATCCCTCCACGACCACAACGACAGAAGACCCAGGCCTCCCAGCTGGACAATACGTTTAGCCGTTGATGTCAGCTGGGTCCATTATACCCAGCAACTAACGTATCTGGACCCGATGCTCCTTCAAGCGCTTTTATTAAGCAGGCTCACAACATTTCTACTGTAATTTCAAATAGAGAGTCCAGGATAAGCAGTGGCTCTGCTAATTTAGCTAACTTAACTTACATTCCCTGTAGGGGCTATAGTACAGTAAAATGTCATAAAATAAACCTGGCACTTTTTAACATCAGGTCACTTTTAAACAAGTCCTCCTCTGTAAATGATATAATCTGTGAAGAGAAATTAGATATAATCTTTTTAACAGAGACATGGCTGGGCAACGATGGAGCTTTTGCACTTGGCGTCGCCTGCCCACCAAACTATCACTTTATTCAATCAGTGCGCGAAGGAAAAAGAGGCGGAGGCTTGGCATACATTTTCTCTGACATTTTTAAATTCAAGTGCCTGTCCTTTGGAAGTTTTTCATCCTTTGAATATCAAGCTAACTTATTTGAGAGTCAATCCTCTGTTCTAATGATTACGATATATCGCCCACCAAAATGTAGCAAAGCCTTATTTCTTACAGAAATATCTGAACTTCTATCTATCTGTTCCACGGACTATGAGAGAACCCTTATTGCTGGTGATACTAACTTGCATGTGGACACTGTTACTGATCTTACAGCTATGAGTTTCTTACAGTTACTGCATTCCCTTGATTTTGATCAGCATGTTACCGGGCCAACCCACAATCAAGGCCACACCCTTGATCTTGTGATCTCTAAAGGGCTAAATATTTCTATGGACAGGATTATCGCTAAGCCTGATTTATCAGACCACTATTTACTGTGTTTTAATATGACTGTCTCTGATCTAGAAAAAAACAATAGAGAATATACTATAAAAAAGAGATTTTTCGGTTCCTCGGCAGCAGAAGAGTTTGCCAGCCTTCTTGCGTGTGCACCCCGCCTTCCTGATATTCCCTCAGTAAATGATATGGTTCAACGTTTTAATCTTAAATTGGAGTCAGCTCTGGATATAGTGGCTCCTATGAAAACTAAAAAGAAATATAATTCCAAAGTAACACCCTGGATAAACGATCATATACGTTCACTCAAAAAACAATGCCGCAGAGCAGAGCGAGCTTGGAGAAAAAATAAATTAACTATCCACCTACAGATATTTAAGGCGTCAACAGCCACCTATAATAAAACCATGCGTCTGGCTAGGCAGGCCTATTTTTCCGGAATTATTAATGAGAATAAGAACAATGCTAGGGTCTTATTCTCTACCATTGAACGCCTTTTAAACCCCCCCCAGTCCTACAAGCAGTCACTCCCTGCCTCTAAAGCAAAGTGTAATGAGTTTGCATC
This sequence comes from Nannobrachium achirus, assembly GCF_963921795.1. Lineage (NCBI taxonomy): Eukaryota > Metazoa > Chordata > Actinopteri > Myctophiformes > Myctophidae > Nannobrachium > Nannobrachium achirus. Next base: position 7,450,928 of record NC_137829.1, read on the forward strand.
CTTCTTTGACAACAAAATTGTTAACATTCGAGCTGGTATTACGAATAATACTGTCACAAATGCAAATGCGGTTAATGGTGCCATGTGTAAAAGCATCGATAAATCTAGGGGGAGCCTAGTATCATTTTGTGCAATTGATGAAGAGGAACTTCGTAAAACCATATCGCAAATGACATCGTCTTCTTGCTCGCTGGATGCAATACCCACGCCGTTTCTTAAAGAGGTTGTAGACTGTGTTATTGAAGATATCCTAAAAATAGTAAACAGCTCTATACAATCAGGTGTCTTTCCAGACTCACTGAAAACGGCTGTAGTTAAACCCTTACTCAAAAAACCCAACCTTGACCCGTCCGTGCTGGATAATTATCGACCCATCTCTAATTTGCCTTTTCTGGGCAAGGTCCTAGAAAAAATTATCTTTCATCAATTGGATGTGTTTCTGCAGAACAATAAGGTGCACAACAAATTCCAATCCGGCTTCAGGAAAGGACACAGCACAGAAACTGCACTTTTAAAAGTTATTAATGATCTTAGGGTGGCTGCTGATAACAAAGATGTGTCCGTTCTCCTACTGCTGGACCAATCGGCGGCTTTTGACACAATTGACCATACAATTCTAATACAACGTCTCGAACACTGGGTAGGACTGTCAGGTACAGCTCTGTCCTGGTTTTGCTCTTATCTGACAGGCAGAAGCTACTCTGTTAATCTAGCTGACTTCGAGTCAAACAAACACAACATCTGCTCTGGTATTCCACAGGGCTCGATTCTTGGTCCTTTATTATTCTCCCTCTATATACTGCCGCTGGGAGAACTTATTTCCGCTCACGGTGTGAATTTCCATTTCTATGCTGATGACACCCAGTTGTACCTTTCGGTGGCTACGGACGACCCCTGTGCTCTAGACCCATTGCTGACGTGCGTGTCCAGCATAAAATGCTGGATGAGTGAGAACTTTCTCAAGCTAAATGAGGACAAGACAGAAGTTCTCATAATAGGTTCTACTGCCCAGAGAGAATCAATAATAAATAGACTTGGTAACCTGGCTAAAGAAAATAACACCTCTGTTAAGAACCTGGGGGTGATCATTGATGCTGAATTAAATTTTAATACACACATTAATCATGTCACGAAGATTGCCTTCTTTCACCTTAGAAATATTGCGCGAATTAGAGCCTATCTGTCGCTGAACGATGCAAAAACGCTGATCCACGCTTTTGTTTTCTCTCGGCTTGATTACTGCAACGCACTTCTCTCTGGTCTGCCAAAGAAAACAACTGACAGATTACAACTTGTTCAAAATGCAGCAGCCAGAGTTTTAACAAAAACTAAGATAAGAGAACATATTACTCCAGTTTTAGCGTCGCTACACTGGCTCCCGGTTGTTTTTAGGATTGATTTTAAAATTCTTTTACTTGTTTATAAAGCTCTAAATGGTCTGGCACCTTCGTACCTCTATAACTGCCTGCATAGATATGTTCCAACCCGCCCACTCAGGTCCTCTAGTGCAGACCTACTTGAGGTGCCAACAATGACATATAAAAAATATGGTGAAGCAGCTTTCTGCTTCTATGGACCGACAGCTTGGAATAAACTACCACTACACCTAAGACAGGCAGCCTCGGTGGATAGCTTTAAAGCACAGCTCAAGACCTATTTCTTTACTCTTGCTTTTAGCTAAATTTTTTAATCCCTATGCTGCTATTGACGTCCGCACGGCTCTGAAATTGTTCTTCAATGTTCTATGCTTTTATTTTTTCTTGCTTTATTGTAATCATTTTACTTATCTCTTTTTTATGTATTTTTTATTTCTATTTTACTTTTTCTCTGTTAAGCACGTGTGCTTCATTTTATACTCTGTAAAGCACTTTGAGCTGCATTTCATGTCATGAAAGGTGCTATACAAATAAAGTTTTATTATTATTATTATTAATGGTACTCAGAATATATACACAAGTATTAATACCGTTAGCCAAAGAGAGTCTCTGAAAGAAAAAGCACCTTCTCCTGAAGTAAAATGCCATTCCCAGAGTGGAGATAATACAGGACAGGCTGTATCGAAGCTGCAGCCAGAGTTGAAGCATAAATCTTTCAAAGGTAGTAAGATGAAGTGCAGTTGCGTTTAAAATTATTGGCATATTTAGAAATGTGCAAAATGACCCATTGTTCTTTTTTGTTTTCCTTCCTTAATAAAGATAGACAACGCTATGCAACAACAACAATGGAGCAGTCTCCCTTCTCTGCGTGTTGCATCTGTATTCTTCCATGGAGGTTCACCCATCGGCTCTAATAAATAGGGACAGCCATATCATATTAAAATGCTAATTCCTAATCTATATGCTCGCATATTATGGGTCTGGAAATAGTGGTAAACACAAATGGTACTAAACTACTCTGCCCAGAACCCCAGTCCCCTTCCAGCAACACAACTCAACTCCCATAAGACATCTGAGTGATAGTTATCCCCAAAGAAACCTGGAATAATGTTTTTTCAGACAAATAAAATAATTTTTGAATTACATGTGTCCAAAATGTGCCCAAAATACAAATTCCAATTATTTTCACATCCACCTTTCATTTGGCCATGCCAGGCTAGAGAGCAAGCAATTCAAAATAGAGAGGGTGGCCTGTGGTATTTTCTGTTAGATGACTGTCCTCTAGTAAAGGTCTCTTCAGCATAAACTGAAGAACAGGAATATTGTAATGGTATTTAATATTTGATGCCGTGGCTCTCCTTTGTGTGTGTGTGTGTGTGTGTGTGTGTGTGTGTGTGTGTGTGTGTGTGTGTGTGTGTGTGTGTGTGTGTGTGCGCGTGCGTGCGTGCGTGCGTGTGTGTGCGTGTGTGTGTGTGTGCGTGTGTGAGGTTCAGTTTGTCTTTGTGGTTGGAGCAATGGATAGGGCATACAGTTGTTATTCTCTTAACGTTATACCATCTTACCATACTGCCATCTAGTGCAAGCCCTATACATAAGAACTTTGAGTTATGATTGTAGTATCTTTTGTCTCGGGACATTTGCACATACAGTATGTGACATTTCTCCTCTGGAACCCATCTAGCTATTAGTAGCAGTGGGCGCAATTAGTACAGCACCCGGGGAGCAGTTAGGGATTCATGTCTTGCTCAAGGACACTTTGACACTTCGACAGGGATTCACTTGTGGACGTCATCGCTAGACTATGCAAATGCGTCTGTGTCTGTTCTATGTACGTGCGTGCATGTGTCAGTATTGTCTGCAAGCAGTGTGTGTGTGTGTATGTGTGTGTCAATTACATGCTGTACTGCTTGACACCAGCGCCATAGAGCAGCAAGATTGAAATGACAGGTGTAATATTCAAATGTATGTATTTTTTAACTTGTTTTGTAGAATTAATGAGCTGCTTCAAATACTCTGTGTTTCAGAGGTACAGTATGTAGAGTTTCATTAACCTCTAATCAGTTGGATACTTTCAGACTGCTGACAAGCTGGTGGGGGGTGGGGGGGGGTTCCTCTCGGTTAACTGTGTAAAGCCTTAGGGCTGGTACACACAGATATTTGCTCCGATCATGCTCTCGCCGACCGTTTTTTGGCGCTCGCAGACAAAACCTCCGATCTGATGCGAAACAAGGTTTTGCCCGCTGTGTGTGAAAGGCTCTGCAAGAAGATCCTTGCGCGATTCCAGCGCTCGGCTCTGTCGCAGACTGGGGCTGCGATAAGCGAGTGGTTAGCATCGGTTTCAAACAATGAGAGAACAGTTCCAGTCAATCCTATTTTCTTGGTGTGTTATTGTGCTGATTTTAGGCATAAGCCTGATTTATACTTAACAGATTTATGCTATAACTTTATACTTAACTTTTGAGCTTGAAGATATGCTATTTTCGCAGACACCGTATGACAGTAAACGGATATCTAGATAGGTACCTCAAAGAACTAGTCTCCCTACAAACTTCGACTCGCAACCTACATTCTACAAACTGCAAACACTCAAACCCCCCCAGACGAAGCTACGTACCATGGCCGACCATCCTTTCTTCCCCAGCCACCCCCGACTGTGGAATGCCCTCCCTGACCAGCCGAGAGCACCGCAGTCTGTAGATTTCTTTAGAGGGTTTGCACATTTCTAAAGTGACAACTTAAGGACTTTTTAATACCTCTAAAATGACAAATTAAACATTGACCAAATTGTCAAATATTTGAGTCAGAAATTGTGAAAATAGACGATCTACATGCTCACAATGTCTCGCAAACCACTGGTCTAGACAAAGAAACTGTGTGTGCTTGCGTGCTTGCGTGCGCGTGTGACAGAACACGAGTTGGGGGAACATGGGTTGCTGTGTCCTGGCAGTAACCCCTGCTTGACAAACCTGCCATTGCCACCAGGCTGCCAGCCAGTCCTGCGTGGTTGCCTGTCCTCCTCTTGTCCCTAATTTGTCAGTGGAGCAAGTACATCTGGTGTTTGACCAGTGGGGGAGACAGAGAGGACATGGAGCTGGGCGAGAGTGATGGAGGTGCATGGGGAGAAGGGGAGCAGAGATGTGAGGGGGGCTAGAGGAGGAGGCAGGGGCGTCACACCAAATTCTGGGCCCTGGGTACAAGGATTCACTGCGGGCCCCCCATAAATGTTAACTATTGAAAAATAGCAGATATACAAGCTCACAGCGCGGCACCGAGTGCCGCGCTGCGAGCTTGTAGATCTGCTATTTTTGAAAAATCGTGAAAATGTGTGCCAAGAAACCTATGTTTCCATGTCAGTGATGCTCAAACTTTTTCATGTGAAGGACCCCCCCCCCCCCCCATCTCAAAATATTTAGTTCCAGGGACCCCCCAGAAGCCAATTTTGAGTTACAAATGTTCACTTAAAAAAATACATATATTCAAAGATTTGCGCACATTTTCACGACTTTTCAAAAATAGCAGATCTACAAGCTCGCAGCGCGGCACTCGGTGCCGCGCTGTGAGCTTGTAGATCTGCTATTTTTCAATAGCTAAAGTTACTAGGGCCCCTCCACCTTGGGCCCTGGTAACTCAGTCCCACTTTCCTAACCCTTGTGACGCCCCTGGGAGGAGGTGCAGTCAGCATGTGAATGAGGTTCGGGAGGGCGGAGTCAGGAGCAGCTGTGACAGCCTCGTACCGTGTCACCCTGGCAACAATAGATGGATCGCTCCCAGTGGTGGAAAAAGTACTCACATTTTCTACTTAAGTAAAAGTATCAATAGTACTGCATTGAAGAAGTACTCTGTTACTCTGTAGAAGTCCAGAATTCAACATTTACTTGAGTAAAAGTACAAACATATTGGCGTCGAAATGTACTTGAAGTACCAAAAGTCAAAGTACAAAATGCTTGAAAATAGCAGATCTACAAGCTCACAACGCGTCGCGACGCGCCGCGTTGTGAGCTTGTAGATCGGCTATTTTCAAATAGCCAAAGTATAAAATAGGGCTAAAGTGGGTTATGTATGTTTTAACATGTTATAATTTATATCAGCAAAAAAATAAATGTAGTGGTGTAAAAGTACAATATTTGGATCTGAGATGTTGTCTAGTAGAAGTAAAAGTACTGTAAAAAGTATGAATACCTCAAAATTGTACTTAAGTACAGTACTTAAGTAAATGTACTTCATTACTTTACACCACTGCCTGGCAACAATAGATAGATCGCTCCTCTCCCCCAAATAACATCTGATCCCATTGCAGTATATGTAGGCGTGTGTGCGCATGCATGTGCGCATGCATGCATGCGTGAGTGCGTGTGTGTGTCCGTCTGTCTGTCTAACACATCTCCTGTCAAGTGTGTGGGCTCTGGCTGGTTATTTTCACTGTACACGCCACTTAGTGTGTCTGACAAAGCAGCCGGGTCAAATGTGTTTTCAAAGTGATTGCATTACAGCCTCCAGCGGAATGTTCCATTATTTATGAATTAACAGCGAAAGCCCCCGTTTCCTCCATTTTGTGTGAGTTATTGGACCAAGCATTCATTTCGGGGTTTAAGAGGAGGAAGAGGAAGAAAGGTGACGGAGGAGGAGGAGGAGGAGGAGAAGAGAGAGGGAAGAGAGAAGAAAAGAGCACAGCCTGAGAGAATCCCCCTGGACAATGTGTTCTTATCACTTGAATGTCACCTTCACTGTTCCACCGGAGGATTCTGACAACAAGCCTGCCTCACTGGGAAAATTGGCACCTGATGTTGGGATGGATGCAAATATACTACATAATAATGCACTCGCAATTAAACAATTCATAGCAAATGCTTAATTCAAATGAGAATTACTCAAACTGGTGCAGTGCCTGTTTTCCAGGCATGGCCGTGGGGAATGGATCATCTTGACACTGCACTTCCTTGGGTCCCCAAGCATTACACCTGCCATGTGTGAAGTCAGGATGAGCGGTTAGCGAGATAAGCAAAGGACAGATGGACTGACAGACTGACAGACTGGCAGACAAACTGACAGACAGACAGACAGACAGACAGACAGACAGACAGACAGACAGACAGACAGACAGACAGACAGACAGACAGACAGAGATTCATGATATACATTCAGTAGAATACATAATACCTCCAACCCCCAAAACAGTCCTGTCGTCCCTGTTCATATATGTTATTCAGTGTTTACATTGTTTACCTGTACTCTGCATGTTCTGCAGACACAGGTATGCAGTACTCTTGCATTGTATTTGGTCCCAGGTTAAGCAGGGTGAGTCTTTGTGTTCTATATCTGAGGTGCAGTTCAGTAACGTGGTCCGGGGAGTTTACAGAGTATGGCTCATTGCCCAGCTAATGAGAGGAAGAGAGGGACCCTGCTAGCCCGAATTCCCTCCTTCCTCCCCTGGGTCCAGTGGCTGGCCCTGGGTTCTTGGGAGCCCAACCAAGAATGTAAAGGAAGGGAAGCTTCTTGGCATGTTTGCGTGTTGGCACACAAATGCATGGTTTTGCTGTTCCACTGTAATCCTCTAAACACACACATACAGTACACGTACAATTGTACTTTTCTCATGCCATGACCTATCTCAGAAGGCCTAATAACAGCTACACTGTTTGTGCTATGATCACCACACACACACACACACACACACACACACACACACACACACACACACACACACACACACACACACACACACACACACACACACGAGATGTGACACAGCATAGCGGCGTAGCTGCAGTCGAGAACAGCAGGTTTCAGTGTTTAAATGGTGAAATAGTGTTGAATTAATGTCCTCCCACCAGCTCCATATCTCGGTGTGTGTGTGGGCAGCAGGCTCTGTGGGCGACCATTCATCAGGTCCCCATTGTCTCATTGTCCATTCTAACAGATATCACACATTATATTCACACGCCTCCGAGGCACTTTTTGTGAGGACTCGTTAAAGAGTAGTGTGCGCTTTCACACTCAATGCAATAGTCAATACTCGCTTTGATAAAAGGCTTCACTGCCAAATTATCCGGCTTGATACCGCCATCCAGAGCACATTCCAAACGCTTCTTCAGATCAAATGATGTCCTCTCTGGGACGTTTTTTCTTTTTTTTTTTTTTTTACCTTTCTGGCTCTGTGGTTATTTGCCGACAACAGCTAGATCGTTTGTGAAAGAAAGTGTTATGCTACTGACAGTCAGCCTTCCCAAAGGCTTTCAAACCCCTGGTGGGGTTTGTTAGGATGCAGCCGCCTCACTGCAGAACCCATAGTGTTGCTCCCTCTCAGATAGAGATCAAAGCAGCTGAATTCTGTAAATCAAACATATACTATAAGTGGCAACTGCCTTCAGATGGACAGAAGTGGTTTGTCATTCTGCCAATTCAGCATGCTGTCTGCCAGGTGTTCCCCTGCAAAACATCCCCTGGCAGCAGCTCTTAAAGGACAACTCCAGAATAAATAACATATAAGTCAGGAACACTCACGTCCAAGTAGATTTAACCTTTTATTGCAACACATGGAATACAGTTAGACTTGGTGTTAAAGGGCTCCGTGTTTGGAGATGTTCCCACTTTAAGCTAAACCCCCCATAGGGATACAATAGTAGTAAATAGCAATACATTGACATATTAGCTTGAATCAGCAGAGATAAAATTTGATAATATTTGAGCCTATGCCAGACTCTGATCAAAAGGTGGAGGCTGGGGTGGAGGAGGTAGCTAAGCAGCAGCACATCCGAAGCTTTGGATGAAAGACGAGCAGAGCTATTAGTGAATGCAAGCCGTATTTAAAGGAGCCTCCCTTACTGAGCGAGAGCTCTGATTGGATTAGACATAGTGATGTAATGATTATCAGATCTGTGAATGAGGAGTAGGAAAGGAACTGACTGACAGCTGATTACAGCTGATGCGGGCGAGACTCACGTGTCCTGCATAAACTAACGCTATGCTTCATGTCTCATTTTCCTACTTATAGTGATCCCAAATTACTTGCCATAGTGGGGTCTATTCTTTAGAATTGCCCCTGTTGTCCAGTTTTCCCCAGCAGCCCTCATTAGAGCGGAGGCCATGAGAGTTTAATGTTTATGCTATTTTTTTTCCGTGTGACTGCAACCCCATGAATGTGTTATTACTATTAGTTGTTATTACAAACACACCGATGCCTTGGTTGTCCCACACGAGCCGCCTCGTAAATCATGTTTTGGGGTCTTTTCTGTGTCTTTTCCGGGACTTGGCAAACACATAACAGCTTAACATCTGTTTAGCAGACTGGCTCGTGTGGGACACCTCTGACCGCAACAAATAGCGTAAAAACGATATGCTTATGAATGCCGCTCTATGCTATGTCTGCTGGGGAAACTGCAAAATAGACCCCATGGCAAGTCATTTTGACAATCAATATAAGTAGGAAAATGGACCTATATTTTTTGTATGGAGTTGTCCTAACATCTAAGCACTGATTGAGACACGTGATTTAACAATTACTGTTTTTCTGTTTTAGATTGTATCGATAATAATAATCTAAAAGGGTAGTCTCATCTCTGTTAGTTTTTCAGCCTGACATTAACTCCTTTTTTAACATTTCCTCATTCAAAGATGTCTTGATACCGAGATCATTATTATGTGTGTCATACACATAGACCCTCCCATACAGTATGGATCCTCATGCCGAAGGCGCTAGCTGTCTTTTATACCAAAGACCAGCACAGGTGCTCAGTCCACCTCTGGTCCCTGGCTAACAAAGCTCTGGAATCCCTTAATGTAAATCTCCTAGCTCAACCAAGCTTGAAATTGGTCTGAATTGGGAGAAGAAAGCCCAGGCCTAACACCTGAATGGCTCGGAAGGCAAAACACATTAGTCTCAGCCATGCTGCTAGGCAGTGGTGGACAAAGTAGTCCACCCCAGTACTTGAGTCAAAGTATTAATACTCCCGGTCAAATATTACCATTATATTAGAAAGTTGCTCTGTCGATTTTTTTTTTTTTGAGGGAGTACTTGCTTTAAAAAAATAGTATTTAAAAATTAAAATTACAGTACATTACAGTACATTTTCCTTTCCACTCCCCGTCTCTCTCCCCATTTCCTGTCAGTCTACTAAAACACACACACACACACACACACACACACACACACACACACACACACACACACACACACACACACACACACACACACGTAGTGAAGTAGTAATGAAGTACAGTACATTGTTACTGTCCACCACTGCTGCTGGGCTACACCACCTCTGAGCTACAGTATGGCCGTCTTTGATGTATCAACACTGATACAAAGAAAGTTACATGACATATGTTCTCTTGTGCACATGCATATGCACACTTTGTGTGTGTGTGTGTGTATAATATGAACAATATGAACTCAAAGAAAAACATGACACGATTTCACACACGCACACCCACACGCACGCACGCACGCACACACACACATACACACACACTGTACATGCAAAGACAGAAACATACTGTACTCACACCATGGTTTTAAACACATTCTGTTGTTCATATGTGTACAGTCTTCCTTCATAAGAAAGTGATTCCTCCTGTTATGAAATCATGTAAGGCCTCTAATCAATAGCGAGTGGATTGTGCTGGCATGTGCTCTATACCTGAGCTCTTACTAATACATGTGTGTCTTATTGATCCAGCATATCGACGAGGCTTTAGCAGGTACAGGTTTATAGTGATACAAGCCTATATGGTTACACCGTGCTGCTCTGCCCCCGCTCGCTGTGCAAACAATGTTACATAATATCAATCCTCAAGGAACTGTACAATTTTCAATTTAGGCATTTAGCAGATCTGTGCTCTTCAGGGCGACTTACAATAATATTACATTAATGGCCCCAAGGCGTGACAGACAGGAATCTAAATGATCCCACGGTCGAGTGGGTCAACGTTTTGTTTTCTGATGGAAAATCGAAAATGAAGTGCAGCACCATTTAGCTCATTAATTTTCATTAATGGGCTTCTTACCCAGAGGCCCATATAAATAAATGGACAGATAAATTGTAGAGAATTAATAAGTAATAAATAACTTATTTCTATTAAAGTAAGTATAAATGAAGTATAATATCTACTTTGTTCATTGCGACCGTAGGTCACAGTTTAGTATGTGAACGGTCACAGCTTGACCGTATCTCTGAAACGCCTGACACTGTGGTTCCTCTGACACATCACTGTGACATGTGATGTCACCTGTGATGTCACAGTGATGTGTCAGGGGAACCACAGTGTCAGGCGTGGTCTGTGGGTTTGCCGCTCTGACATCATGCTTTGACATCACTGTGTGTGATGTCATGGGAACCACTCTAACAGAATGTATGCCCATATATGGAGATCCCTGATGTCATCAATATTAAGCCATATCTAACAGGAATTCATATGGGAATGCCCATATATGGAGGAAGACATATTTGTGTTGCTGGTTCAGACAGGGATCTCCATGTATGGGCATAAAAGGAATTGTATTTATGATGTCAGATGTGATAGACGTCATAGGATTTTCACATAACGAATAACTGAGTAAGCATGTTTGGGGTCTCACTGCATATCTCCATATACAGTACATGGATCTCCATGTATGGCTAACAGGGTTCTCCATATATGGGTAACTGGTAGACTAGAATAGAAGTTTATTGTCATTGTAGCAATACAGTACAGGCACAGGCACAGTTACATTGTCAACGATCAACTCATTTCCAAAGCACAGTACAGGTACAAGCATATGGTCCATATCTGGTCCGATATACTGTACATCACTGGCCAGACGGCCAAGACATGGCGCAACCTCGCCCTTTAGGGCGATGTCACTTGTCGCCCTGAGGCGTCTTACTAGTTACATAGAGAGGGGTGGGGGGTATTGTGTAGAATGTGACAGACTGATCAGGGCAGGCTTAACACTGAGTGGCATCGGATAGGTGTTCATTAGCGGAAAGAGGAACAATTTTCACTGAGACAGGGTGAGAGGGAGAGAAAGTGAGCATGAAGCGAATCAACCATGAGAGTAATGCAGAGAATGAAAGTGAGAGAGATAGAGAGGGTGGGTGATGGTACTGTAAGCTTAACTCTAATAGGGTTTACTGCTGCAGAGAAGGCTGTTGAACCGTAGCCATACTGTACATCTCGCTGACTTGGCCTCAATTGATTAGGACCTGTGGGACAAGCAGGGTCCACATTAACTCTGCACTGCGTGTGTCTTTGTGTGCGCGCATGTGTGTCTGTGGGGTGGGGTACTTTTGTCTGAGCACACAGTGCTTGCGGAGCATTCAACAGACCAACGTCAAGGTGTGCTGTTTGAGATGACTTCAGCACTTTTCTGCAAGTTCCCTCCGGCAAACTGCGCTGTTAGAGAAGAAGCCTGGCTTTATATTCTCTCTCTGACCTTACACCAAAGGGGTTGCCTCAACTTTGTGGTCTTATTTGATAGCCGCAATGTCGCAGTAGAAGAGAAGATGAAAAGAAGATGTTAGCCTCACTGATTTCACTTAGGCTGCTGCATTTTATCACAAGCTCCCAACTCTCAACCCATTTATCTGCAATATCCTCCACAACTTTGTTTCATAGTCAATGTTACAGTAGAAAGCCTGTTTGCCATTTATTTTGTTTCTCACTGTCTCCTTGCCTATACTGTATTTTCCTTCTCTCTGCATGCAGACAGTAAAGCCTGGCTGGGAAAAGGTGGACGACATAATTCCATCTTTCACTGTGTGCCGCTCGAGGCAGATGAAATCCACATAGCCTTCATGTTAGTTTGCCAGCGAGAGTGAATGGATAGGCAGATTATCGTTTGTCCTTTTGTCATGCCCCCTCACACACACACACGCACGCACGCACGCACGCACGCACGCACGCACGCACGCACGCACGCACGCACGCACACACACACACACACACACACACACACACACACACACACACACACAGACACACACACAGACACACACACACATACGTGCCATTATCCCTTAAAAACAGAGGGTGCTTTCAGACAGTCAGGAACTCAGGGAGTCAGACAGCCAGGAATAGAAATAACGGTGCGGGTGCGCACACACACACGCTCACATGCACAGATGTACACACACACACACACACACACACACACACACACACACACACACACACACACACACACACACACACACACACAGGTTTGCAATTGCTACTTTGTGGGGACATTACACATAGTCTACTATCTTTGTGGGGACATTCCATTCATTTTTAACCCTAACCCTAACCCTTAACCTAACCCCTAAACACCTTGTGGGGACCTATTAATTTGTCCCCACTTGTTTTTTTCCTCCAATTGTACTATCTTTGTGGGGACATGAGGTCCCCACAAAGTAGTAATTCCCTGTCCACACACACACACACACACACACACACACACACACACACACACACACACACACATATACATGGAGGGGATACATTGGTACACACACAAACAGACAAACAGACGGAGTGATGGAGAGAGAGAGACAGCCCAATCAATACGGCGGACCGTGGGGTCGCCTGCTCTTTATCATAAGCCCTCATTCGTTCGTTCATCGTCTGGGCACCAAAACTCAGTTCACCTCCCGCCGGCCTAATCTGAAACGCATTATCAGGGTTATCTCGAGGCTCCCAGAAAGAGAATACATGCCAGGAAATATTTATCCGCCCACACACCCCTTCCGACTAGATGTCATTAAATAGAAATAATTGGTTTAATTTGCTCTGCCATGTCTCCCCCTCCCCCGCCAGTCTGTGCTACCTTTCGCCAGCCAGCCTGCAATGCATGCATATTATTTCTAGCCATTTAATTTTTTTCTGCATTAACCATTCCAGCATAATCTGTTCTTTTCTTCCCTCCTTTTGTTGCATCCTTCATCCTTCATTTATGAAAGTAAGTGGGACCTCAGCACTGTCTGTATGTGCATAGTGCGCTGTGTGTGTTGCTGTAGGTAAGTGTGTTGCTGCCCTCCTCAGGCCAACCCGTGTATCTGCATCCCCAAAACCTCAGTCAAAGATCTGTTCTCGCTGTGTTTTCTTAAGAAAATAAATAGAAAATAAGAGAAAGCTCCAAGGTCATCTTCTTACAACTCCCCCTGTCCCCAGTTACCAGCCCTACAGTACACCTACTTCACCTGTGTTCTTTTCTCCCTCATCCAAACCTGCAACATGCGTCTTTTTGGCCTACTTTGCAGAATTGTACATTAACTAATTGCTATACTCTCTCCTCTCTCTCTCATACTTTAGCTGAAGCAAAGTGAAGCAAACGCTGACACCAAAGAAAAGCTTCCTCTCAGACTCCGTATCTTTGAGAAGTTCCCCAACAGACCACAAATGGTCAAGATCTCCAAGCTCCCATCTGACTTCACTGTGCCCAGGATCAGGTAAGCAGCCATACAGTCAAGGATCACATAATGTGCACTGTAAAAGCCTCAGAGATCCCAGATCGCTGGGAGTGTAAAGATGTGTACACTCTTGAGTTCAAAGTTATGGCATGGAACGCATACAGCACAGTTATCAAAGCCAATGCTCTCGTGCAGAGCGACTTGAATTGAGGGAGCAGCCATGTTTGCTTTTACACGGTCATTCCTGGCATCTGTGTGTCTTTAGAAAGAAGATGAAAAAATTGTGTCCGACTTGTCCAAGGTAGATCGAAACCATCGATTTGTCCAAGGTAGATCGAAACCATCGATATGTTCAAGGGGTGGGCTGGCTCATCATTTGATATAGCCTGTGATGATTAGCAGCAGAGCCGAACTGTGTTCCACTCAGAAGACTTCAGAATCAATTTAATCATTTAGAGGCTGATTAGTACACAGATGGGGCCTTCAACCCCCTCAGACATCCTCCTCCACAGCCCATCTGCTGTGGCTTCCTTCAACAGCCATAGCTTAAACCTGGGAACAGGGGCGTCACAGGGGGGGGGGGGGAGTGGGACTGAGTTACTAGGGCCCAAGGTGGAGGGGCCTGGAATTATTTTATACTTTAGCTATTGAAAAATAACAGATATATACAAGCTCACAGCGCGGCACCGAGTGCCGCACTGCAAGCTTGTAGATCTGCAAATCTTTGAATATCTAATTTTTAAAGTGAACATTTGTAACTCAGACATTTGCTTCTGGGGGGTCCCTGATACAAAATATTTTGAGAAGGGGGTCGGCGGCCAAATACATATAATTCTAGGGGCCCTTGATATGAAAGAGTTTGAGAACAACTGACATAGAAACATACTGTATGTTTTAGCAACTTGGAATGCCCAAAAAAGAAGGCAAAAAGGCTGGCAAATATTGTGCTGTCTTTGGCTATAATTGGCAGCCGCCACACATGGCAGAGACGCTGTTACTTATACCTGTAGAATACTGTGTGACAGGCTTATCGTATCATGAAGATGATATCATGCCATGATTTTGTGAATTTAACTTTACTTCACCTATAATATTTGTGTCCTTGTATGCGCTCCTTTGTGCGGACATAAATAAATGGTTAAAATATGTGCTTGCGTGCATTCCAGGGAAAGCTTTATGAAGCAGTTTATTGATCGTCAGCAGCAGGACACCAGCTGTTTGTTCCGCCGTCTCCCCTCTGCGTCCTCGTCCTCCTGCGACCATTCCAAACGCTCAGCCATTGAAGACAACAAGTACATCGACCAGAAGGTACAGTTCATATGGATGTGATTTATAGATATAGATATATAGATTCCGATCCCTCTAAAAAAATAAAAAAAAAAGCAGCAGCAGATGCCATAGCACCCCAAATCATCACTGACTGTGGGAACACACTGGATTTCAAGCAACTCTGACTTCAGAACGTTGACATTTCTGTATTATAAATCCTTGTTTCGAGTGGTCTCTTGTAATATTGTAATATTTTGTGATGAATTTTTGATTTTCATGAGCTGTATGCCATAAAAAAATCTAAATTAAAACAAAAAAGGTTTGAATATGTCATTGCATGCGCACTTTATCTATATATAAGTTTACATTTCTTTACAGAAGAAAATGAACTTTATATACACTATATATATATATATATATATATATATATATATATATATATAGAGAGAGAGAGAGAGAGAGAGAGAGAGAGAGAGAGAGAGTGTTGACAAATGCCTTTTAGATACAGTAGCAAAACCAAAATGTACTTTGTGCTCATTTAGTTAGTGCTTGTAACAAATGTGTTGTTTATTAGCTCCGCAGGTCAATATTTAGTATCCGCGCTCGCAATCTCCTGGAAAAAGAAACCACCGTCAATAAGATCCTGCGGTAAGACACATCCAATCTTCAGTCCAAACATATCCAGACGGTATCTTGTTTGCTGTGTTGATGTTTTATTAGGTGGGAGACCAGGAGAGTTGTATGATGTTACAGACTGATCGGTAGGGCTGGGGCAGAATAGATTTTTTGTTATCGCGGTAATACATCACTCTTTACCCGCTGTATCGTGGTATCGCCCCCCAAAAAGTTGTTTTGAAAAATGAAATAAAAAGATATTAAAATGTTAAAATAATAATCGTGGTAATGAACTTGACCCGCGGTATGCATTACACAACCACGGTAATGGTTCTACTGATCAGTATTCTTAGAACACTTGCTGTAGACTTCGAGTATGTTCTTTGATGTCCACTTAGCATATTTTGCTAATTATTATGCACTGTGAGTATACAGCTCATCCCAAGTCATGAAATAGACCTCAGACTTTTGATGGCCAAGAAAATAATAAAGACTAATAGACCTAGCATTGCTCCAGTAATGTAACATCATTCTAGCATTGCTTTCTCTTTCTCTCTCTCTCTCTCACACACACACACACGCACGCCGCGTGCGCACACGAACATACATCTCTTACAGACATCAGACACATTCGCCCACTTCAGACTCATTTGCCGGTACGATTAAGCAAATGGATAATTTGCTGTTTGGCAAGGCGAAGCTGGCACTGACTGCAGATTAGCTTGACTGCACCGTGTCCAATCTGCTTCTCATCAACCCTTCATTCTGCTAATCTGAACGACAGCTCAGTTGAGTCTGCAGTCACCTGGCCCTGTCACAGTCACACGCACACGCACACGCACATCACCACAATCACACTCACACATAGAGAGTCACACACACATAATGCCACCTATCATGCATGGACGCTCAATGCCAATAAACAACTCGTCAACATGAGCCATACTGTAAATAAGGCACACACACGGCGATTACCACACAGTCAGCTTGGTTCTGGTATGGCGTGTGGTTTTCCTGTGTTACACATGCGCGCATATACGCATGAAAGCACTTTGTATTGGCAGGATAACAAGAATTGTCGTTTGTTGTTGTATCGTGATGTTTTAGAATGGCTTTGCATACAGAAGGCAGAATGGTTTGTTGTTTGGGATGACCAAACGATGTGTTCTGTCATTAGGCAGTATAGTAGTAATGTTGAGCCTATTTGTTTCTTGATATGCAAGTACTTCCCCCATGATTTACAAACACCACTGGCACCTGGACATGACGCTAGTTTGTCACAGGGACTTGCCCCCCCCCCCCCATCCAACCCTTGATGCTGAGTGCGGAGCCAGGCAGCCTGAAGCAGCGAGTCACTGGGTCCCATTCTTTAGTATAAACCAGCCAGGGAATTGACCCCGAGCTCCCAATCTCAGGGAAAACACTCTAAATTCTGCGCTGGTCATTAGGAAGTAGTTCAATAAGAACATCATGTACTGTAGATCAGAATGGTTTTCATGGTGGTGTGTAAGCTAGAGGTTTGTGTGTGCCTCTCCCAGGGCCTGTACCAGACAGCGGATGCTCAGTGGATCTATTGAGGGCCAGCCTGCCAAGGAGCGCTCCATACTGAGTGTTCAGCACCACATCCGACAGGAACGCAGGTCTGAGACAAGCGGATCAACATGCACCATACGCATTGGCAAGATACTTGTAGGCTTTTTTCTCATCTCTCTGTCTCTCTCTCTCTCTCTCTCTCTCTCTCTCTCTCTCTCTCTCTCTCTCTCTCTCTCTCTCTCTCTCTCTTTCCGTCTATCTTTGTCACTCATCTGGCAGGTCTCTGAGACATGGCTCCACCAGTCAAAGGATCAGCCGAGGAAAGTCACTGGAGACACTGACGCAGGATGTAAGCACGCGCACTCCCCCCCAATCTCTCTCTCACACACACACACACACACACACACACACACACACACACACACACACACACACACACACACACACACACACACACACACACACACACACACACACACACACACACACACACACACACTTGTTTTTGCTACATACTGAGGACTTTACATTGACTTCCATTAATTTTTCTTCCATTCCTGTGGCCTTACCCTAACCCCTAACCCTAAACCTAACCCCTAACCCTAACCCTAACCCTAAACCTAACCCTTAACACAACCCCTAAATTTATTGAGGACCGCAACTTAGTCCTCACTTTCCAAAAATGTCCTCACTCTGTTGGTTAAAAACTATTTACGGTGCTCACTGGGTAGTAAGAACTGGGTAGTAAGAACGGGTACACACACACACACACACACACACACACACACACACACACACACACACACACACACACACACACACACACACACACACACACACACACACACACACACACACACACACACACACACACACACACACACACGCACACACACACACACACACACACCTCAAAAGGTCCTATTGCAGAGCTTACTGCCAGTGTTGTTGCAGCTGGGCATCTCTTCGTGCTTATCACCTTGTGATCCTGTCCTGACAGTAGACCCAATCCTCACAATTTCTCATTTAGGCCCTTTTCTGCCTAGGTGTGAACATACACTGTAGGTTCATTCAGTGCTACTGAATTATGTACTATAGGTTTCTTTGTATATTCCAAAGAAATCCAAGAGAGTGGAGCATTATAAAACATCAGTCTGTTGTTCTCCAAACTCTAGCATTCGAGTACAGTACGCTATCGTAACGCACAGAGAGAAGACAGCGAGATCAAGATGATCCAAGAGAAGAAGGAACAGGCCGAGATGAAACGGTATGCAAACACAGTGTCAACTTATAATAGAATGTTGTAACAAAATAAAAAAGCTGTTTTGTTTTGAATATACTGACTTTGCCTGTACTAACTTTGCCAGCCGTGTTCAAGTTTCTGAAGACTATTGTGTTGTCATGTAAATTGTTAATCGCGTTCAGTGGTTCAAATGCCAACTTCTACGTTCTACACTCAGGTCTTATTTGCAGCTAAAACGATAATTATTTAATGAATTTATCTAATTTGGTGGCATTTGAAATGCACATTAGCGTAAGAAAAACATGAGGATGAAACAGGTTGTCTGTATGTGTGGCTGATGTTGTGTTTGAGCAGGAAGGTTCAGGAGGAGGAGCTCAGGGAGAACCATCCCTACTTTGACAAGCCTCTGTTCATCGTGGGCCGAGAACACCGCTTCAGGACCTTCTGCAGGACGGTGGTCCGCGCTCGCTTCAACGCGTAAGGCCGGCCCTCCCACTTGTTGTATGTAGGGATGGGACGATAAGCTATATTATCGTTTATCGTGATAAAAAAACACTCGCGATAATCGTATCGTGGAGATTGAATTAATCGTGAAATTGTCCTCCGTCATGCACTGGGATCAATTCACCTTTTATTTGCCAAGCTGCATATCCTGTGCCATTTAAAGCACACTGCTAAAACGTACTTATAATATACGTACGATACAGTGTTTTTCTTTTTTTTTTCTTTTTTTCACCAAATCTCTTAGCCAAATCTACCTGCGGCTATTTTTGGCAAATGTTCCGCCCCCAGAATAATGGATGTCGGGTATATTTTGATTATCGTGATATCGTAAATCACGATTTATTTGGTCACAATCGTGATATTGTCTGGCGCTTGTCAAATGTTCAACTGAAAATGTAAAGTTATTTTCATTTGAAAAATCTGGCGAGCTACACGCTCATTATTACGAACATTTTCTGAAAGGGTTAAGAAACGTAGATTTTATTCTCATTCTACGTCAGCCAACAACATGCAACTGATGTTTGTGCACTCATCCTAACTCATTTATATTTCTGTCTACTCATATCTATAGGTCCAAAACAGACCCAATAACGGGCGCCATGAAGAATACCAAATACCACCAACTTTAGTAAGTTTGATGAATTGCCGATTTGTCAAGGTCTCCTACTTTTGATCCATTCTTTCTACAAAATAAAGGCCGGATCACTGATATACTAAATAATGTGGAGTTACCGGCATGCAAGCTGGCTTGCTCTACTTAAACTATAACTACAGCATTGGTGTGTTGCTCTGTGGAAGTTCTGATAAGATCACTGAGCTGAATTGTGTGTGTGTGTGTGTGTGTGTGTGTGTGTGTGCGTGTGTGTGTGTGTGTGTGTGTGTGTGTGTGTGTGTGTGTGTGTGTGTGTGTGTGTGTGTGTGTGTGTGTTCTTGTTCCTGTTCCTGCAGTGATCTTCTTGGTCTGGTGACCTATCTGGACTGGGTGATGATTGTGGTGACCATTTGCTCCTGTATATCTATGATGTTTGAGTCGCCTTTCACGAGGGTCATGCAGGCACCCTCTTTACAGGTAATACAACTGGATGGACGGACGGACCATAGACTGTAAAAAATATGGACGAAGGAAGGGAGCTCCTTTGGTTTCTACGACCCATTTTGAATCCACCTTGTTGTCTAATTTAAATCCACCTTTTAGTTTAATTCAAATCCGCTCGGCATGAAAAGAAACCACACCGCAGTGAGGACGGGTCTTCAATCAGTAGAAGAGAATTCATAAAATAGAATTCATCATTTTAAAATTAAAGGACAACTTTGTTTTTTTACAACAAGGGTTCATATTTTAGATAGTCATAAGCCGGTTTTCCATACCAGTTTTTAGCCCGACACTACACTACCCGACACAACACCGCACCGCATTTTCGTATGTAGGTTTTCCACTACAGTACAATATCCCCCCCCCCCCCACTACCCTCCTCCCCTCCACTCCCGAAAGAAAATGACGCCCCTTTCTTCAAAATATGGATCTAGGATCTTTCTCTTTAAACAAACACAACGGAGACGCTAACTCTTTTCTCTAATTACAATCTAAAATATGAACCCTTGTTGTAAAAAGACAAAATTGTCCTTTAACTAATTTAGTGCCACACTCCGAGTTGCCCGAGTTGTTCCCGACGTCCGCA
Organism: Nannobrachium achirus; assembly: GCF_963921795.1. Classification (NCBI taxonomy): domain Eukaryota; kingdom Metazoa; phylum Chordata; class Actinopteri; order Myctophiformes; family Myctophidae; genus Nannobrachium; species Nannobrachium achirus. The sequence continues at coordinate 7,471,512 of NC_137829.1, forward strand.
CATGCTACGCCCTGAGTTGCCTGAGTTGGCAGCCATTTGGAAGATTTTTTTTTCTTTTTTTTTTTTTTTCAAAAAATATTTTTGGACCTCCAGAAATGTACTAGGCATGATCGCGATCGCGAAATTGCATGTTTAACTCCCATACCAACCCCATCTTTCAAACATGGCAGCCATGTTTGTTTACATATGAAGAAAACATAATGGCTGCCATCTCATGAATGCCTGAACGGATTTCCAAGCGGATTCTTTTGTTTGAAAGCTGTGAACAGCGTGCACACACGTGGTGCTAGGCATGGGCGTGCATGAGCCGTGCACTATAAATTACATGGAAGTCTATGGAGACTCGTGGCAGCCTGGAACTTCAAAGAGATTGTGTTAATGGGACCATAATTTACTAAACGCATATCATGATAATTTAAAAAATACTTTAAACTAGCGATTGAAAACATAAAGTGTTTATGAAAATGTTTACTAAGGTAATAAAATCAAGTGTAAAGTCTGGCCAGTAAATTCTTCAACTTCGGTGCTGAGCCAAACTGCAAGTGCAGCAAAATCAAAAGGAAAAGGGGTCTCACAGCTCACTTTAAAGACTGTTTTGTTTGCTGCTGTTCCGAATAAAGTCTGGAGTCTTGATTGAGTTCAGTTGTGAGACATTCTTTCCTTTATTTATGTATGGCTGACAGATGTTAGAACTATATACATACATAGACTACATACGTACCATCTGCATAGTATGCATATCAGACAAGAATAGGCCTAGAATTATTGAATGCTTTAACCAGTGAAAAATAGCAGATATACAAGCTCACAGCACGGCACCGAGTGCCGCGCTGTGAGCTTGTAGATCTGCTATTTTTGAAAAAGTCGTAAAAATGTGTGTAAATCTTTGAATATATGTATTTTCAAAGCAAACGTTTGTAACTCAAATTTTGCTTCTGTGTGGAACTAAATGTTGAATGGGGGTCCGTGGCCAAATAAATATCATTTTCGGGGTCCTTCACATGAAAAGGTTTGAGAACCACTGACATAGTAGTCTCTCAAGAACAGACCAACTGAGCTCCATTTAAGTGAAAAGGACCTTTTCTATGACGATGGCTATCCAGATTGTTGACATAGAAACATAGGTTTTTCAAAAAATCTTAGAAGGATTCAAAAGACACTTATAGAATCGGGTCAAAATTCACATTTTCACGATTTTTCAAAAATAGCAGATCTGCGAGCTTGTATATCTGCTATTTTTCAATAGTTAAAGCATAAAATAATGATACACAATAATGTGTACCCGTTCTGAATGGGTTAAATGTGAATGTCTGAATTACCATGAATGATGCTTTGTATGTTACAGATCGGAGAGTACGTGTTTGTGATCTTTATGAGCCTCGAGCTGAACCTGAAGATAATGGCCGACGGTCTGTTCTTCACCCCTACCGCCGTCATCAGAGACTTTGGAGGAGTCATGGACATCTTCATCTACCTGGCAAGTTCTCCACATCCTCCTGCAGTGGAAATCAGGTTTCAGGCCCTGAAATAAAGCTATTTTTTAAGGTGTAATGAATTGTTAAGAGCAGGTGGGCAAATTTGATGATGGAGAGGGCCACTATATTTCCACGCTCATTCCAGAGGGCCCGAAACCTGTTATCTTTGTATTTAAACTTTTTGTGTAATGAATGCCCTACTTCGTCATTCTATGTCACACAAAAGTAGCAAAAATAGCTGATCTACAAGCTCAAACCTTTTTTTCCTTTTAGCTTTTAGATCTGCTATTTTTTCTATTTTTTAATTGGAATCCTAAAAAGTTAAAATTGTATTTAATTTCAAATGCATTTAGTTGAAAAGGTAGCAAAAATAGCCGTTCTACTAATTTCAAATGTATGGTTATACTTATTTGTTAAACACAATGAGTTGTACATAAAATAGAGTAAAAGACAATACAATTGTAATACTAGTCATTAAACTATTAATGTATACTTAAAGCGGGTCATGTTTTCATGTTTGGAATTGTATCAGCTGAAATCAATAATATATCAGTATTCTGATATTAACCTGAGGGCTGTATTAAGTGAAGGTGGGGGCCACCAGTTGCCCATGTATGGTAGAGGGTGTCAGCCCGTTCATCTTGATAGGCGTTTTTTGACTTTAAAGATGCTATGGGCAGTCTCCTAAAGCCCCGTGCACACTGAGCAGATCCCGGGGCCGATTCATCCCGATCAGATTTCGGGATGACCCCCCGGGAAAATCGTTCGGTCGGCCCCGGACTCGGTCTTGGGTTTGTACGGTACCCCGACACGATCGGATTATGTTAATGGTATTTTTATGGCCTCGGGACTCATCGGGAGCTCTTCCGAGAATATTAAACTTGCTTGATATTCTCGGGTCATCGGGTACAAATCCTTTACAATTATTGTCGTCTGAATGAGCACACGGGATTGCTTCAGATTATATCAAGCCAGCTCCTCCTCCCTTTTTTTTTGGCTGCGCAGAGTGTAGGTTATTCTATCACCTCACAAAAAGCCTTTCCCCACGACAACACGTGGGGATAATATCTGTATTATATTTATATCTAAGATAGGCTAATAATATATTTGGATATATATATATATATATATAATAAGATAATAAATCTCGGAGTTGGCTGTTGCATGCCTCTCTTCTAACATCTAATCAAATCATGCACAATATGCGAGGCACCCGTGTATTAAGGGCTCTAAATTGACCTAGTGCAACTTGACAGTGTATGGAACCAAGTGAACCCTACAGGTAAATGTTCCTTTTTGGACAGTTGGTTGAAGGCTTGGATGAGGCAATGGATTTTATACAATTTACACCTACCAGAGGAGCGAGACGCGCGCTGGGATCCTTTCCACTTTATCACAGATGCAATATCTGTTCTTATTTTTATAGTTAACTTAATATCTAGTAGTCATGCAGAGCCAGATGTCTCGCTTGCCAAAAAATAGCTGAATATATAATTATAATATCTATAAAGTGAGCAGCGGCCAGTGTGCGCACAGTACCTAGAAGACAAAGGGCATATAGGCTAGGTTTTGGGTTTTCTGTGTTGAGTGAGTGACAAGCCTGATTTGTGCTTCGCCGTATCGCCGTAGGCTATTGCGATGTTGTTGCGTGTCGAAAATGGAAGACATACAACACAAGATCAAAATGTCGTGAGCGCTAATATTTCAACACGCATGATTATGAAACCAAATGGAGCCATACGGCGGTTTCATTTTACGCCCTCAAGAAGATTAATAGGGTCCATTTGGTTACCATCTCCATCATTAAGCTGGGGATCACCTGGAACACCCTCATTGTCAAAACATTACAGGCTATAGGTCTATCTGACTGGCATCACACTGACTCATCCTTCAACAAGTCTCAGCGTCTGAAAAATAGCCGATCTGCAAGCTCACAACAAGTCATCTGGAGAAATCACAATAATAGGCTATATCCCGGGTTAATTTGCGTGTTTCTTCCCTTTTTAATTAATTGTACTGTATCTGTATTATGTAATCACGATGTAGCGCACATCGTTCAAGTTCAAACTCTCTCACGCAACATGTCGCTTTGATGTCATGCAGAATGTAATGGGCAATTTCCTATTGATCAGATAGGCCTACACACCTGAAAGTATTCACGCTGATTGATGAACAGTTAATGCAGTGATGGTAAAAGTACTCCCATTCTTTACTTGAGTAAAAGTATCAATACTGCATTATTAGCTACAAATATGTCACAGAGAGAGAGAGAGAGAGAGAGAGAGAGAGAGAGAGAGAGAGAGAGAGAGAGACTCTTATAGCGAATATATTTGTTTAATTTTGCCGTTTTAATATTTAATTGGTAGCACTGATGAAAGCACCATGCGTGCCTTGTAAAGAGGCTGCGCAAAAAAAGAAAAGGGAAAAAAAAGTAGCTGATGACCATCGCGCGACGGCGCTGTCATTTGATGCACATTGCATTAGTATTTTGTAGGCCTACACTGTAAAGAGAAGGGGGAGACCTTGAAATGTTCGAGAAACACAGAATCCACAGCGCCAATATTTATTATAATGTCAATACACATATTGGAGTTGCCCACAATCTGCACCATTCCAGAAGAGTGCGGGGATGGAGAAACTAGAGAATCTCCTGAAAGACGGACGGAATGTAAAGTAACTGAAATCATACTGGAAAGTAGGCAATTTCAAACGCAGTTTCTTTTTTCTTGTTTTGTTTGGTGTTGCACTGCGGGACTCATTGAATATGTGAACAGACGATAATAATATGTATTTGGGAGCATAGCCTAATTACAATGCATGTCTCATAAAAAAACAATATATATTAGTTGAAGGGCAAATACACGTTATACACAGTATAAAGGCTGGGAACGTGTCCGTTGGCTTCACGCTGGTCGCAACAACTTCACTTTTAGCTTTTCTTTTATAGACATATTCATTATTTATTTTTTATTCTTTTGGTGGGCAATGTGCGAGCCCATGGCACCTTCCGCGACCCCACGTTGGGTCGGGACACATAGTTTGAGGACCGTCTTTCCGTGGAGGCTGGAGCCTTGTTTCTTATTCAATCAACTGCCAGAAAAAATAAAATAAAACTTTTTCCCCACTCAACCCTGGCCCGAGATCGCTAGGGGTGGTCAATCCAGGATATCTGGCTCGATTGAAAAGGTATCAGATATTTCACTGGCACAGCGGGATATACCGGGCCCGAATTCAAGACAGAGGATCGCTGTTGTTTGAAATGAACACCGATCAACCCCCGGCTCCGAGTTCTGATCTCATGCAATATCGCATCTCGTCTGGGGGGCCTCTATGGCAGATCAGACTTACAGGAGCACTGTTTGATGACATTTGCAGGATAATGAGCTTGTTGCAAAGCTCACGAAGAACGCCTCTTAATGACCGTAAACAACTTTATTTGGTTCAGACTCGTCACTCTCATTATTCGTGTTCTGCTAGCGTTTCCTCTGCTCTGCATCAGCTCCTTACAAAATAACTCAATTTTCTTGTGTAAATGTTATTTGCATATAGATTATTCATACAGGGATGTGAGACTGAGTTGGCATCTTGCTGTCTAGCCCAGGGATGAGAGATGGCAGTTTAGATCATGTCGCAGTTGCATCTGCTTGATCTTGTTTTTGTTTGGCAGATTTGCTGGTTGGATGAGACCATTTCTAGTCAGCCAGTGTGAGCAAATAAACTAACGGTACACTTATGCACCAAATGCTAGATATTTACGGTATATAGGTTAAATAAAATAAAAGGACATTGGGATTGTATTTAGTTCCACTCATCATTTCCATTGTCCCATCACCTCTTCTTTCCCTGTCTCTCGTCTCCCTCCCATCCTGTAGGTGAGCCTGATCTTCCTGTGCTGGCTGCCTCCCAACGTCCCACCAGAGTCGGGGGCTCAGCTGATGATGATGCTGCGCTGCCTGCGACCACTACGAATCTTCAAGCTGGTCCCCCAAATGAGGAAGGTGGTGCGGGAGGTCCTCAAGGGATTCAAGGAGATCTTCTTGGTCAGTGCCCTGAACAAAATAGAAGCACAGTTCATCACTGTGTGTGTGTGTGTGTGTGTGTGTGTGTGTGTGTGTGTGTGTGTGTGTGTGTGTGTGTGCGTGTGCGTGTGCGTGCGCGACTGTGAGTGTGTCACCTTTCAACAAGATAATAAATTTAGTGACATTGAGCTCTACAGTATGTCACTTTTTTAATATTAATAAAATAAGTAATGATTGCATTAATACAATATACAGGTAACATATACAATTGGGGAGGTTGTATTTTGTCTCCCTGCTCTTCTATTGATGTAGATCGTGTCAAAGGTCATATCTCACCTAAGCACAAATTCTTACCCAATGGTCAAGATTCAGTTCATCCCCTGAGCAAGCAGGCAGGCTCTATTAGCTCAATGGTAAAAATGTCAGCATTTGTGCAGGAACCCTGGTTCAAATCCGGGGTAGAAGAGGAAAGTTATATTGTGCAGCTTTAACTTTACATGTACGTACATTCTGGAGCTGAGACGTAGAGCCTGAGATTCACATAAAGTGAGCGATTGTTGACTTTCTCCAGATGTGGCTGGGATTTCCCTAGCTCTGGTCCAGAGCGTCAGCGAGTCCCCATCTAACAAAGGTAGTTTTGCGTTGTTGAAAGTATATTCTCCGCGGTGGGAAACCTCTCAGCACCCCACCCACTCTGTAAAATACTTTTTTTTTGTCATGAAATAAAATGCATCATGCCACTGCAGACACAACCCGGAAATAAGAATACTCAACAGCGGCGGTCGAGTTGGATGCGTTTTATTTCATGACAAAAATAATGTATTTTACAGAGTGGGTGGGATGCTGAGAGGTTTCCCACCGTGGAGAATAGACTTTTAACAACGCAAAACTACCTTTGTTTAGGTGAGTAGTGAAGTAGTTGTCTCCACCAGCCGAAGGCATGGGGGAGAGTATGTTTTCCCCTTCGTCCGTCCGTGTGTCCGTCCGTCCGAGCGTGCGTGCGTGCGTGTGTCCTCGCAGTTTGTGTGCACCTAATCTCAGTCGCCGTTGGCCCGGTTGCTGCCAAAGTGAGCACACACATTCCCTGGATGCCAATCTAGAACCTCTGCCCTAAATTTTTCAAATGGGCCTTTTCTAGCGCCACCTAGTGGCCGATGTTCGCAAAACACATTTCTGTGCACTACTCTTACAGATTTCGTCCAAAAATCCTACAAATCGGTAGGCAGTATCTCGACAGTCATGTGATCGACACGGATCTGTCCGATTTTGCATATTCCATCCTGATTGGCTAAGATTGGCTTCCAAAGTTTGTAGGATTGAGCCGTTTTGAACAAAATGCCTCAAATCCCAAACGCAAAGTGCAATTATCATGAAATCGCGCACACACATTCCCACCAGGTCGAGGAAGACATGCCACTTAAAAATTTTGAAATCAGCCTCATGGTGGCGCTATAACAGGCCGATTTGTGGTTTTACCTATAACTCCACCAATCAGTTTCAAACTTTGTAAGCGCACTCCTTAGAGGCCAAGGAAAAACCCTTTCCCTGCATTTTTCACATCAGCCTTTTAAAGCACCACCTTTGGGCCGACTTATGTAAAACACATTTTTGGATATTACTCCTTCAGATTTTCTCAAAAAATAACACAAATCGGTACACAGTATCTCTATAGTCATGTGATCAAGTCTGATCCGTCTGATATTTCATATTCCATCCTGATTGGCTAATATTAGCTTCCAAAGTTTGCAGGATTGCTCCGTTTTTGAACAAAATGCCTCAAATCATCAACGCAGGTTGCGATTACCGTGAAATGTGCCACACATATTCCCACTATGTCAAGGAACAAATGCTACCCTTTTCACATTGGACTGTTACAGCACCACCAGCAGGTAGACTTTAGCAAAACACATTTTTGGAACACAATGCTTCAAATCATGCATGCAGCGTCCGATTGCCATGAAAGGTCTAAGGTGAAGAACATATGCCACCCTTTTTACATTGGCCTATTATTTATACAGTAGCACCACCAGGACGCACAGCCTGGTGGAGACCTGTGCTCGGAAGAGCACTGCTTCTAGTTTTGTTTATTTTGACCCTTGTAGGGCAGTGAAATCCTGGTCTTGTCTGTGAGGCAGCCGCCTGTCAGAGTGTTTAGTGAGGACTCGCTGACGCTCTGGATCAGAGCTAGGATTTCCCATGCCTCCATTCAGGCCAAGGCATTCAGGTGGTTACCCCTCTGAGCCATGTGAAGACTGAGCTGTGAGTGAAATCCCTGTTTGCCTTTAACTCTCAGTCAATCTCCTGTCACATACACAGGTCTCCATCCTGCTCCTCACGCTCATGCTGGTGTTTGCAAGCTTTGGGGTTCAACTGTTTGCTGGAAAGCTTGCCAAGTGCAACGACCCCCACATCTATGAACGGGTACAGTAGAAGTGGAAAAGTGGCTGTAGAATTACAGTCAGGAGGGGTGGGCTCCATGTAAGATCAATTATCCAATGAGCCTTGTCATTCTGGTGTTTGTGCCAAGTAAGATCAATTATCCAATGAGCCTTGTTATGCTGTTGTTTGTGCCAATGGCAGCTTTTTCCTACTTTTAAGGCCATGGCTACACAGAGCTGAATTTTTCATATATCCCGTTTTTTCAGATATCCACATAGAAAAATATCTAGGTCCACACGGAGCTGGATATTTCATATATCCCGGTTTTTCAGATATCCACATAGAAAAATATCTAGGTCCACACGACAAAGATATCTAGGTCTAACAAGCACACACACAGTAAAGTCTTCAGAGATATCCGGGTTCCCTGTCTACACGGATCCAGTGAATCGGATATTTTTCAATCTCTCCACTTATTTATCCGGTTTAAAAAATATCCAGCTTCGCAGCCGAAATATCCAGCTTCATGTGGCTGCAAGCCCCAACAGCACAAAAAAATGTCTAGCTTCAGAAATATCCAGCTCTGTGTAGCCATGGCCTAAAGCTCTGTGGTTATTGTAGAAAGACTAAGGAAGGAAAGAGTCCACCCAGACAGCTTAATGCTCTGTTTCTCTTTTAGTGTGCAAAACAGCAGACATACAGCAAAGTTTTGAACACATCTGGTCTTCCTCTGGCGAAAATAGTCATGGTGGTGCGCCCGGTCTGGCCTACTGGTCCAGGCGCATACCACTTAGGCATTGCCACATACCGGTAGGCATGGATGCCTAACGGCATCGCCGGTTTGATTCCCGATCCGGACGACCTTTGCCACGTTTCGCTCCCCATCTCTCCCCCCATTTACTGTCAGCCTACTGACCTATCCAATAAAGGCACAAACCCCAATTTTTAATAGTCTAATACAGCAGTGAGGTCACTTGTAATTGCTATCACTACATGTCACATTGTCACTTGTGTAGTGATATTTTTAATCCATCTTCATGTTTGTAATTTTGTATTCTTCTTCTCTTACATTCATTTTAAAAGACACAGATCTTAAAAGTGGAATTCATTGTGAAACATTTTGCTTTTATCTTGAGTGTATTGGAACCTTGTATAATTCTGCAAGGTGATCCATTGACACTATGAGACTACTTGGGTCACCTTGATTATTTTCAATGGAGGAAGACCAGTAAGTTGCTGTTTGTCTGCTGTTTTGCACAGACATGGAGCATTAAGCTGTCTGTGCGGACTCTTTCTTTTCTTTAACACATATACATGTCCTGCACCAGCCACTACAAGGATGTGCATAACACTAGCTCTTTTTGAATCATTGTAGAAGGATTGCCACGGTATATTCAGAATCAACGTCAGCGTTTCCAAAAACCTCAACCTGAAACTCAAGCCCGGGGAGAAGAAGCCAGGCTTCTGGGTACCAAGAGTCTGGTAAAGACTTAATTTCTCATTTATTTCGTTTTTGTGACCAATCTATTTTGACATTACGGTTGACATTCCCTTTAATTAAAACAGCGTAATGATTTGTGTTCCCATGCTGTACCGTGCCAGGGCCAACCCCCGCAATTTTAACTTCGACAACGTGGGAAACGCCATGCTGGCTCTGTTCGAGGTGCTGTCACTCAAAGGCTGGGTGGAAGTCAGAGACGTCATCATTCACCGCGTTGGACCGGTACCAAGCATGGCTCTATATCTCCCATCAATCTGTTCTCTTTCTTTTTGTCATTACTGACTCATACCGCCTGCCAGCGAGTGTTATTCAAGGCAGGGGTTTTCAAAGTGGGTGACGGGGCACCCTGGGGTGCCGTGACGGCAGTCCAGGGGTGCCGCGAGATAATTTGATAATATTTGAAATGTATTTGGACACTTGAAAAAATATTTGGTATCATTTTAAAGTACAAAGTTATTTTCAGTCAGTTCTAACCAAAATGGCTATTTCAAAGTGGGTGACGGGGCACCCTGGGGTGCCGTGACGGCAGTCCAGGGGTGCCGCGAGATAATTTGATAATATTTGAAATGTATTTGGACACTTGAAAAAATATTTGGTATCATTTTAAAGTACAAAGTTATTTTCAGTCAGTTCTAACCAAAATGGCTATTATCTCAACGTTTTCCTCGCAACATAATCACTAAAATATCGTCACTGTCGGGCAGAAACCTCGTATCTCCAAGTTTTCAAATGTGTACGTCTTTTGGTAAAGCAAAGCCATTGCTCTACAAGCACACTCTACAAGCACAGTTGTGTGCTTGTAGATCTGCTGTTTTCACTAGTTTAGTACATTTTATAGATGATAAATACAAAACGAACGGTTTTGGACATACAAGGTTTCCACCCGACAAATGACAATATGCTATAAATATAAGGTGCTGGGAGTGAAAATTATAACGTAGGGGTGCCTCGGATTAAAACAATATTTATGGGGTGCCCTGAGACAAAAAAGTTTGGGAAACCCTGATTCAAGGGACCGTGTCTCCGTCTGTGTGTGTCTGCAGATCCATGGCATCTACATCCACGTCTTTGTGTTCCTGGGCTGTATGATCGGACTCACGCTGTTCGTGGGCGTCGTCATCGCTAACTTCAATGAGAACAAGGTTGCAATCACACGGATGTCTAAAAAGACGTGAATGACCTGTGTTTTTTAGAGCAGCGTGAGCCATTGATGTACTGTTTATTGTTTATTACAGGGAACCGCTCTGCTTACGGTGGACCAGCGGAGGTGGGAGGATCTGAAGAGCCGGCTGAAGATAGCCCAGCCTCTCCACCTGCCCCCACGCCCAGGTCTGCACACGCACGCGCGCACGCGCGCACACACACGCAGTTGGCACTCAGTTCTGAATTCTTGCAGTCTACAAGTCTAATGGCCTCCATTACAGCGGCAGAAAAAGAATGATTATAACCATTACATTTAGCCCTAAAGCACTGCAAGTCTTTCATCCATTTCTCGATTGATCATGCACTGCGTTTGTATGTCTGGGTGGGAATGTTGGCATTTGTGTGTGGATGTACAGTACATGTGTGTATTTGCACATAGTTAAGCAGCACCTGCGTGATTAAGCGCCATTTGATGACGCCTGTTTATTCGTTGATCACAGAGACGGCAGATTAATTCCTCATTCACAGCAGTGGGTTCATCATACTCATATAATTCCACAATGACTGAAAGCTGTAAGGAAAGTACGTCTGAATAGCAGGACAGGTGGTAATGTGGATAGTTCAGACAGTGATTTGTGTCAGCCCTCCCATGGCATTTTACTGACTACCGGTAATTGAGTTTATCAGTCAATAAGTCAAGGCTACTTTGATAGAACTTTCCCGGCTCGTTTTGTGTAGCATTAAACCAATCATGTTTCAGTACGAGGGAATACATTGATTCAGGTGCTTGGGTGGCGCAGGGGTAATGACCCTATCCTACACCGCAGGAACTGTGGGTTCCAGTCCTCCGCGGTGGCTGCAGCCTGGTCACCGTTATTGAACGAGGAGTGCATGCTCTCCAGCTCACGCTTAGCCTGACTCTCCTGAATTGACATTTCGTTTCACTCCAATCGCTTCCATCTGCAGCAGTTTCTGGGATGGGCGTTGCGATTGGTTCACAGCCTGACCAATCACAACAGTAGCAAAGCAGATTATGTAGTTGTTATTGGTGTTATGTGGCTGGCTAGCCTGTTGCTTGCTACTTGCTAACCAAAGAAACAGGCAGAATAGAAGCGCTACGAACTAGTAATCAAACACAGTAAAACATGTCTGCTACTGATGTTTCATAGCGAGATCGATACGATCGCATGTTACCGCGGCGGGCGACGCGATGCGACGGTCCGGCGGCGGCGCTGGGTTACTTGGAATCGCACATGAGTTCTGGGAAAACCCCACTCATGCTGCTCACAAGCCCCGACGTCTTCGAGTTGAAGCGCCACTGATTTGCTCATTCGTAATTTCAACCGAGGAAAACCACTTCAATGAGAGCATCACCAGACCTCTGAATCACAGAAACAAATTTTTAAAGGGGCGTGGCTAGCAATTCAGGGTATGGAACCAAGCTAGCTCACGATGCCTCTGAAGCTCCTTACTGGCAGGTGAACCAGTACCGTAGGTGGAAAAAATAAAAGATCAGTGACAATAGTATAAGTGCGTGGGGAGTTCCAGAATTGGCATAATTAGGAGGGGAGAATTCATTGATACAATTTCCTTTCTTTCCTTCTGCGACTGGAGCAGTTGAGGAGAGGTGGATGAGGGAGGCCCAGGCAGGTATGGCAGTGTGGGGGAACAGCTTGCCTATCTTTCACACGTCGCTTCAAGTAGATCGACCCTTTTCCCCCGCCTCCCTGTTCCTCTGAGTTTGTGTGTAGAGCAATGACTTCCAATCGTATGACTTTTGGAATGGTTGACACGTCGGCTAAGAAACGATTCACGTTACGAGGAAGCTGATCAATATCTGATCTATTTATCATTGTTTTCACAGAGGCAAGAAGCGCGTCTGTGAGCGTGGTGTTATTTTCTTTCCATTTCATTCATTTTCCTCTCTCTCGCCCGTGTTTTGTGTGTGCTTTGTGGGTGTTTTGTGTGTGCTGAAGAGATCATTGCGCCTCCGTGAGCGTGGTGTTATTTTCTTTCCATTTCATTCACTTTCTTCTCTCTAGTTTGGAAGACTTCCGAATACGGGGAGGCGGGAGAGCGAGGTCGATCTACTTGAAGCGACTTGTGAAAGATAGGCAAGCGGGGGAACAGCCTCCTCTACATTGCCAGCTAGTACAGTCCTGTCCTGGAACAGAATATCAATGTGCCTTAGTCAGCTGATACCAGCTATACTATCAACCTGACTCTGATCCGCATCCAGCGGCCCACAGCGCCCGCTCCACTCGATCACCCGATCACTGCTGGCACATCATCACAGCACAAAACTGTCTCTCATCACACCATGAGACGTGCATGAGAAATGACGGAGCTCTCGAGTTCCCTTATCGGATATGGATTTTGGTATCGGAAAGCCTGTTTTGAAATGTTCAGTCAGATTTAGTTGTTTAGTGTTGTGCTGTGCAAATGGAAATGTTGTTCGGTCTGCATTCAAGGCATAATCGTGCCACATGCTGTATGTAAGTAAACGTCCCTATAAAACAACAATATTTTTCAGACTGTTTGTCAGGGAAATCCCCTTACGTAAAAAACACGTACTGCACCTTTATTTTATTTCATTTGGCTCATAAAGTCATGAGTTATCGCTAAATAAACATGTTCCCCCTTACAATTACATCTATGTTACTGTTATGTGTTTTGAACACCTGTTTAGACCATTTTAAATTCCTTGGCGGAAAACCAAACCTTATATACTATGTTGTATTGGCACAACCTTTTTTGTGTGAAATGATTCATGAATATCATTTGGTTCAGTTTATTTTGAAAAAAGTATTCCTTGTATCACTGACAGAAACTGGGGGTTTCCGGGCCAAGATGTATGATATCACCCAGCACCCCTTCTTCAAGCGGGGCATCGCTGTGCTGGTGTTGGCCCAGTCGGTACTGCTGTCTGTCAAGGTACACACCCTCTGATCCCTACTGAAGACATCACATTGTCCCACTGAACGTGCTCTTACTGATGTTTGATCCTGTGTACGTGCATGTCCTCTCCAGTGGGATGCTGAGAAAAAACATGCGGAGACGGTTCCTTTAGCCACCATGTCAGTTGTCTTCACCTTAATCTTTGTGTTGGAGGTAAGCCCATATCCCTGTCTCTACTCAGGTTTAGGGTTTCGCAAATACCCTTCTGGGTTTGGAAATATCTTTGTGGATGTACTGTATAGATTGTGGTCTTTGCTGCTTTTTCCACCTAGGTGACCATGAAGCTGATAGCCATGTCTCCAGCTGGCTACTGGCAGAGTCGACGGAATCGTTATGACCTGCTGGTCACATCGCTGGGAGTCATCTGGATAGTGCTGCACTTTGCCTTAATGGTCAGATATACATACAATAAATAAATACTGTAGATAACCAAAATAATTTTTCCTGAAACAAATCAAGTTATTTGACCCTCTTCACGCTTATTTGAATGAATTGGCAATTTTGATTGGTTAGCAACCACTCATCTTTTCTTCATTTCCCTCCCTTTATTTCTCATAAGATTACCAGATTATATCCATTGAACAAAGATAAATTAAAGATAAATACATTTTCTTATGAAAAAATCACACCCGTGTGAACTGAGCGGTGGTCGTGGAGGCTGCGCAACAGCATATATATACAGTATATATATATATATATATATATATATATATATATATAATATTTAAAAAATATATTTAAAATAATAATAATAATAAAATAAAAAAATATGGGGGGGGTGCTTGAGAGAGAGAGAGAGAGAGAGAGAGAGAGAGAGAGAGAGAGAGAGAGAGAGCGCCATCCATCCATCCATGCATGCCACTCAGGGCAGACTAGACTCAACAGCACCTCTCTGGTCACCCAGGGGTACTTAGGCTACATACAGACACACACACATACACGGATACATACACGGATACACACACGGCCACGCTATGGAGACGGTGTGACCACCGCTCAAAAATAATAATCTGAATACCTGCTCTCCCATAGTGGGTGAGGAGAGACAGTAGTTACTCTACCATACATTTGTCAGTGTAAAACATTGTTACAGTAAAAGTCAAGATGCTAAATGAATTGCATAATTGCAAAAATTATTGTATATAATATATACTTAATTACAGGAATAACACTTTTAGAGTAAATCATTCTCTTGCGACTTCATAAGTTGGACACATTTTGTTGGATGATTCAAATTGGCACCAGAACATGTGCGTCTTATGAGTTGATGACTCATACAGCATAGTTGAAATATTGCCAGTCGGAATTCTTGGCTCACCTGACATTTTGCATGCAGACGAGGGGCTGAGGGGGGATGGTGTTAATCACTCTAGCTAATGAATATTCATATCAAAGAAAGCCTAAACGGAGCCAATGTAAAATTGCCATAGAAAGATCCATTATAATAGTTATAGCAAATTAGATAAAATGTCAAAAGCTGTTTCGAATTCTATAAAGAAATTCAGATTGAATGTCATATCACTGAATTTGCACTGAGTGATTGAGTGATTGATTCACACTCAGTGCTCCCTCCTTTGTGTATCCTTTCCTCCCCTAGAATGCCTACACCTACATGATGGGCACATGTGTGATTGTCTTCAGATTCTTCACAATATGTGGGAAGCACGTGAGTAGATTTTTACCTGAGCACATTCTCAATGCATCATCTTGTTTCAATGTACAATGTGCATTGTAGCAATACAACTTGTGTGTGTTTGTGCATGTAGGTGACATTAAAGATGCTTCTGCTGACTGTGGTGGTCAGCATGTATAAGAGCTTCTTCATCATCGTGGGCATGTTCCTTCTCCTGCTCTGCTATGCTTTTGCCGGGGTTGTTCTCTTTGGAACGGTCAAATACGGAGAGAATATCAACAGGTTAGCTTGACCGCCTTCCTCTTCTACACTTTATGCACTTAAGCCTATACTGTGTTACAGATTGTAGTTCTCTTTTAGCCTTTTTTGTACATTTGTCTTTTGTGATGTGTGATTTGTGATTGGTATGCCTTTTACTTTGTGATTGGTATTGTTGTCAGTAAAGTTGAACCTTGCTAACCTTGCCTTGCAGTTTGTAGTCCTAAATGTACAAAGGCCTATAGCAGGGGTCAGAAACCTTTTTGAAATGAAGTGCCACGTTTTTATTTTCTAGAGCGTCGGTGTGCCATGTCAACATACGGTACATTTTAATGACAAATATTTTGTCATATTTTGATTGGCAGGACATTGTTATAAGGATCATTAGACCCAGAGCAATAATCCATCTCCCCGACTCCCTCCCCAGTCAGAGTTCAGAGTTTTAATGAATGTAGAACTATCTGCAAGATGTAATTTGCTCTAAATTAGCTAACTTCATTTAATTGACCACATTTACATTTTTTAATGACAAATATCTTGACATACCGTATTTTGATTGGCAGGATATTGTTATAACGATCATTAGACCCATGCAAAGCAATAATCCACCTATCTCCCTGACTCCCTCCCCAGTCAGAGTTCAGAGTTTTAATGAATGTAGAATGTTGTGCAAGATGTTTTGTTTTTAAAATAAAAATCCTCTCTCTCAAACTTCTGCCAGTGTGCCGGCGATCACCCTCCCCTGTGCCAATGTTGGCACCCGTGCCTAAGGTTGCCTACCTCTGGCCTATAGTGTTATAGTTTGTAGTCCTACACCATACAGTTTTAATCCTAAACATAGTGGGGTTACAATTAGAAGTCTTAAACTGAAGTATGTACTGTACAGTATGTTACAGTTTGTAGTCATAAACATACTTACTCCTAACAGTTTCCGGTAGTGTGTTACAGTTTGTAGTCCTAAGCACGTATGCCATAGTGGGTTACATTTAGAAGTACTAAACCTAAGTATGCCTATAGTGTGTTCCAGAAGTGCATGAGCCATGGGTTCCCATGACAGATTTCCAATGCAGTTTTCCCATCGTAGGGTTTTCGATTAAAATCCAATGCAACAAGACAGGGTCTAGTAATGGTGTGGCTTCCCTGTGTATCTCTGATGTCATGTTGATGATGTCATGTTAATGATATCATGATGATTGTGTCAACGTACGGTGGATCTCCTCAGACTATGAATTCATAAAATGTGAAAGATATTCCCCCAAAAATATGTTCAAATTATGAGAAAAAATATTGGGGTAATATGGCTTCCTTGGCCAATTTGTTCAGTCCAGTGATTTGCGAGATTAGCCACGGACAGACAAACACATGCAAATGCTCTTATAGAGTACTCACTCCCAAAAGGTCCCACGCAGTAAATCCCATTACGAATCTGTCATAGAAACCAATGGCAAAAGCAACATTCTTAGTTTGCCTACAAAAAAAAAAGACGTCAACATTTGTGAACTCTAGCAGGGAGGACGCTTTCTGTACAATTACATCACTGTGTAAAATATCTTTCCTATAACACTGTCTGTCTATATGTTTCTCCCCATTGACAGACATGCTAATTTCTCTACAGCGGGCAAGGCCATCACTGTCCTCTTCCGCATTGTCACAGGGGAAGATTGGAATAAAATCATGCATGACTGCATGGTAAGACAGGACAGCAGTGTCTGCCACACAACACAAACTTACTGCAGCATACATACACATGGCTATTCAGGGCAGATAGATTGAAGATTCAATACATTATTACTACAGTATTTAAATTAGACATCGTTATTTGAAACTGTACAAACATGTAGAAACAATTATCGGAAAAAAAAAAATACAAGTGACTGGTGTATTAACAACATGAACCTTAAATTCCCGGGAGCGTGTCGATATTGCAACATAACATCTGTTCGACAGTTCATTCTTTCGACACAGGTGAATGTTAACCGGGTGAAAAGCTAACCTGCCGACGTGGGTGAATGTTAACCTCTATGCCTAAACCTAACCCTAACCCTAACCCTAACCTCGGTAACCGTGACGCGGGTGAGTAGCTAACCTGCCGACTCCCTTGATAGGACGTAGAAATAGCGAGATTTCCCCAAATTCCCTATTCTCGGCATGTCTAAGCAAGGGAACATTTATCTTTTCAACCAATGGGGGAACATTAGTTGAAAAGAGACTTGGGGAAAAAGGAGGGGGGCCTGCCTAGTATAGAATCCTGTGGGACCCCAGTCAACAAAGTATATAGGGTTTAGTGGTTAAAAAATAAAACTCCTCTAGGGGACACAAGTGCAATTATATTTTTATTATGTTTTTAACTGAAGATGAAGAGGTTAAGGAACGCCGCTGCCTCAGGATATGTGCTGTTACAGGAACGAGTAGTTCAACTTATGGTCTTAATACTTTGTAAGCTTTTTCCAGAGGAGGTGGAACAAAAAGTGCACCGGCTGCAATTTCTGTCCCACGTAATTTACGCTTGATGTTTTACAGCACACAAGAGAGTCTTTGCTAAACTATTATCGATCCTCTGTGTATGTGTGTTGACCGAGTGGTTGTGTTGTTCCATGGAGGCCCATAACGTTGACGTGAAACGTGTTTGGGTTGTCCGTCATGCCCCAGGTGCAGCCACCGTTCTGCACCCCAGATAAACATCGCTACTGGGAGACGGACTGTGGGAACTACGCTGGAGCCCTCATCTACTTCTGCTCATTCTACGTCATCATTGCCTACATTATGCTCAACCTGCTTGTGGGTGAGTCTGTGTGCGTGTCTATGAACATGCTGGGTGCACACGAAAGGCGAGGAGGAGATCTATCACAGGTCTTTGTAAAACTGTCACGCCCCTCGCGGTTTGGGAGCTTTTGGCTACGCCTCCTTCCAGGTGGGCATGCCAACCCCTGCCAACACTCGCCCCCCCCCCCCACCCCCCCCCCCCCCCCCCCCCCTCCCCTGCCGCAAGTAACACAGGTGCCACATTAGCGACGAGTCGACGACAGACAGTGACAGACAACAACAGTGACATTGATTAACAACGATTAACGACGATTTTTTAGGAACATTTTGCTGAACCATTTTTACAGAGAAAGCAGAAAGCGATGTCATTTGACAACGCCAATGGGCATGATGCAGAGACAGGGGGCGTGACCGTTATAAAAACCTGTGATAGATTTACCCCGGGAAAGCTATTCAAATACAGGTAAGGAGGGAACTATTCTCTGTCATCTTTAAAGCAGTAGTTCACCCCCAAAAGGACTTTTTTTCTATTGATTACTCACGCCATGGACTATAATACATTTTTTTTCTTAGGAATGCAACAAATACAAAAGAATATTATTGTTGAACTCAAGTCTCCATGGCGTGAGTAATCAATAGAAAAAAAGTCATTTTGGGGGAGAACTACTCCTTTAAGGCCTTTCTTTCATTTCCTTCTGATACGTCCGTAAACCCAAGAAGCTCATAAAGCACAAGCCTTGCCATTGCTCCCTGGACTGAATTTAACACTGCTATTACCACTTATCATTGGAGGCAATGATCAAACCCCGCCATGCAGAAATTATAATCTCCCTCCCACTGCAGAGGAAGGGAAAGAGGAAGAGAGAGAGGTGAAGGGAGAAGACAAGTGGGGAGAGAAACACGGCAAAAGAGAGAAACTAAATAAGTCAGTTTTGTGTGTGAGCCAAGACAATCTCTTGCCAGTGTGATCATCAGTGTTTCTATGGACCGTGTCTGTTGATGTAGGTGACTGCACTGGATGATAAAAGGAAATGCTGCTATTTTTTCCAAAGCTACTGCAAAAGATTGCTATTTGTTTCAAAAAGATTTATACCCCCTGCATAGCGTATATATAAAACTACATAGCTCACGTTCCCCATTTTCAACAGTGTTTATTATATTTTGACTAAAATGTATGTTCTCTCCAATAAAGCTCCTTCAAATTGAATCATGAAATTGGATGATGAGCTGAGCCTCATGACAGTGCATAGGGCCATTCCACCGGGGTTACTGTACTTAAAGGGGAGTTTCGGTCAAAAACGACTTTCCTACCTTTAAAATGTTGATTCAGGAAGCTTCTGGGTTGATCCTGGTTAGTTTTGACCCATAGCAGCATTTTGTTCTATTTTGGATTTTCTCCCCTGCACCCCACGGCTCCAAACGGCACCTCTTGGGTCACTCCATAATCCGGTTATTATTCTCGCTCAAAACTCACTTTTCTCGCTCGGTCTCAGTCCCTGGTAACGTTGTTAGCATATACGAGCTACAACAGCTCCTGGTCGCCGCCATGTTTGTTTACAAGAAGCTCAACTCTGAACTCTCAGCCCTGCAAGAGAAACACTGGGAAATCCCATACCCGTTGGGAAACGCGCGTTCACGAGCTGCTGCTGCTGCTCACAGCTCCACCCCCCTCCCCCCACAGCCTGTTGTGCCTGTTGAGGTAGACAAGAGGCTACACCATACATCACTCTGCAGACTTTGTCGACATAGTTACATCTTTTTTCTTTGGCTAAGAGCATTTTTGTGTTTTATTGTTCGTCGCGCGTCGGGGAGTCACGCGATACAAAACGTGATTTCACAGTGTTCTCTCCTGGGCTGAGAGTTCAGAGTTGAGCTAAAAGTAAACAAACATGGCAGCGACCAGGAGCTGGTGTAGCTTGGATTTGCTAACAACGTTACCAGGGACTGAGACCGAGCGAGAAAAGTGAGTTTTGAGCGAGAATAATAACCGGATTATGGAGTGACCCAAGAGGTGCCGTTTGGAGCCGTGGGGTGCAGGGGAGAAAATCCAAAATGGAACAAAATGCTGCTATGGGTCAAAACTAACCAGGATCAACCCAGAAGCTTCCCGAATCAACATTTTAAAGGTAGGAAAGTCGTTTTTGACCGAAACTCCCCTTTAACACCATTTTTAAAATGCCTCTTTCTCTTTTTTTAAACCAAGAACAAATCATTTCAGTATGAGCACTTTATTGGGAGCTCTCATCCAGAACACCATTAGCCTGGCCACTAACTCATATAAAATGTTGTCATGGTGCCAGATGATTATTTATCCCGGTATGGCACCATTGCAGCTGTCAGAACAGTCTCATGCAGAGTCTGACATGAGCACTAATAATCTAGTACGCCTCCAGATGGTTTGTACGACAATTTACTGCAGCTGCATTGCTACAGTAGGTGCTACTATTCTGTGAAAAAAGTATGTTTATCTGAGAGTGTTTTAATGCGTCCTTTTCTTCCCCGGGTTGTGACAGCCATCATTGTGGAGAACTTCTCTCTGTTCTACTCAACGGAAGAGGATCAGCTGCTGAGCTACAATGACCTGAGACACTTCCAGATCATCTGGAACATGGTCGACGACAAGCGAGAGGTGAGAGCCGAGGGAGAGAGGAGGAGTAACAGGACAAGAACATGAGTGTAATGATTATGAGGGGACTTTGCATGGAGGGAAGGGGGTCTAAAATAAGGGGCTTAGTGTAAAAGGGAAGGATCTCTCTACAGTAGGTCGTTCTTCGGATCGTCGCTTCCAGTCATCCCAGTTTTCCATACATCTGGCCAGCTCATTGGTGCTTTGCGCTCCTGCATCTTTCTTGAGTACATCCACATATGTTAATGTAGGATGTCCTCGTGACCAGTGCCGGTGTGTTGGTTCCCACAGCACCAATTTGCTGGCTGGAAGCTCTTTATGTCTTTGGCAGTGTCCTAGTCTCTAGTCTAATTCTCCTGGTTGCTATTTTCTCGCTCATCCTTGGTATACATACCATCATACAGATTATTGTTGGTAACATGTGCACTCTTGCTGATGTTAAGTACTGCATGCAACATTCTAGTATAACATCCGTCAAGAGACTTCTGCAGGGTTGTTTTTCAGGGTCCAGTATTCACTACCATATAGCATATAGGAGAACAGACTAACGTTGCATAAAAGAAGCGGAGTTTGATTTGTCGGGGGAGGTTGGAGTTCCAGGTACTTGTCCGTGACTTCCTTCACAGCAGTGCATCCTGTTGTTGTCAGAGGTGGATATTCTGATGTTATAGATGATAACCTCAGTTTTCTTGGTATTTAGCCAAAGGCCAACATTGGCACACTCTGACTCCACTCTGTTCAGGAGCTCCGGTGCTTGTTCCACGTGGTCGGAGAGCAGGCTGATGTCGTCCACATAGCCCAGGTCTGGACTACTGTGGGGTGTCGTCTCGACCTTTTGGTGTTAGAGTGAACGATAGAGACAAAAAGGGGTCAAATTAAGAGGTTTAGAGGGAATGAGTTTTAATGGAAGAAAAATGTGAAACTTCCACAGACCCACACTGTCTCTAATTATCTTCAGGATATTGTAGCCGTACAGGCACAGCTCAAAAGATGAGTGGTGGAAGACCCTAATCTCACTCAGAGCCACTTTCATCTGCTGGTTCAATAACATGTTGAATCTCTTCTTGAGTTCCGGCCAAGTCACAGTGACACGGGGCAGCAGAAAGTCAATCATTCTTGCCTGTGAGCCTTTCACGACCTCTCTGGCTCATTTCTTTCAGGGTTTGATCCCCACGTCCAAAGTGAAGTTCCTGCTACGTCTACTCAGAGGTAGGCTAGAGGTGGATCTGGACAAAGACAAGTTGTTGTTCAAACACATGTGCTACGAGATGGAGAGACTACACAATGGAGCGGACGTCACCTTCCACGATGTGCTCAGGTGAGCATTCATCCGGGCGTAGGAAATATACAGGCAAAGACATTTTTATAATTCCATCATCATTCAATGAACGAAATGGCCCCTAGACTTTAGACAGCTACAGACATAGGCGATTCTAGCCTCTCCTAGCAAGGGGTGCAAGACTGCGTTCCTCATGCACGGGCACTTTTCGGATTTTGTACGGTTTGTGCTGTTGTTTTAACAGGTTTCTAAGGTTTCTTTTTTACCTAATTGTAACACAATATAAACTGTGCTTTTCTAGACAGCATGAGCATATATCTATATGATTTATTTACTTATTTTTGCAACAACTTATGTGTAAAATACATTTAAGAGAGAGGGCTTTAGGAGCAGTTTACCACCAAATTCGCCACCAGAGATAAATAACAGACACTTTTTTGCTCTGTGGAAATGTGTTGCTTGTGGTAGTAATGACTTTATGAGGTTGTTCACCCCCCTGGCGGCCAGGGGGTGCAAGTGCACCCATAGGCACCCCTTAAAATCGCCTATGGCTACAGACCAATGTGCATCTGTGTGCACACAAATAATCGTGACATGTGCCAAGAAAGCCAGTACCAACAAATCAACCAAAAGCAGCTGTTTATCATCAGCATCCTAACAATCAGCAGAAAGTGACATTCCAGTATCCTACAGTATACTGAAAAGTAACAATTTTGGACATAATAGGTTTTCTGCCTGACAGTGAGGATATGCATCAACTATACAAAATGAAAGGTGCTTGTGTGTGCTTGTGTTGCTGTGCGCTGCGGCAGTATGCTGTCCTACCGCTCTGTGGACATCAGGAAGTCTCTCCAGCTGGAGGAGCTGCTGGCCAGGGAGCAGCTGGAGTACACCATAGAAGAAGAGGTGGCCAAACAGACCATCCGCATGTGGCTCAAGAAGTGTCTCAAACGCATCCGCGCTGTAAGCCACGCACAAACACCCACCCACATGTTCAACCTGCACATATCTATTTATATTATAAACACACAAACACCCACCCGCATGTTCAACCTGCACATATCTATTTATATTATACACACACAAACA
This sequence comes from Nannobrachium achirus, assembly GCF_963921795.1. NCBI lineage: Eukaryota > Metazoa > Chordata > Actinopteri > Myctophiformes > Myctophidae > Nannobrachium > Nannobrachium achirus. Next base: position 7,494,635 of record NC_137829.1, read on the forward strand.
CCCACCCACATGTACCACCTGCACATATCTATTTATATAATACACACACAAACACCCACCCACATGTTCAACCTGCACATATCTATTTATATTATACACACACAAACACCCACCCACATGTTCAACCTGCACATATCTATTTATATTATAAACACACAAACACCCACCCACATGTACCACCTGCACATATCTATTTATATTATACACACACGAACACCCACCCACATGTACAACCTGCACATATCTATTTATATTATACACACAAACATGGGGTTCCCACGGTCATGAAATTACTGGAAATATTTTGAAATTAGAAAAATATTTTTCCAGTACTGGAAAAGTTTTGGAATTGATCAAGGGTCCTGGAAGGTCCTGGAAAAAATAGCTATGCATTGTCTTTGGTTATTGATTTTGTTAATACCTCTGAAATGACAAATTAAACATTGGCCAAATTGTCAAATATTAAAGGCAGAAATTGTGAAAATAGCAGATCTACATGCTCACAACTGTGAGCATGTAGATCGGCTATTTTCACAATAGAACCGTGTTATACAAAATTCCTCTACTCTTAGTGCTCGTCAGGGTGGGGGGTCCCCAGTTCAAATATGAATATTTCGTGGGTCACGGCCTGAGGTTGAGAACCACTGGCATACTCTACCTGTCTTTGGGCATTGCGCATAGGAGTAAGCGACTTGTTATTGAGCTGAATTATTGTTAGTACTGGAAATCGCGTTAAATATTCTGGAAAAGTTTTGGAAATTAATTGGTAAAAATGTGTGGGAACCCTGCAAACACCCACCCACATGTACCACCTGCACATATCTATTTATATTATACACACACAAACACCCACCCACATGTACAACCTGCACATATCTATTTATATTATACACACACAAACACCCACCCACATGTACAACCTGCACATATCTCGTCATGACACATGCACGCAGGGGTGTCACAAGGGGGAAAAAGTGGGACTGAGTTACTAGGGCCCAAGGTGGAGGGGCCTTAATTATTTAGCAATTAAAAAATAGCAGATATACAAGCTCACAGCGCAGCACAGAGTGCCGTGCTGCGAGCTTGTAGATTTGCTATTTTTCAATAGTTAAAGCACAACATGTGAATGAATCCTTGTACCCAGGGCCCAGAATTTGGTGCAACAGCCCTGGATGCACGTGTCGTGTATACTCACACGCCACACACAGTCTACAAACGCATTCCTGGAAACACAAATGTATATGAATTACGGTTTGCGTGTAAAGATAATAATATATTGACTCTGCGGTCTGCACATTACATATTAAATTGTTATTGATCATGCTCAAAGCGTCTAAATAATGATTCTCAAAGAATACTGTACACCTCCTACACTTTCTCTCAAACTTCAATTTGTTAAACGTCTCCTGTGTGTAAAGCCTCACACTCGAACGAGGAAAGTGCCTGGGGGTGCAAGATGCTTCATGAAGATACACAAGCATATTCATGAATACACAGGCCTCAAAGGCTGGAGGATTTTATGCCAAACACTCAAGGTTGGTTCCAACCAAAAGACAAAAAAATATCTTCAAATATCTTTCTAGTCGCTTGAATCGTTCCACGCTTCGTTGGTGGGGGGAAGCGAACATCGCCTCAGTTGGTATTTTCCAGCTGGTGATGGAACTCTTTGTCCGTGCCACTCAATGCAGCGCCAAGTTTTATTTTTGCATTGACTTTATATGCAATCGCACAGCTCGAACTAATCGTTTATCTTTCGGTCGGTCTACGCCTTCACACCCCCACCGCGTGGCTCTGCGTGCACTTGCAGAAACAGCAGCAGCCGTGCAGCATCATCGAAGGCCTGAAGAAGAGCCAGCAGCAGGAGCTCAGCCGCCTCCTCAACCCCCCCAGCATAGAGACCACCGTGCCCAGCGAAGACCACAACACTAACAACCAGGAAAACCCATCTCAGCCGGAGGTAAAGGCTCCATGCTGCCAAGCACACACACACACACACACACACACACACACACACACACACACACACACACACACACACACACACACACACACACACAGGGGCATCACAGGGGGGGGGAGTGGGACTGAGTTACTAGGGCCCAAGGTGGAGGGGCCTTAATTATTTAGCTATTGAAAAATAGCAGATATACAAGTTCACAGCGCGGCAGCACTGAGTGCCGCGCTGCGAGCTTGATATCTGCTATTTTTGAAAAGCCGTGAAAATGTGTGCAACTCTTTGAATATATGTATTTTTTTTTATTTTTTTAAGATTTGTTTTTGGGCTTTTTATGCCTTATTGACAGGACAGTAGACTGACAGGAAATGGGGAGAGAGATGGGGAATGACATGCGGCAAAGGTCGTCCGGATCGGGAATCGAACCGGCGACGCCAGCAGGCATCATAGCCTATATGTGGTATGCGCCTTGACCACCAGGCCAGCGGGCGCCCCAGAATATATGTATTTTTTTAAGCGAACGTTTGTAACTCAAATTTTGCTTCTGGGGGGTCCCTGGAACGAAATATTTTGAGATGGGGGTCCGTGGCCAAATACATAACATTTTGGGGGTCCTTCACGTGAAAAGGTTTGAGCACCACTGACATAGAAACATAGGTTTTTTGAAAAACCTTAGAAGGATTTGAAACATTCAAAGACAAATGTTCACGATTTTTCAAAAATAGCAGATCTACAAGCTTGCAGCGTGGCACCGAGTGCCGCGCTGTGAGCTTGTATATCTGCTATTTTATAATAGTTGAAGCACAAAATATGAGTGAATCTTTGTACCCAGGGCCCAGAATTTGGTGCGACACCCCTGTGCGCGCACACACACACACACACACACACACACACACACACACACACGCACACGCACACGCACGCACACACGCGCACACACACACACACAGTCAGTAGACAGTCACAGCTTGATCTACAGCAGGCGTGTGATATCGCCGCTGTCGGGTGGAAACCTGTCCAAAACTGTTACTTTTCAGAAAATGGGGAAAAAAGAACCATGTGTTCCAATGGATCCAGTGTAGTTATTATCTAGTCACAAAGCTCTTGTTAATACTTTTCATTGGTTCAATATTTAAAAAATAGCTAAAAATACCTGATCTACTAGCTCACAGCACGTCTTGTCGTGAGCTTTTAGATCAGTTTCTGGCTACTTTAGAGTGATACTGTAGTTAGTATGACCAATTAGGGCATTCATTTACAGAAAAATAACATGATAAGTTGAAATTAGGGGTGGGACAATAAGCGATATTATCGTTTATCATGCCAGTGCCACGATTGTGGAGATTTTATTTATTGTGATATTGTCCTCCGTCATGCACTGGGATCAATTCACCTTTTATTTGCTGAACTGCATATTTGTTACCATTTAAAGTAAACCCTCTATTGGTAAAACGGACTTGATACCGTCTTTTTTTTTCACTCCCTACCAAATCTCTTTGCCAAGAAATAGCCGATCTACAAGCTCACAGCGTGTCGCAACGCAACGCGTTGTAGATCTGCAATTTTTTTGTCAAATGTTCTGCCCCAGGATAATTGATGTTGGGGATTTGTGATTATCGCGATAATATCGTAAATCGCGATTTCTTTGGTCAAAATAATTTTGATATGACATTTTCATATCGTCCCATCCCCAGTTGAAATATGGACATGTGAGGCTTCTGCCTGACAGCAAAGCTATAAGCTGCAGGTTAGGCCTAGAATTATTGAATGCTTTAACTATTGAAAAATAGCAGATATACAAGCTCACAGCGCGGCACTGCGAGCTTGTAGATCTGCTATTTTTGATAAAGTTGTGAAAATGTGTGCAAATCTTTGAATAATTTTCAAAGCGAACATTTGTAACTCAAATTTTGCTTCTGGGGGGGGGGGGGGGGGGGGGGGCGGTCCCTGGAACTAGATTAAATGGGGGTCGGGGGCCAAATACATATCCTTTTGGGGGTCCTTCACATGAAAAGGTTTGAGAACCACTGACATAGTTGTCTCTCAAGAACAGACTAACTGAGCTCCAGTTAAGTGATAAGGACCTTTTCTTTGACGATGGCTGGCCAGATTGCTCACATAGAAACATAGGTTTTTTTCAAAAAAACCTTAGGAGGATTCAAAAGACACTTATAGACACTTATAGAATTTTCACAATTTTTCAAAAATAGCAGATCTGCAAGCTCGCAGCGCGGCACTCGGTGCCGCGCTGTGAGCTTGTATATCTGCTATTTTTCAATAGTTAAAGCGTAAAATAATGATACACACCCGTTCTAAATGGGTTAAGTGACACCCCCTGTCGTTGTGTTTAGCTGAGTGGCCTCCAGCAGCTGCTGAGCCCTACGCTGTCAGACAGAGGAGGCTACCGGCAGGACTCCTCAGAACGACCACAGAGGAAGCTGGGGCAGTGGCGGCTGCCAGCAGGTTGGTACAGCAGTGATGGGAACCACCCTTCATTTCAGTGACTCCAGTCATTCGTTCAGCAAGGACGTGCAGAGCATGTTGGGTTGAAATTTTGCTGAAATTTCTAAAAGGGCCTTTTGGTGAAAATATCAAAAATAGCCACGACCTCCAAGCTCACAACGGGTCGCAAGCGTGACGCGGTGTGAGCTTGGAGGTCGGCTATTTTCGATGCTTGGTTTCTACACAGAGAGGGCAATTCTTTCAACATGAGATGCCGCATTCAAGTCCAGGAGAGTTTGGACGAGGCAATTCTCTTGAATGCTGCCTTCAGGTTTGGCATGGAAAGAGAGCATTTGCATTTCTTTCACCCATGGTTAAAAACTGCATTCATGGTCTGGAGAGGGCACTTCTTTACAGATGGATAAAAGGGCAGGGGCTCGACTCCCCTTTGATGTCTATGTGTGCATGTGACTGTTGTTCAGTTCACTAAAAAAGATAGTGTCAATTAATTTCGCTGACCAAAATTACGACGAAATATTTCTAACAAGCTTTTTTCAGCTATGATGGCTCAACAATTGACGAAAATGTTAGGGAGGGACTAGTGGAGATCCAGTAGAACTAATGCTGCATTCACACTGAGAGAAGCCAAGCTAATGGTTGGCTTGGTAATTCAATGTAATCTCTATGCAAACCAGCTTTCAAAATTCCCAAGCTTTTTTTCCAGCTTGGACATTTTAAAAGCTGGTTTGCATAGAGATTACATTGAATTACAAAGTCAACCATTAGCTTGGGTTTTCTGTATTTGAATGAGGCATAAGACAAGTTATTTTATGCTTGGTTTGCGCATGGTTGTCGCACTCTGAAAATAAGATAAGATGAGATGTTTATTTGTCACTGTATGAGACATACAACGAAATGTTGTTTAGTGCATCCACATAACAAACAACAGCATCAACAAAGAAAGATAAATGCACTGATAGAGCAACATAGTGCCATAGTGTAAATCGTTAGTCCGTTCATAGTTCATACGTGTGTGTGCGTGCATGTTTGTGTGTCTGTGTCTGTGCGTGTTCGGTGCAGGCCGTGCCAGTGTCAAATCGATTGTGTGTAAGATGAACCCGGCCAACGATGAGGCGTCTTCGGGGTCGGAGGTGAAGAAGTGGTGGACGCGTCAGCTGACCGTGGAGAGCGACGAAAGCGGCGAGGACGTCATCGACAATTAAGAGACTGTGAGGCGTGTTACACCTTACAGGGGTTGATATTTGTATCTGGGTTTTGCAACTGTTGGGGATAATACTTTAAGGCTGTGTCCGAAATCATACTCATTCACAGTTTAAGCAGAATAACAAATGTACAAATGTGTTTACAATGTGACCAAATGGATCATTTCTTTTTTTTTCTTTTTGGGCTTTTTATGCCTTTATTGGATAGGACAGTAGACTGACAGGAAATGGGGGGAGAGATGGGGAGTGACATGCGGATGATGCGGCATAGGCATCCATGCCTATGTAGCAATGCCTAAGTGCCAGGCGCCCCTAAGGTTCAGTTTTTGACAGAGCGGCTCTATCCCACATGCAGCTGGACAAGTCGTGGGTTAGATTCCTGAGCCTGACGACCTTTGCTGCGTGTGACTCCCCATCTCTCCCTGTTTCCTGTCACTCGTATGCACTGTACTAGCCCCAAAAAGATATTACAAAAATAAAGAAGATTTCCTGCAATGGTCCCCTGCCATGAATACAAAGTGTCCCTAATCCCTCTATAGTGCACTATTGTATATAGTGAGAAGGGAGTGATTTCAGACACAGCCTAGGACTTTTTTTTTTAAGTTTGTTTTTGCATACAGAACCCATTTACTGCAGTGGGAAGACTTTTCTATGCAGGCACTTTTGGGGTTCATGGAGCTGATTAATCTTTGTGATTTTATGGCCATGAGAGGGAGGGATGCTTTTATTCGTTGCAGGGGAGGAATGAACTAGCATTTGCATTTCTTTCACCCATGGTTAAAAACTGCATTCATGGTCTGGAGAGGGCACTTCTTTACAGATGGATAAAAGGGCAGGGGCTCGACTCCCCTTTGATGTCTATGTGTGCATGTGACTGTTGTTCAGTTCACTAAAAAAGATAGTGTCAATTAATTTCGCTGACCAAAATTACGACGAAATATTTCTAACAAGCTTTTTTCAGCTATGATGGCTCAACAATTGACGAAAATGTTAGGGAGGGACTAGTGGAGATCCAGTAGAACTAATGCTGCATTCACACTGAGAGAAGCCAAGCTAATGGTTGGCTTGGTAATTCAATGTAATCTCTATGCAAACCAGCTTTCAAAATTCCCAAGCTTTTTTTCCAGCTTGGACATTTTAAAAGCTGGTTTGCATAGAGATTACATTGAATTACAAAGTCAACCATTAGCTTGGGTTTTCTGTATTTGAATGAGGCATAAGACAAGTTATTTTATGCTTGGTTTGCGCATGGTTGTCGCACTCTGAAAATAAGATAAGATGAGATGTTTATTTGTCACTGTATGAGACATACAACGAAATGTTGTTTAGTGCATCCACATAACAAACAACAGCATCAACAAAGAAAGATAAATGCACTGATAGAGCAACATAGTGCCATAGTGTAAATCGTTAGTCCGTTCATAGTTCATACGTGTGTGTGCGTGCATGTTTGTGTGTCTGTGTCTGTGCGTGTTCGGTGCAGGCCGTGCCAGTGTCAAATCGATTGTGTGTAAGATGAACCCGGCCAACGATGAGGCGTCTTCGGGGTCGGAGGTGAAGAAGTGGTGGACGCGTCAGCTGACCGTGGAGAGCGACGAAAGCGGCGAGGACGTCATCGACAATTAAGAGACTGTGAGGCGTGTTACACCTTACAGGGGTTGATATTTGTATCTGGGTTTTGCAACTGTTGGGGATAATACTTTAAGGCTGTGTCCGAAATCATACTCATTCACAGTTTAAGCAGAATAACAAATGTACAAATGTGTTTACAATGTGACCAAATGGATCATTTCTTTTTTTTTCTTTTTGGGCTTTTTATGCCTTTATTGGATAGGACAGTAGACTGACAGGAAATGGGGGGAGAGATGGGGAGTGACATGCGGATGATGCGGCATAGGCATCCATGCCTATGTAGCAATGCCTAAGTGCCAGGCGCCCCTAAGGTTCAGTTTTTGACAGAGCGGCTCTATCCCACATGCAGCTGGACAAGTCGTGGGTTCGATTCCTGAGCCTGACGACCTTTGCTGCGTGTGACTCCCCATCTCTCCCTGTTTCCTGTCACTCGTATGCACTGTACTAGCCCCAAAAATATATTACAAAAATAAAGAAGATTTCCTGCAATGGTCCCCTGCCATGAATACAAAGTGTCCCTAATCCCTCTATAGTGCACTATTGTATATAGTGAGAAGGGAGTGATTTCAGACACAGCCTAGGACTTTTTTTTTTAAGTTTGTTTTTGCATACAGAACCCATTTACTGCAGTGGGAAGACTTTTCTATGCAGGCACTTTTGGGGTTCATGGAGCTGATTAATCTTTGTGATTTTATGGCCATGAGAGGGAGGGATGCTTTTATTCGTTGCAGGGGAGGAATGAACTAAGAAGCTGCTACCAATACACGTTTTATACAGATTTACATCACGTTTGGAGCGGATTCAACGAAGGACTATAAACCATGAAAAACAGATGGAGCTCACATATAGTTCCAATATACTGAGCAGAAGCTATTTTAACAGTTTCTACAGCTGCTTTCGGATATCAAAACGTTGTCTTTGTCCTCGTATTCTCCTTGTTTATTGTGCCAATAATGTCTGTCTGTTAAGTGTTTATTATATATATATGTATATTCATATACACATATTCATATGGTCACTTTATACTTTAAAATCCAGGTGTCAAGCAAATGAAAGCAAGAAATAGATTCATGACAGTGAATGTAATTAAAGGTTATATGTTACACCTATCTTATGTTATTGTGGAAAAAACCCATACATGATATATTTTGTAAAATATACATAAAGTATTTCCTTTATATAAAAGTATTGACTTATTCTAATAAAGGCCTACAGTGTCTAGGCATCTAAAAGCAACATGTTTGTGTATATTTGTCAGATTGAACATACTGGCAGTGGCAATTGTAGAAATGTACATTCAATATTTGTCTTTAAAACGTAGTGGAATTAAAGCACAAGTATCCAAAAATACCAAATTGAAGTACAGGTACAAACATTGTTGTTAAGTACTGTATATTAGCAGTGGTTCCCAAACTTTTCAGGTCGAGACCTGAAAGAGAGATTGATCAATGGGACCCAAACTAGTGAAAATAGCCGATCTACTTCGCGCCGCGTTGTACACTTGTAGATCAGCTATTTTTCACTACTTCTCTCTGCTTACTATTTCTTAAATATCATTTTTTATATTTATGGAATTTCTTAGATTTGTTTGTTTTTTGTTTTTAAATGTATACAATTATATATATGAAAAGATCTTCTGAAATGTATATATTTTTTTAAATGTAGGAAAAGAAAATGGGATTTTTACCTGTGACCCACAAATGGGTCCCCACTTTGGATTCTGTATAGTACTCAAGTAAATGTACGTTGTAGCCTGTCCTACCTGACAAACACTTTGTCCCTTAGGGACAGGGTGCACCTCTAGGTGTAGTAGGTGTCCCCATCCATCAGGATGTGTCCTTCATCACCACCACCTCAATCTCCCTGCACGTCCCCCGTTCCCAGCATGCCTCTGTCACTGATGTAGGGTGAACTTGGGATCAACCTCTCCATAGTTTCAAGTTTAATCTACACACACACACACACACACACACACACACACACACACACACACACACACACACACACACACACACTACCTTTGTTTCTGATTGTTCCCCTGCATTTTAAATCTGTCACTTAACCACTTTCAACCTGGCGTCCAGAAAGAGATTTGGGTATTTTTTGGGGCCATGTCATTTGTAAACATTTTGAATGGTTTTCAGAATGTTTTATTTAATTTTTCTTTGTTTTTGTAATTGAGCTATTTTCGGCTGACACGGCTGAAAGCATAAATGATCATTCTCATTAATTATCATTATCATCATCATTTACAATGCATATACAGTGTGTTGCCTAGTCATCCTTGCCTTGACACCCTTATCCATCATCTGAAAGCTTGACTTTTGATCAAACTAGGTTTCATTTAATCACCACAACAAACAAATAAGACTGGATTTGACCAACAAAGGAGGTAATTGGATGGGCAGGTGTTATAATCTTTCATGTAGCACACATTTGCAGGAATTCTGTAACCAGCCTCATCATTGAGCCAATGTCCTACTACTACCCTGGATGATACTGCCATCTCCTGGACACGTGCTAAATGTTCCTAAAAGCCAGGTATCAACATTTATCTTTTGACTAGCTACAGTGGTCAAACTTCTGCAACAATATTTAAGCGTAAAACATCAATATCCAGTTTGCCTTGATATATTGTAGTAGGTTATCCTGATGCTTCCTTATTCACAATTTAATGTACCTCCATATTGGTGCATGTCTTTATATTGAAATCAGATTTCTGAATATTCAAAGCAGTGAAGAGATAGGGAGAAGATGATTTGAGTGTTTTTTTTTGTTTTTTTTTTACTCAATAGTTACCTTTACACAGATATCTGAAAACAGCAATTATTTTAGTTTGTCATTATAGCTTAGTAGTATTTTGCCCTTTCTTTACGTTTCTTGTTCACTAATAATATTTGTTTTAACAGTCTCTCCTACAGAACTATTACCTGTCCTGGTGTGCGTTGACTCAGAGCCTTGTATAGAGAGTTCTCCAATGCCGGGTCAGAAATGGCGCCGGTCACGTGGTTCATGTAACGCGAAATGTCACTTTTCCTTCATAGACTCCAATGCATGCTGTAAACTTCCAGTTCACGCTTTGTCACTATGCACCAATAGATGTGTATGTAGAAGACCTGGCCCCATGAAGTGAACGGGAGTTGCGTGACTCTCTCTGTATACAAGGCTCTGCATGCCCTGACTGACGTTGAGGCGCTAGCTGTGGACAGCCATGAGGTCAGTGTGAGTCCACAGCCCATAGAACACACATTATACTAGATAAACATTCCACACAGAAAATTAAGATTTTCCTCAACTCCTCTAATCCCTTGTGTTCTTCAATGTTGCACATCTTTGTTAGACAGTGTCGTTTGTTTTATATTTTAATTTACTAATGGACTTCAATTAATGCCACTGGCTGCGGTTTTGGTCACCCTTAACGAGGGTCCTTGTTAGTCACTGAATTAGCCCATTAAAAGAAATGCGGCCGCTACATTTGCCCGCTCAAAAGCCCAGTAAGTTTCACAGTTGACACTCACAGTGTGTGTGGGGAGGGCATGCCAGATAATGAATGTAGAGAGGGCTGTGTGTGTCTGTGTGTGTGTGCGTGCGTGTGTGTGTGTGTGCGTGCATGCACGCACGCATGTGTGTGTGTGTGTGTGTGCGTGCGCGCACACACAGAGAATTGGCTGCCTGTAGGACATCTACTTACTCACACATTTCGGTCTCTTGACAATAGTGTCCAAGCGCCCCCCACCCGACACACAGTCCTGTAGGGAAACAGTGTGACATCAGTCCTCTTGTCTTGCACTCTTGCCAATCAACTGCCTTTAATTCCCCTTTTCTCCTTGGTCCTTCCCCTGGACTGTCCCCTCTTCAGCTCCACTTAGCTCGGAACTGGCTCATCAAAGGGCTTTTTCTGTCCTTTCTCATTTTCGCCCTGCATGGCGGAGGACTTTTTTGTCTTTTAATTGCCTCAGCATCGCGTGGCTCTCGCAGGGGCCTGTTGTTTTTACCCTCGCCATTGTAATTTGCCCATCTCTCACTTGCGTGCGTGTCCACTGCTTATTTAGGGCCTAATTGAGGCACTTTGGTAATTAGGGAAGAAGTGTTTGAGAGCAGAGGGAGAGCATGAGAGTGGGGTGCGAGCGGACATTACCTGTAATTAAAGTACATGATGGGTTTTTATGGCTTGGCCACCCTCCTGATGAGATGACGCCTCCGAACACTAGCAACGGAGACACTGAAATGCCTTTTCACCAACAGCAAAAGCAAGCCACAAACACACACACACGCGCGCACGCACACGCACGCACGCACGCGTGCACACACACACTCACACACACACACTCACACACACTTTTTCTCCAACAACAAAATAATCATAGAAACATACAGACAAAATAAACACGCATACCGTACATAGATACATGTGCAGACGCACGCACGCGCGAGCGCGCGCGCGCACACACACACACACACACACATACACACACACACACACACACACACACACACACACACACACACACACACTCACACTTACACACACAAAAGAATGAATGGTGAGTCAAGCAGACAAATATACCCTACAAAAGAGTGCTGAATGAAGGGAACACTGCAAGAGGACCATTAATTACAGAGGAGAACATTCGGCCCCTTGACACTGGCCCTGACTGCTCAGATGGGGCAAGAACAGAGTAGAAGTCTTCAGCCTCTAATGTGAGTCCTAACAGTATAGGACTGATTAGACTGAATGTGGGGTTGAAGGGAGGCAACTCTCACACTAAAGATCCTCATCTCTTCTGCCTCTAAAAAGACATCATTTAGAGAGAGAGTCTGTCTGCAGCCTTGAGGCAATTGAATGCACACGGTCTGAGGTTAGAGACGGGTCGACTCTACCTCATAAGGGGGTCATTGTTCCTTGAGGCCAATCAACTCAAAGATTCTTCCATTCTTTATCAAAATAAATGGGGTTGGGGGAGGTTGACAAGGTTTGTACAATTGCAGATTCTATATGTGGATCCAATAACGTTTTTGTTTTTAATTAAGGCAACTCATTTTAGTCCTTGTATCTAAGTGTATTCTGTTTTATATTATTCAATGTTAATAAGAATCTACACATATTCAACCCTTATAACATCGTTCCCACACATTGTTGGCCTCATAAATAAGGTGGCGTCGGTGCAAATTAGCCGCCTGTATCTCATGTCAACATCCGCCCCAGGACCGGGCCTAATCTTGTCCCCATGTTTTGAAACAGATGGCTACTACTACAGTAAAAAAAATAGCAAATTATTTTAGCAGCAGGCAGCTAAAGCAATTAACAACTGGCATTATGTGTTGATTAAAATCCATTTGGTCTCAACGAAGAGAGAAAAAGTCTCATTTTCCACTCAGTCTCTTGGCTTGAGTGCAGTGACCTTGGCCTGAGCACAGCTGTCACTCAACAAAGGAAACAAAAATAAAACTCTTCTAATTGGCCAGCACAAGTCACATACTGTACGTCTATGTTTATTTAAAATGCTTTGGGATCTAATAAACTATTTACCCGTATTTTCCGGACTATAAGGCGCACTTAAAAACCTTTAATTTTCTCAAAAAACTACAGTGCGCCTTATAGTCCAGTGCGCCTTATATATGGATCATTCATTGACATTGACATTCCCTTTAGCACAGCTCCATCTGTTGGATGCATAACTCAACAGTATCGTCTATTATGTGCGCCTTATAGTCCAGTGCGCCTTATATATGAAAACAGTTAGAAAATAGACCATTCATTGATGGTGCGCCTTATAGTCCGGTGCGCCTTATAGTCTGGAAAATACTGTACTACTATTTACTACTACTAAAATAAAGAAGTGTCCAATATATTAACCACATGAACCCTAGCATCCGTATTCTGGGTATGTTATAATACAGTAGGTGAATATTCTGTGAAAATAGCTGAAGCTCACGATGCGTTGCAAAGTGTTGCATTGCGATTGATCAATTACTTCCCAATGGTTTAAAACTATACTGCCTGTTTTGTGGTTGAGATATTTCTCAAATCGCTTTCTATTCAAGCTCCATTTTCTTTTTGCCACTTGACTTTGAGGACTGGGCTTTGTTTGTGAAAGAAAAGAATGCGGAAAATGATTCTCGGGCTTTGTTACCAATGAGATTGCACTTTGTCTCTGAGCCAGAAATTCTCATTTTCACTAAACACCTAATCAGTTCCATTCATCTGGCTATGGTTGCCTAGCTGTCCCCTGCTCTACACCTGGCCTTGCCTTCTTTAATTACTTGGAGACGCCGGGCTCTCTCTGATCTGGAGCCAAGCATGGAATATGAGTGGCATATTCGAAAGGAAATCATACAAGCTCAAACCAATTCAATTACCCAACAATCAAAGTAGAAAGGCCTCTAATTGCAGCAAAAAGGGGTTTCGAGTGAGAGGCTTTTTATGTGAGAGGGGCAAGGACATTATAAGCAGGGCGCAAAGGCCGCCTGCAGGGGGTGCTAAACTCAAACTAATAAACAATACTGTGTACGGAATGACTAATAAGAGGAAGGAAAGACAAACTGTAATCGCATAGGTCACACAGTGAGAAAATGCTTGTTCTGCCCTATATGTGACTATAGCACTCAGGGAGACATTTAGGTTATAATTTCATGTTTCTCAAGTCTGTCATTACCTGTATGTCAAATTGTACAGAAAAAATATGGTTGTGAGTGAGAGAGAAGGGAGAAGTGTAAATGGCTGTGACATTATGAGTAGGCAGTGTAGTCAGAGCTGTGACAAGAAATAAAAATATACAAATTTGGAAAAGAAATGAATGAGGGAGAAATATTAAAACTATACTTTAAATACCGTTGGTATGAAAGGGGTGCAGCCTGGCCATGCATGCAACAACACCCTCATATCATGCCAAGGCATTCTGGGAGTTTGTACCTGTCAATAAAATCTTCAAAAAACACAAACACCAACAAATAGGAAGGGGGGGGACAAACACAACATCACACACTACAAAAGGTCAATCTCAAGTTTGAGTAGTCTCCTTCCTGGACCCCCTCATTGTGTGCTGGGACATTGTGAATGCACACAAAAGAACAACCGCCCCACGCACACCACCGCCACCACCCTCCTCCCCAACTCAATGAGCATCCAAACATGGCCCCTCATCCTATTGGGGAGATCAAAGATTGCCTTTAATCTCAGTCATTCCCTGCCTGCTCGTGTTTCCCTCCCCTGCCTCTGGAAATGGCGGAAGATTTTAATGTATGTATCTGTCATCGCCCCCCCCTCTTCCCGCTGTGTCCTACCTAGTTATTACAGTGGGAGCCCCAGACCCAAAGCCATATAAAAGCCCTGGATTGGGGGATGGAGATGCAGGGATGGAGACAGTAACCCCCACCGACTGCAGAGTGGGATAACTTGTTACAACTACGCTACAAACTGACAACTTACAGTTTGTTGAGTTTCTGCCCCCCTTACACATTGCAGGGTGTTGGCGTTAATTAAATTAAAAGAGAACGCTGTTGTCACAGTCTCAGTGCGTTGAAACATTGCCTTCCGCAGCTCTGTAGTCACTCACACTCAATTTCACATTCCAAATGTTCGTACATCATTTACACCTGTGTATGGTTGTCCTGAAAGGGAAGATACCAAACCCATCAGGTTGGAAATGTATATGGTAAAAGATGATCAGAATAACTTTGTAATGATTTGCAGTGACCTTTCCCTCTAAGGGGGACATATTCACACACCCCTCGATGTACTGTAGGTGTAGGGGTAAAGCATTCAGCCCTCTACCATTCTCCACATGCACTTGCCCACTTGTGGAGAATGTGGTGAAGGATGATTCGTCTGAGCATATCACGTTTTTCAACATCTCTGCACACCAGCTTATTACATACTACTATATACAGTAGATTCAACCCATCCAGGTTGAAGATTGATTTGGCATTTCAAAAGCAGAGATTGGATGAGCTACCTGTGTGATGACATGAGATCATCAGGCTTTGTAATGAGGGGTTTACCCTTCTAGATAGCTTAATATCGGAGGGGTGGCAGAGGCTCAGGGGTAGAGTGGCCGGTAGTCGGTAGAGCGTCCGGATGGGAACAAGCAAGGTTCTCAATTCGATCCCGGGCTCCCCCAGAATTGCTCCCGATGTGCAGGTTGGTGCCTTGCATGGTTTCCTCCGCCATCGGTGTATGAATGTGTGTGTATGGGTGAATGTGATGCGAAATCTATGTAAATCGCTCTGGATAAAAGGCACCATTTACCATTTAATATCCCTCTTCATATACAGTGGTTGATCATGTCCTGCATTGATATTTTGAATCACCCGAGCCCGAGGTCAAGCAGACAAACATGTACAGGAAAGGTATAGTCAGTGTTGTTATTTGTCACTTCTGTCTAACATTAGAAATTGCAGTATGGGGCGCCCGGTGGCCTACTGGTCTAAGCGCATACCATATAGGCATTGATGCCTGGCGGGGTTGCCGGTTCGATTCCCGATTCGGATGACCTTTGCTGCATGTCTCTCCCCATCTCTCTCCCTGTTTCCTGTCAGTCTACTGTACTATCCAATAAAAGCCCAAAAACAAATCTTAAAAGAAAAAAGAAATTGCAGTATTACAAAAGGACTAATTATAGGCCTATTTTACATTTTTTACAGTTTCGAGTTTGTACATTATTACATCAATTCTTGTTGTTCTTGTCATAATTGTAATTAAATTATAATAATGGTCTGCACTTCTTTGTGGTGTTTGGCACTGTTTATTTGCACTCAGTATGCAGTGAAATGTGGTATCTGCATTTAGTCCATCTACCGTAGTTTTATTTAGTCCAAGTATCAGGGGTAGTGGGTACTACGGGGCAGCGCCTCTTGGAGCAGTTAGAGGTTAAGATTAGTTGCTCAGGGACACCTCGGAGTGAATCTTCTGTTTCCCGCCCATTTTCATGCTTCTTCTAGGACGGTGGTTTTCAACCTCTTTCATATCAGGGTCCATTATTTATTCGGCATTTGAGCCACAGACCACCATTTGATGAGATTCAACCTCTCAGACCCAAAACGCAAAACATTTTTTATCGTTGGATAGGATTTTGTCCACAATTCCATGCTGTATAGATGTGGTGCCTTAGGACTGAACAGTTCAATAAAAATAAAACATTCTACATTCTCTTCTTAAGGCAGGTGTTTAACAATAATTTAACTCTTGAGAGTGCAAAATGAAACCAAATAGACCCGTATGGTTTCATTTTACACTCTCAAGAATTAAAGATATATAAGCGTCCATTTGGTTCTTCTTCTTTCGTGTATCATCATCCTTGATGATTGGTTGACAACATTGTATTTCACAAGATTTCTTGTTACCAACTCTCCATCATTTAGCTGGGGACCACCTGACCCTCTCAAGGACCACTGGTAGTCCCCAGAGCCCTGGTTGAGAACCACTGTTCTAGAAGGTGAGTTTATCCTATATTCAAATTGTCTTTAGGGAGGGCCAGTGGGTGGGCGAACCACGTTGTCACGCTCATGTCACCATGACTCAGCCATAACCATACAAGGAGTTCCCAATGCGGCTATACCCAAATATGTCTAACCTCAATGTGTCGTCATGGCATCAGGCACAAAAAAATCAGTCGGCTCCATATATGGGCACAAAAGGGGGCATGCCTTGCCCATATATGGGCATATACTGATGACATCAGGGATCTCTATATACAGGCATAAAAGGGACAAGGACTGACCGATTTAAATATCTCCATATATGGGATTGGGAATATCGGGATCGGCAGTGCAACGTAGGTGTTCGGGCCGGCCCGTACCTCTACTAACAGCAAAATGGCAAACCAAATTAGTTACAGGTTTATACTGCTTGTCAGACTTGTTGTGCCCGTCTGCTCGAAGTGTATATTGTGTGGTTTGTTGTCAGACTTGGTGTTCATTTGAGATTTATGTTGAAACACCATGACATGACATGTGATGTCATGTCAAGATTTCTTGTTACTTAGTTGAGTTCATTTGTGTGGTCATGTTGTATGCAGTTGCCATAAAAAGCATATTCCTTGGACAGTCGTTTGCATGGCTTGTTCTTATATAAGCAATGTTTGGCCATTACAATACTATATAAACAAAAATGGTTGCCAATATTTATTGTTTTTGACCCTGTTTGCTCTCTGCTTGTGTGACGCCACGATGACGGCTATAGGGAGGATAGCTGAGCGGCAAGTTGCCGCCTATCCTCATCCTGTGTGAATGGCTCGGGCAGGAGCTCCTCCCAACACGCCTCACGCCATTGCTGGCTCAACAGCCAGTTATTTGGTTGTTTATTACAACAGAACAGTAGCCCCGTTTACATGCACGCATCTAATCGTATTAAAAACAAGATTTTAGATAAACCCGATCTAATTCTGCATGTATACACCTAAATAAACCCGATCAAAACCAACACGATTTAAATTCTGATCGGATGCAGAGGGGTGGTCTAGACTTTTTTACGACCCGATCAAAAGGAA
This sequence comes from Nannobrachium achirus, assembly GCF_963921795.1. Classification (NCBI taxonomy): domain Eukaryota; kingdom Metazoa; phylum Chordata; class Actinopteri; order Myctophiformes; family Myctophidae; genus Nannobrachium; species Nannobrachium achirus. The sequence goes on from NC_137829.1 coordinate 7,512,373, forward strand.
AATCCTTCCATGTATACACCTAACCCGATTAGAATGTGACATGTTCTTTCACCGAAGCACATGAAGCATATTGCTGATGAGCGCGACAGAGACAGAGAGGGGAGAGACGCGCGCGCACACGCACACGCACACACACACACACACACACACACACACACACACACACACACACAACGCAAAAAAATCACGAGAGAGAGAGAGAGAGAGAGAGAGAGAGAGAGAGAGAGAGAGAGGTTAACACACCGACCCAAAAACGTCACGAGCGCAAACTCACTAAAAGGACCTGTACTGTAGGCCTACGTGTGGTGTGTGAGTGTGAGAGAGATCGAGAAAGAGAAAGAATCTAGCGCAACTGGACGTTACCCTGTCCCTTTCATCTATCCTGCTGTCGAGTCCTGTGTCTTGACCTGTCCACTAACTAATTGTCTTCTTGCAATCATAAATAACCTAAGAAACCACCAGCAAAATATCCTTTATCCTATATCCTTCATCAGATAAATAGCCTAAGGGGACTGGGTTAGGGGATATAAGAGTCGATTTTAAAAGTATTTAACTATACAGACTTTTTGTTTATTATCGTGAATGCACTTGTCCATGAAGCCTATTATGTTGATGGGCCGTCGGGCGCAAATATGGATTGTGACGTGATGATGATTATAATAATGATAGTATGTATACTGGTGGAAAAAGTACTCACATTTTGTACTTAAGTAAAAGTATCAATACTGCAATGTAGATGTACTCTGTTACAAGTAAAAGTCTGGAATGTAAAATGTACTTGAGTAAAAGTACGAAAGTATTGGCATCAAAATGTATTTAAAGTACCAAAAGTAAAAGTACAAAATGTTTGAAAATAGCAGATCTACAAGCTCACAACGCGTCACATCGCAACGCGTTGTGAGCTTGTAGATCGTCTATTTTTAAATAGCTATGGTATAGATTAGGGCTAAAGTGCATTAATGTATGTTTAATATAATATAATAATTTATATCTGCAAAGTAACTAGTAACTAAAGTTTTCAAATTATTGTAGTGGAGTAAAAGTACAATATTTGGATCCGAGATGTAGTGGAGTAGAAGTAAAAGTAGGCCTACTGAAAACTGGAAATACTCAAGTAAAGTACAAATACCTCAAAACTGTACTTAAGTACAATACTTAAGTAAATGTACTTAGTTAGTTTATGCCACACATCCCCAATAATCTAATTAAAAGAGCATTGCAGATTTTTTCACTTTGTTGGGGCTGTGCATTTGCATTAGGCTCCATTATTATTACCGTACTATTATTATTAATGGATACAGGGAAATGCGATCACAACACGATTTAAGTGGGCACATGTAAACACCAGATCGGATTGATCTCACCCCATGTAAACACTTGATCCAATACCTTCAATCAGGTTTATTTAGATCAGATTGGAATGAAGCCGTCATGTATACACAGCTAATGAGAGCCAAATGGGCATGACATCATTTGCTTAATGCTATATACCGTGGCTATTTGCCATAGTAGTCCAATTTAAAGTAATAGGCTTTTTAATGATTGGCTGCAATTTTCAAGAATATAGCCTTAAGTGTGTGATAAACCATGTTATCCATTATGGAAGACCCCTGGCAGGTCCATCCACCTAACCTTCATGCTGCCCCCGCACCCACCAGGTCCCTGGTTGGCTACTATTTCCACCCAGCTGGACATACACAACTGTGCCTTAATATATTGTGTGATGTTACAAATTATTGCTTGGCTAGAGACAGGCAGCTCTTGCTTATTTTATCCATCAAGAGTGTACAGTTGGTAGTTTTGCTTTGAAAACAATATTTTGATATTGGACAGTATAGCAACATTGAACATTCACAGTGGGATGTGGGGACAGAACACAGCAAGATATGCATTCATGTACACGACATGAAACATGACGATACGTACTGTATGCGCGTGCACAGGACTAAATGGTAGCCACAGTTTTAATATTTTTTTAAAAATGGTCAGTAAATGCACAATTGCCATTTGGTTTGTTAAGCTTTACCCATTCATTCACAGTAGTTCACAAAGTTTCCGAAGCATGGGTCTCTTCACACACCTGACCCGATTACATTGTGTATTTAACAAAAGCACTGAGCACATGAACGACTCTGCAGTAGCCGACCGTGCAAGATGGACATTTACTGACGGGATAGAAAAAACAATTGTAAACCTTGATGTGATATCCAAGGATATTGTGCCAACAGTCCCCTGTTTAGCGAATCTGTAACCGTATGAATATGGCGCTGTCGTGTGCACAGTAATGAGGGTAAGATGTTGTAGTGAGATAAAGTTGCGTGTCAGCTTTTTGGTGTGACGGGGACAGCTGCAGGTGGTCTAGCTGAATGCGTAGCTGTAGACTGACGGGTCTAACAGAATTAATGACTCGCTGATCAAGGCCTTCTGTTGTTTGACATAGACACGATGATTCAAACGGATGTTTTGGAGTATTGTTTTGGTGTGTGTACTTGTGTGTTTGTGTTTGTTTGTGTGTGTGTGCGCGTGCGTGTGTGTGTGTGTGTGTGTGTGTGCAGGTGTGTGTGTGTGTGCAGGGGCGTCACAAGGGGTAGGAAAGTGGGACTGAGTTACTGGGGCCCAAGGTGGAGGGGCCCTAATAACTTTATCTATTGAAAAATATTTTTGAAAATGTGTGAAAATCTTTGAATATATGTATTTTTTAAGCGAACATTTCTAACTCAAATTTTGCTTCTGGGGGTCCCTGGAACTAAATATTTTGAGATCGGGGTCCGTGGCCAAATACATATCATCTTGGGGGTCCTTGACATAGGTTTCTTGCACACATTTTCACGATTTTTCAAAAATAGCAGATCTACAAGCACACAGCGCGGCACTCGGTGCCGCGCTGTGAGCTTGTATATCTGCTATTTTTCAATAGTTAACATTCATGGGGGGCCCGCAGTGAATCCTTGTACCCAGGGCCCAGAATTTGGTGTGACGCCCCTGTGTGTGTGTGTGTGTGTGTGTGTGTGTGTGTGTGTGTGTGTGTGTGTGTGTGTGTGTGTGTCACCACTTGTCCCTATACCTTGCACACTTGGCTCTGAACCTCCATCCACATCAGCCCTCATGGTCGATGGTGACCATGAGGGGTCACCTGATCACGGGCCCCTCCTTGGTGACTGATGTCAGGCACTCTCTCTTTTCCGCTCTCCTCCCTTTGGTCGTACAATAACAGGAGGAACCACACCTCCATGCAGTAGTCTGCATTAAGCCCCTATCATAGTCGGGTCCGCGGTGGAAGGCTTTACACCGCTGTGTGGTCTTTTCGAGTCTTTTTGAGTCATGAAACTACAACGTTACATCATTCCTCACGGTGGAGAGCTTTCCACCGTGAGTCCCAACACATCTCTCTGTTTTTACTATCAGACAGGCAGGCTCTACACCCCGTTCACTGATTGGTCGACCTGAACCGGTCTAGACGGGGTAAAGGACTTCACCGTGGGCCGTGACTATGATGGCCTGCACTTATTTTCTGACTTGAGGTGGAAAGCTTTCCACCTCAAATTTGCGGTGGATAGGTCTCCACCGTACACTCTGATACGGGCTTTAGACTGCAGCAAGGCAAAGTGGGACGTGCTGTAGACATCTCCTGGAACTATCACCACTGCCTCTACAGTCAGGCCTCTGTAGCTGATACCACCACTAGTCCCTCTGTCTTACTGTATGCACTCCAGATCTCTGCAGAGATCAAAATTATAACACTTATAATGTGGTTTGACAAGGTGCCATTATAACAGAGGAATGTTGTACTCTATTTACTAGACATAGAGTCTAGCGAATAGAGTACAGGACAAGAAAAGATAGAACCGGTCTTAGACTGAACCAAGGGTGCAAAGGTAGTGGTACGCACACTCCTATGGTACCCTCATGCAATGTAATAGTGAAATGTGGGCTAAACAGATGAATGCCCTCTCATGTAATGAGAAGGCAGATGACTGCCGGCCAGAGAGACTCTTGACTGCAGCTTCAGAGCTAATGACTCATAAAGCATCGCTGCCACCTCAACTTGACAAATGGCAAATGTCAGCGGCATATTCTCCTGGTAGGCATAATTTTATTAAGTGCAAATATCACTGTGTCTCCTTAGGAGACGCTCTCAAAGGTTAGATCAACAGCAGCGGTGGTTTCATGTGTATTAGCCGAGGTTCTTTTTTCCTTTTTTTGCAGCGGGCCCCCAGAGTTGATGGATACAACCAGTGAAGCATGAGGAGAGACACCCTAACTAAATGCAATAAGGAGACATTCATTCCAATGCTAAAATCATGTTTATTTAAAAGCCCGGGACAATAACCTTATGGAAGACACCAAGGTAAGCGGGAAGAGGGGTGTGGGGTGTCGCAGAGCCAGGGGACTGAAAGAGAGGTGGAGGAAAAAAATCACTCTTGTGTGTGTGTGTGTGTGTGTGTGTGTGTGTGTGTGTGTGTGTGTGTGTGTGTGTGTGTGTGTGTGTGTGTGTGTGTGTGTGTGTGTGTGTGTGTGTGTGTGTGTGTGTGTGTGCAACAGCGCCCCTCCCTTAACATGTGTGGTCAGAAAAGGTTACTGCAGGCTACGGACACGGAGACAGACAGACAGACAGACAGACAGACCCACACACACGGCCACGTATAGGAGCGTTGTGACCACCGCTCAAAAAGGAGCGAAGAGAGGGAAAATGAGAGAGACATGGCATATAGAAGGCCAGATCATTTTCTCCCATTTATTGGCTGTGGTAATTTGTTGACGCACTCATCCATGCAGGGTCTTTATGTTTAATGCAGGCCTCCAGTGGGGAATGGAGGGAAGAGAGGCAGGAAGAGAGGGGGAGGGGGGCGGTGTTAAGGAAATGGAAAGAAGGCCAATAGGGGTTTGGGGGGGGGGGGGGGGGGGGGGGGGGGAACTCTGAGAGATTAGCCACCACTTCTCAGTGTGAGAGATGGAGGTGGATGAATATCAATCCTTAAAGTGGGCCCCAGATGCTTTCTAATGGGGATTTCACATCAGACCTGAGCCTATACAATATAGCCACCAGATAATTGCGGGGAGCAAATACAAAAATAAAAAAAAATCATGGTAACTGGTTTCCAAATTCTCTGCCAAGGACTGGAAAATTAAGAAGCTTTCATTGACTGTTTACAAACAGGGTTGACCGTACATGTAGGGAGCAGCAGAGTATGTGTGTGTGAAAATAGTCATAATTGTTACTCTTTCAAACAAAACTACTATAATACACAAATAATCATAACAAAACCACGGTTATGTGTTAATTTATGAAGACGTACATCAAGAAGAAAATAACTCTCAGGGAGGGCAAGCATTTTCCGTGGCCTCTGGACGTCTTATGTAGAGTCAGGCACCGACAGGTGCACGTTGATATGTCTGATATGTGTTGTGGTGCGGCACCCATCATCCACACTGAGCTGCTGTTGGCATGCCGGCCCTGTCCTGGTCCTTTACTTGGGTCACACCCATGTGGTCAGACATTGGCAGTCCACTGCTGGCAACAGTTCCCTTGTGAGCCCCATTTACAGTAAGCTCACCCACTGTCTGCTCTGCTTGGAGAATGGAGCCCAAGGGACGTCCACCATTTATACAAGGTGTTGCTCACTGAGAATAGCTGATTTACAAGCGCCAGCTTTTTGAGCAGTGAACAACACCATCGTACTATAAATAGCCTTTAAATCATGACAAGGATGGAACCTGCCAAGACTTACTCAACCTGGGGGTTTTTATTAAAGTATTGCATGGCCTAAGTTATCTTGTGAAAAGTAACAATGGCTTCGTTTTAATGGCCTGCACCGGTTACTCTTATTCACTTAACTACACTGGTGTGTAGTTTGGGGACAGGGTCTGGTCTAGTTTTTAGGATGGTGTATCTTACTGTACTCAAGTTTGACCCAGAAAGGCCAGCAATGCTGTCCCCACAGCAGTGAAGTAAAGGCCAGTGCACGTGGTGGTCTGGGTGGTAGATTGAACACAATTGGACACCCTGAAAAATAATACATTTGTGCAATGTACAGTAGGACATTGCACGAGATTTCAGTAGTACTGATATCTAAAGATGCAAGCTGCGCTGCAGTCATTCATCCCAGATGAAGACGCAACACTCTTTTCCCAATCTTTTATTAAAAACCCTAACAGAAGAAAGCAATGCATGGGACCTCCCCCTGCTGCTTTCATTAAACATGACTTTGAGATCAAGTGGATGATGTCAACATTTAACTCTTTTCAGAGGACTTCTTTTTATCTATTTTTAATCCTCTTTGCCGCCTTATCATTCAGCAGAACATGAACCTAGCCGTGGGGTCCCTTGGGGAAAGATTGGTTATAGTTATCTTACTTTGTATGGAAAGGGATATTCAGTCTGTAGCGGAATCATTGGAGTGGTTACTGCTATACAGTACCCCTCTGCCTAAAATAGCAGGTGTCTGAAGCACATGTACAGTACATGATGTGTGAAACATCTGCGCCCCTCTGTGTACCTTACCCAGTGTCTGGAAATATTTTGCCTGTCGCGCTAGGACGCGCACACACACACACACACACACACACACACACACACACACACACACACACACACACACACACACACAAGGCTGAAATATACTCCTATTATGCAGCTGGTGTGTGTTGGAGCTCCTCAGGGTGTGTGTGTGTGTGTGTGTGTGCGTTTGTGTGTGTGTCAGTTTGTTCATCACATCCCCAGCCACTTCCCAGTATCAGTCCTTGGCGCGATCTCTCCACCACAACTGTCATAAGATAATGTGACAGGGTGTCAATCACGCCAGGGCCTGGGGTGCCATGGCGATGAGAGGGGGTTTTCGGCGGACTGCTTTTGCACTCGGCACCAGGGAGAAGGCAGCAGCAGCGGGAAATGGTACCACACAACAAAATAATCCAAAAACACTGCCCGCATTTACTGTAGTTTACCCCTGCTTCTCTCTGCAAACAACCCTCTGGGCAGGCAACCCGCACAATCACTCCACTCTCATAGTGCCTCCCCAAGGAGTCCACACGCAGACAAAGTGCCCCCCCCCCCCCCCTCACCATGCCCCTAAGAGAGCCAACCATGGCATTCAGAACATGATCTAAGTATCCATCCCGTCCGCATGCCCATGGGGGCCTGTACTGTAGAGCTGGCACAGGCTGTGCGCTGCCACTCTGCCACCCAGCACCATGATGTGTTGTGATGGCTCCTTCACTCTGGGACGCAGAGCCCCAGACACCTGTGGAGGCTCTGGGTAAAGCTGATGTAAACGGACAACACTTGGCTGCCTCAGACTGGGGAGAGCGTGCTGTTGTTGACCGCTGAGATGATCACTGCTGAAGTATTGCAGTGGTAGTCTTCAATGGAACCTGAAAACTCTGTGGTGCAGACATACTGTACTACTGTACACCCGGCGATACTGTTCATCTCAACTCTCAAAGTTAAATTCTCATCGCAACAGCCAGTTTGGTTATTTCTGTTTTAATGGGGGATGGCATCCAATGGCAATATTAAAAATGAAGATTCAGATTTTTTTTTTTTTTTAAGAAATCAATGTAGTGTGAATACCGACTGTCATTTTTGCATCAACCAAGATACCTTTCTTTCATGTGGAAGTGACATGCTTTATGTCACCCTCCCCTTGAGGACACATGCAGCCAATGTGGACGTGGCATTGACGCAGGGGTAAAGCACAGGCCACGCAGCTTAATCTGCGGAGCCCTGCACTCAGCACAAATGAGTGGCAGTGCCATCAAAGCAGAATGTAAATGTGATAAGAATAGAGGCCTGCAGAGGGTCTCGGCGGTGGCTCCGGACTTGGGTCTCCTGGGTGCCTATCTTGATGTGGAGGCCCTTATCAGAGAGGATCACCCTCCCCACGTGGCTGTCCTTCGGCCTCCTGCAGAGAACAAAAGAGTCTTTTCACCGCAAGCTATCTAAAACACTCACACACACACACACACACACGCACGCACGCACGCACACACACACACACACACACACACACACACACACACACACACACACACACACACACACACACACACACACACACACACACACACACACACACACACACACACACACAAACAGTCCATGCACACATGTAAGTACACATTTAAGTTACTGGGTATTTCTCACAGCACAGAGAAGGGCTAAAATCAAGAACTCTATGGGATACATTTGATGCAGATTTAATAAATATCTATTCATCCTGCTACAGATTAATACTTCCACAGCACACTGTTAATGTGTTTCCTCGCCACTTTGTCAAGATCATCTTCGTCAACTGACGACGGCATGTTTATGTGTTAACTGTCAGTTGACTGTTGTGCATTATTATATTTGAGTGGAAAAGAAGGATATACTGAGGGAAGAATATGTATTGGTGTTTTTTTTTCCTTTATCACAGGCATTATTCAACAAGACATGTGAACAGTTTTCACCTGGCGCCCCGTCGTCATCATGCTGCACTGCAACTTAAACAGTACATATGCATATGAAGCGGTGAGTTTATACCAGATGTTCTGTTTTTGTATTTATCCATGTCCACTTTAACCATGCAGATGAAACCGATATACAATGATGATGTTGGATGTGTTTTTCAGCTGCACAAGAAGCATTTCTGCCCTTCATAGTGCCACCTATCCAAAATCCATATGCCTTCCTGTTATTGACCTGTGTGTTCCTTTCATCTCAATGATCTCATCCCCTGTTTTAACTCTTCTGTAACTGCAATTTATTACTCAGCCAAAAACAGTAATGTCACCCACTTTTTTACACCTGTAATCGTGAAATGTGACAATAAAGTTGATTCTGATTTATTGTATTAAGTTTGACAACACAGATTGATATACTTATACTGTAATGAGCACATGTTTACATTCCTTTGAGTCCCAGGTCCGCTGAGCAAAAACTGCAGCTACTGTAGAAACACAGACAGACAGGTTGCAGTCATGCACGGTTTAAAAACCCTCTTCTCTTCCCCCTTTAGTGAGGAAATAACACGCATTAGACTCTGCAAATGGGCCAGCATCTCTATGTGAATTTCTGAAAAGTATGAAGTGCAAAAAAATACTTCTGACATATTTGGCAGCCCGGCTGAGTTTCAAACTCGGGCTTCAGAGAACACAATACTTAATTTATGTCCCCACAAATTCTTTGTGAACAAATGGACTTTGTCTTAAAATGCTTACCATGCACTTATGCATCATTATTATAATGTGTCACCTCATCACTTTTATTCTGTAGGTAATGGATATTAGCAGCCATCTTGGCTCTTTAAGTGATAGTTTCTTTGCTCTTGCCTGCTGTGCTTCCCCTCATTAATGCACGCCATTCTCCATCACCGTCCTCTGTGAAGGGAGTCTTCTCATGCAGGCCATAGAGCCCTGACACTCCGGATGAAATTACCGTTAGCTTTCAGGCCTAATTAGAGTGTAGATGGTTCACCTCCAATGAGGTTTTTTTTTACACGACAAGGATTTTACTGAGTGGCCATGCTCACCGTGGCTAGCTCTCTTTCTCTTTCCCAAGGAACACCTCCAGAGTCCAGACCCATCTGCCTCACACAGAGTCAAGCTGTCTTTTATTCAACTGAAAAGGAACTGAAAACGTAGCCTAATAACAATGCCTCCATGTAGTGGTTTCAATGACACCTACCATCTGAAGTGAAATGCCTACATACATAGCATACTTTTAAAGCTACTGCTGCCAGATTAACCGTAATTAAATTACAACACATGCCTTTTAATAGATTTTAGAAAGGCACATTAGAAAAGACATTTGGGAAAGGCAAAGAGATGCTATAAGAATGCACTCACTTTCCCACTGCTGAACAGCTTCTCCTTTGACCAAATCATCAGGTCTTGATGATAACACTGAAAGTACTTGGGGCATTTAAAGTAATGTATTTTTGCAATGACCATAAAGACAGCAGGCACAAGTCTCTTAATAATATAAATGTGTTAGCATTTATCCATATTGATGGCTTAGACATAAACACTCAGGCATAAAATCTATATCTGACAAAACCTGAAATCATATTTGTGAGTGTGCATGTGAGTGTGCATGTGAATGACATGTACAGTAAGTGTGTGTGATGTGCGTGCAGTGTGTGATGTTTGTGCTGCAGCTGTAAGTGCAGAGTGAAAGGTGATGTGGTTTGGCAGGGAGAGCTTTTCCCTTTTGGAGAAGCCTTGAACTTTAGCAGCTCTTGACGAAGAGCTTGGAAGTGCTTGAAATGGCATTTGATTTTCCACATGAAGTCCCAATGGCTCAGCTCAATCCTGCAGAGATTCAGAGCCTTTGAGGTGAGCATTTCAAAACAAGACAGCACACGCTTCACCTCATCAATACTGCCTCACAAGCTTTTCAGAACATGAAAACAGGTGTACTGTATAGTGAAACGATTATATCTAAGGGAAGTTGTTGGGATTGTGATATTAAGCTGCATTTGATCAGAAACAACCATGCTTAGAGCTACATTGATATAGCAAACACAAATCAGCTTTAAAAGAGGCACAGATGTGGCATATGACAAATGACGAATCAGTGTATGGTTTACAGTTCTGTTCTGTCTCCCTCACCCTTGTTGATGTGTATCTGCTCACCCGGCCAAAAATAGGAATATACTCCAAGAATACTAATGGAGTCTAGAGACTTGAGTAAGGAAGAAGTTATATTGTCTAAAAAGGGAACAAAGAATTAAGAGTTTAACGGGCAGGTTGATAAGAATCCAGATCTATCTTCAAGTTCTCACATAAATGGGTTGTTAATATTAACCCCTATAGTTCACAAGTAGGGTCATTTACACACCGGCAGTGCTCTGTTGTTAATCTGGACTCTAAAGCCCCTATCAAGAGTGTAGTCCACGGTGATGGTTTATCACCGTGGTGTAGTCTTTTTAAGAAAACTACAACATTACGCCATTAGCCGCAGTGAAGAGCCATCACCGCAGACCTAGACATCTCTCCTCTGTTTTTACTTTCAGACATCTCCCCATCACCCCGTTCACTGATTGGTCGATCTTGTGTGCCCCCTGGTTTCAGAAGCACAGAGGCGCGGTGATAGGACTTCACCGTGAGTCTGTGACGAATGGCCATCACATTTTTAGGTGATAGCTTATCATCTAAAAGTTGAGGTGATAGTTCTTCACCTCAGACTCTGATAAGGGCTTTAGGGGAGGGCTCAAGATAAGGTATTTACTGTATATGAGAAGCACTACTGTATATGAGAAGCACTACTCAAGACTCTCTTTCCTGCATTTTTGGATCGACTCATAAATTACTTTGTAGCTGCAGCTATCTGCCAGTCTGTCTTTCACTATGGCTGTCTTCACCACACATGGGGAAGCAAAGATAAAAAAAAAAAAACACAAACAAAAGTGGATGCATCCTCCTCCCCAGGACATTGCGTGATACTCAGCCATTTCTTCACTTTCACGCCATTTGACCCTGACCTTTCCTTTCTTCTGTCATTACACGTACCGTCGGGCCGCACATAATCAATGTCTGTCACCTTCTGCGTGATCACAAGACATTAGATCCCCCCCCTTTCCCTCCGCTGGGGGCCCTGTCACCCTGTATTTGGGCCACTAAGCCTTCGGCTGGTGATCCCGGGATATCCTCTCCTCATTATCTTCCCACCCCGCCCTACCACACCCCACTGGAAAGGATGCTAATAACACGGGTCCTGACTGACTGACTGACTGATGTTGCCGAAGAGCAAGGCGATATGAAATCCATACTTCATGCATTTTGCATGGTGTGGTAATTAGGTGATTTTGTGGATGTTCAATATTTCCTTTGAAGAATTCCCCTTTTAGCCAGATGTGAAACATTTTTTCTCTGATATTTTGTTATACTGATATTGAGGTGGGAGGGGAAAACTTTCTTTGGTTCATGTTTTTCAAGCACTTGCAACTGAATGCAGGGGAAGGAGGGAAATAAATCGTCTACTTCTCTTCCCATGCTATGTGTAGCATTATAATATCCTTAAGAGTTCACCAACACAGGCAGGAAATATATATATTTTTTCCTTTTCCCTGCACTGCAATGGCAATGTTTCTAAATAGCATAATAAGGTGTGACTTCTTGCTTAATGAGTGTCTGCCTATCTAGCCTAAGACCCAGTTTAAAGGGCTGAGAACATGCCCTTGACTTCCCCCCTTGTGTCGCCCTGGGCCCCTGGCCCTGGCCATTAGGAAGATTCCTAGTCTTCCCCAAGCAATGACAGGTGAAATGGAGCACAAAATTCAATAGCCTTCCATGGGCCTCTCCACAACATCTCTCCACCTCTTGCTTTCAGGCAATCCGTTCTTTCTATTTATTCTTTTTCTCCCTCAAGAGCACACATGTATGTACACACAACAACATACTGAACCCACATACACAACATGCTTGCTGAATCACAGGCACATGGCCGTACTCACTCAGAAGAACACAAACATTGTCACACAAACTTACACATACATACTGTACAGCAGACAATAAATACTCATGCCATGTGGCACTGCAATCCTCGCCCTCACACATGCACACATCAGTGAAATGATAATATGGCACATGCAGGGCTTACAATACAGTATGTCCACTGGTGTGGCAGGGGACAAACTCTGTCATCACTTTGACCTGAGTATTAATTGCCATTGTGAAATTGGCTGAATGGATAAAGGCACATTTATACTCTACGTAAAGTCCATACTCGCCACTTGCCATCCATCGGCTGCATAAAGATACTGTAAGCTTGTGCTACCAGTTTACAGTTTTCAATTAAAATATGCTTGCAGTTTGCAACAGATGGAATACTATTCCATCAGCTTACTCAGCTTTTCCACCACTTTCTCAATCTCAGGAACTGTTAGGTCTTATAGGCAACAATCAGAGACAACAGAGATATGGTCTTTCCTCTTCCTGAGGGCATCTCTAGAAGCCAATGACCCTTGGCATCCAGTGTCCTCTTCAGCTCCAGCATAGGAATACTGCTCTTAGATGTAGTCAAGTCATGTGGAAAATACACCAGGAGACCACCAATGCTAGGATAAATTTTAAATGGCCTGACACAGCAATTCAATTTAAACATTGTTGCAACCGTCAGGTCGCAGTTACTATCAAAACCTCCACCGGCTGTCTGTCACGTCACGCCTCCGGCTGGCTGTCACTTCATGTTGTGTCACACTTTTCCCCTACTCATATCTCAGCAACCGTTGCCCCTATCCATGCCAAACTTTGCACACACACTCCTTGGCTGCCAAACCACAACCTCCACCCCTCATTCCTCACATGGCCCTCTTCTAGTAGCGCCACCATGAGGCCGATTCTTTCAAGACACATCTTTGGACACTGCTCCTACAGGTTTTGCCCTAAAATCACGCAAAACGGTACACAGTATCTCTACACTACAGTCATGTCATCAAAATGCATCGCTCCCATCTAGCGCCACCATCAGGCTGTTTTTTTAAAAACACATTTTTGGACACTGCTCCTACAGATTTTGCTCTAAAATCACACAAAGCGGTACACAGTATCTCTAAAGTCATGTCATCAAGATGGACAGACCAATTTGTGTATATACATGCGACCTAACGGGCGCTTATCTCCCGATTAGGGAGTCTTACTGGTATTATAGTGCCAACTACAAGTTGTCTGAAGATTAATTTACTTTAGCAGAGATTGTCCCACCATGAGCAAGCAATTTGTGTGTGCAACTTCTCTTGTCGTTTGTGTGTTTGGATCCATAGGTGTGACGGCAATCATTTCAAGGTCATCGGGTAAAAACATCTGATGATTGGGTGAATGGATCAGGTTTGGTACAGTCGGGAGGATTAAAGGAAGGTTTTCCTGTACCCATTTTACAATGTCACTGTGACGCAGACGGGATGTTGCTGTGATGCAGACGTCCATATTTGGTTTCTGCAGCAGCACTCATCTCCATATTTGGATCGGCTGATGTCATGCAGTAGGCCTATGTTTTGACACCATAGAAAGAATTGACAACACCAAAGGCCAAGTGGCCTTGTCCCTAACTTGAAAATGTTCTCTCTCTCTCTCACTCCTTCCTAACATCTTGTCTGTCAGGTGTCAGCCTACTCGTCGTGGAATTCACATCACTGGCATAACTAGCTTGTTCCTACAAAAGAGACCATGTGGTCGCAGATAATTACATTCATTATTATCTATATGGTGGTAGACTGGAACTTCAGTCCCATATACCTCATGTCTGTTGCCATTATGAGTTGGCTCACCCACCGCATTGCAAAGATGGTGGTGGCCACTCCCTAACTGTGCAATAATGATCAGTCTATCTATCTATCTATCTATCACCTTTGAGTCGACCCAGTGCACAGACCTGTGGTGACACATACTGTACACCTCATTATCATTAGTGGCAGTAAAGCCCAATTCATACCTCATTGTATGACCACGTTACTTGTCTGAAGTATAATGTTTTTCTGCAGAAAAGCTGTAATTTTTGGCGAATCTGTTAAGTACATTAATGCTTGGGCTCAAGCATTTGTGGTCACTTTGATAGATTTTTCATTCTAATAAAGACAAATGGGCCTAAGGAGAACATCACCTTTATGAAGTTTGCTCACTTCATCAAAGGGGAGCGACTGAGACAAATTTACATGTGGAGGTCTATGTCTATTACTGGGATTATTACTTGTCCTGTGCCTTTTACCCTGGCCTTAGGACATCTTACTGGTTACTATTATGTACCATGCAGTTTCACAAAACAACTGAGTCATTGTACTGTTTACAGGACTGCCAATGGCTAATAATGAGAAATTGATATGTTATATTGTAAATGTACCAAGAATCCCCTCTCTTTTCATTCTCCGCTTAAGCCTAAATCATACTTTGTCAAGTGATACAGTTGTACAACTAAGTATAAATTAGCCCTGGTCTTCCTCTGTCCTCTAATGCACCCTGTGTTTGACTCACCTGCTGTTTCTGGGCTGGCAGGATCATCAGTTGTTATGGGAACAATTAAGTATCACCTTTTTTGTGGTCTGCTGCCATCAATCTTCAGGATGCAGGGTGTGGCTCCGAGACTGAGGACAAAATCGATAAGAGCGGTGAGACTGACTGTAACTTATTTGGTCTCAGTCAGCGAACTACTGCAAATAAACCCTGAAATTAAACATGGAGCATAATCCAGACCAAATGTACATTGAAGGGCGTCATTGTGTTATGGGATTGTGATGTTATGTTAAATGTATGCGGTTGGTTGGTTTGTTTTGTCTTTGGTATTGCAAATAGGTGCTAATGCAGTACAATCTGACAATAAAGTATCATCAGTTATGGACTGCCTCTCTGTGATGCCACCTTTATTGAGATGTGCATGTACAGAGCATGTGAATGTGCATGCGCGTGTACGCATGCATGTCACGATCTGAATGTCAGGTCAGTGGTAATTTGTTTCTGGTGATAATAGCAGGATAACAGCTAGGACAGAAGTCAGCGAGAAGATGAATTTACAAAACCCTAACCCTAACCATAACCATAACCTCACTAAACTAATGCTGTGAGGTGGGGAACATAGAACCTGGGGAACATAGATTGGACTAGCCCCATATAGAACCTCACCCGTCGCTGCGTCCTGTTGTGCTCCGAGCACAACAGGACGCAGCGACGGGTGAGGTTCTATATGGGGCTAAGATTGGACCCCTCAAAGGACACAAGTTCACAACCTAATTGGTGTAATAGTCCTGAGTCTGACTTGTAAACCAATCAGAATGCAGGAGGAGGAATCTGGTTTAAGAGGCTATAATAAGTCTCATTACATGCAATTAATACTGAGATGTGTGAATGACCCAGTTTAGTTGGTGATAGTTACTCATGGATATATTTTTGATTATTTTTGATTGATTATTAATTTTCTCACACAATAGGGAGGGGAGGGCACCACTGCCCATGGGAATATGTTTTGTAATTATACAGTTTACAGTTTAGGCATTTAGCAGACGCTTTTAATCCAAAGCGACTTACAATAAGCAGATACAACATCACAATAATAAAGAAGATAATAGGTCAGTACATTAACAGCAATATAACAATGTAAATGGATATCTATCTAGAGAAAACACAATATAATCAAAGTTCTAAAGAAACCTAAGAAAACAAATGCTAACTAGCTTCATGTATGGTCATTGATTTTACTGTAGTGCTAAGGGTTTAGTTATATATTTTCAGATTTCTGTTATTTTAAATACATTTTGCAATGTTTGTATGTGGTTTTTACTCTGAGCAATACACCTCAATGGTCATGAGTGAGTGACTAATAGGTGATTACTTGTGTGTATTCTGATTTCAAGTGCATGTCCTGTGTTTTCAAATCTTGGAACGGTTTAATATGTCTGCCGAATTGTGTGTTTTTTGTTTTTCTTATTTTACCATTTTTTGTTGTCGGTGTTGGACTTGGATTTGATTTAGGTTTATTATTTGCTGTAATGCAGAAAGGCAAATTCACAACTTTATTAAAAAAATATATATATGTTTGAAATGTAGGCTAAAACGGATAGGCTGACTGATCAGAAATGGCTTTAACATTTCAAAACGGGGAATAACTGAGAAATGGGTTTTAAATGAGGATTAAAATGCACAAGTGCCCAGTTCTCTTGACACCATCACCACGTGACACATCAGTGACGCAATGTGCCGAACGAGGAAGTGATCGCACGTTGTTGTTTACATACACTTGCAAGCTCCCCTCCTCTGCATGCAGGCTGACAGCTTCATAGTCTGTTTAACATCCAGCATCAGCATCTATACGAGCTGTTTCCACTCGGAGTGTAGTGTACCACCTGCAGTGCTGATATACCATGCATGCATCGATCCAGCAGTACCCTGATGAGGAGGACATAGCATCGGCTAACAAGCATAGCTAATTGCCACGGTAACCAAAGCCACCGAGTTTCTCATTTATCCTTCGCAGACACTTTCACCACCATACCAGTGTATCGCAGCAGTGCGATGCCAATCAACGCGTTTTTGCTAGTTCGTGCACGTTTTCTGTAAACATATTGGCCAGCTTGCAAAAAGAGCTAACAAGGACAAGGAGACAGACTGGAGCTAACGTAACATAATAAAGAGTCATGGCTGAACTGAACGGTTGACCTCTAATATGTCTAGATTAAACACAAGGTATGAACACAGTGGTGGAAAAAGTACTCACATGTTTTACTCAAGTAAAAGTACCACTGCAATATAGAAATTCTATATTGTCTGGCATTCAAAATTGACTTGAGTTAAAGTAAAAAAGTATTGGCATCAAAATGTACTTAAAGTACTAAAAGTAAAAGTACTCCACCTTATGCAGAATGTCCCATTTCAAGTTTGCAAAGGTATAAAAAAAAACTTTTAAAAATAGCAGATCTACAAGCTTTCAATGCATCTCATCGTGACGCATTGTGAGCTTGTAGATCTGCTATTTTCAAATGGATGAAATGTAATTTTGTAATAATGCAAATCTACACAGTAACTACTAGTAACTAACGTTCTCAAATACATGTATTGGAGTTAAAAGCACAATATTTGGATCCGAGATGAGTAGAAGTGAAAGTATTCTAGTAGTACTAGTAGTAGTAAATTGGAAATACTCAATTAAAGTACAAGTACCGCAAATTGTTACTTAAGTACAGTACTTAAGTAAATCTACTTAGTTACTTTACACCACTGTGTAACATCAAGATTCATGGCTGAACTGAACAGATGACTTAATACGTCTAGCAAAAGATAAGGTATGAACACTCATAGAAATTCAATGAGTTGATGTATTTTGTTTTATCTTTGATTTACATTAGAGAATAACAGTTGTAAACGTTAAAGTGACTCATATTATATCCACAATTCTCTTAAGGGACTGGATTAGGATGAAAGAGAACCAAAGACCCTACGCACCATGGCATTGCGTGAAGTTTATTGGGACCATCACATCCCCCTGCCAAAGCTCACCCCTGTCCGTGCCAAGATCACAGTGGCCCTGGTGGCACTTCTGTGCTTCGTCAACAGCTATGACGGGGAGTTTGTGTTCGATGACTCCGAAGCAATTGTCAATAACAAGGTATAGCAGCCATTTATGTCATAACAATAGTAGTAGTGCATTATTATTGGGACTGTAGGTCACAGTTAACTATGAAAACCGTCACATCTTGTCCGTAACGCCTCAATGTC